>NC_068426.1:13693384-14010884 GCF_023373465.1 Oncorhynchus keta | reverse complement strand
CTTTGACTGGTACTGTATACAGCACGTGACTTAGAGATATATATCCCGTGTCAGTCTGAGGACTGGGTTTACAGAGGAAACAAAGGCAGGCTGATCCTTGTTGTAGAATGGTAATTATAGGGTTACCTGCCTGTGTAGTTAGTTGGTTTAACAAGACTATGCCTCAGTGTGTGTGTGGTTAGCTGAGCAAGCAGATACATATCTTGTTCCAAGACAGCTAAGAAGCAGCTAGGACGGTTTTGTATTTTCTGATAAAGAGGACACACACTATTTGCTTGTCAATCCTGTATCTTACTCTGCTTTACTTGATCCTTTATATAATCCCTCTATATCTTGTATTTCCCTCTCTTTCCTCTCTATCTTGTATTTCCCTCTCTATCTTGTATTTCCCTCTCTTCCCTCTCTATCTTGTATTTCCCTCTCTTTCCTCTCTATCTTGTATTCCCTCTCTATCTTGTATTTCCCTCTCTTCCCTCTCTATCTTGTATTTCCCTCTCTTTCCTCTCTATCTTGTATTCCCTCTCTATCTTGTATTTCCCTCTCTATCTTGTATTTCCCTCTCTTCCCTCTCTATCTTGTATTTCCCTCTCTTCCCTCTCTATCTTGTATTTCCCTCTCTTTCCTCTCTATCTTGTATTCCCTCTCTATCTTGTATTCCCTCTCTATCTTGTATTTCCCTCTCTTCCTCTCTATCTTGTATTTCCTCTCTTCCTCTCTATCTTGTATTTCCCTCTCTATCTTGTATTTCCCTCTATCTTGTATTTCCCTCTCTTCCCTCTCTATCTTGTATTTCCTCTCCCTCTATATCTTGTATTTTCTTCTCTATCTTGTATTTCCTCTCTCTTCCCTCTCTATCTTGTATTTCCCTCTCTTCCCTCTCTATCTTGTATTTCCCTCTCTATCTGTATTTCCCTCTCTTCCCTCTCTATCTTGTATTCCCTCTCTATCTTGTATTTCCCTCTCTATCTTGTATTTCCCTCTCTTCCCTCTCTATCTTGTATTCCCTCTCTTTCCTCTATATCTTGTATTTTCTTCTCTATCTTGTATTTCCTCTCTTCCCTCTCTTGTATTTCCCTCTCTTTCCTCTCTATCTTGTATTCCCTCTCTATCTTGTATTTCCCTCTCTTCCCTCTCTATCTTGTATTTCCCTCTCTTCCCTCTCTATCTTGTATTTCCCTCTCTTTCCTCTCTATCTTGTATTCCCTCTCTATCTTGTATTTCCCTCTCTATCTTGTATTTCCCTCTCTTCCCTCTCTATCTTGTATTTCCCTCTCTTCCCTCTCTATCTTGTATTTCCCTCTCTTTCCTCTATATCTTGTATTTTCTTCTCTATCTTGTATTTCCCTCTCTTCCCTCTCTATCGTGTATTTCCCTCTCTTCCCTCTCTATCTTGTATTTCCCTCTCTATCTTGTATTTCCCTCTTTCCTCTCTATCTTGTATTTCCCTCTCTTCCTCTCTATCTTGTATTTCCCTCTTCCTCTCTATCTTGTATTTCCCTCTCTTCCCTCTCTATCTTGTATTTCCCTCTCTTCCCTCTCTATCTTGTATTTCCTCTCTTTCCTCTCTATCTTGTATTTTCTTCTCTATCTTGTATTTCCCTCTCTTCCCTCTCTCTATCTTGTATTTCCTCTCTTCCCTCTCTATCTTGTATTTCCTCTCTTCCCTCTCTATCTTGTATTTCCCTCTCTTCCTCTCTATCTTGTATTTCCCTCTCTTCCCTCTATATCTTGTATTTCCCTCTCTTCCCTCTCTATCTTGTATTCCCTCTCTATCTTGTATTTCCCTCTCTTCCCTCTCTATCTTGTATTTCCCTCTCTTCCCTCTCTATCTTGTATTTCCCTCTCTATCTTGTATTTCCCTCTCTTTCCTCTCTATCTTGTATTTCCCTCTCTTCCTCTCTATCTTGTATTTCCCTCTCTATCTTGTATTTCCTCTCTATCTTGTATTTCCCTCTCTTCCCTCTCTATCTTGTATTTCCCTCTCTTCCCTCTCTATCTTGTATTTCCCTCTCTTCCCTCTCTATCTTGTATTTCCCTCTCTTCCCTCTATATCTTGTATTTCCCTCTCTTCCCTCTCTATCTTGTATTTCCCTCTCTTCCCTCTATATCTTGTATTTCCCTCTCTTCCCTCTCTATCTTGTATTCCCTCTCTATCTTGTATTTCCCTCTCTTTCTTGTATTTCCCTCTATCTTGTATTCCCTCTCTATCTTGTATTTCCCTCTCTTCCCTCTCTATCTTGTATTTCCCTCTCTATCTTGTATTTCCCTCTCTATCTTGTATTTCCCCCTCTCTATCTTGTATTTCCCTCTCTATCTTGTATTTCCTCTCTTCCCTCTCTATCTTGTATTTCCTCTCTTCCCTCTCTATCTTGTATTTCCCTCTTTCCCTCTCTATCTTGTATTTCCCTCTCTTTCCTCTCTATCTTGTATTCCCTCTCTATCTTGTATTTCCCTCTCTTCCCTCTCTATCTTGTATTTCCCTCTTCCCTCTCTATCTTGTATTTTCCTTGTATTTCTCTTCCCTCTCTATCTTGTATTTCCCTCTTCCCTCTCTATCTTGTATTTCCCTCTCTTCCCTCTATCTTGTATTTCCCTCTCTTTCCTCTATATCTTGTATTTTCTTCTCTATCTTGTATTTCCCTCTCTTCCCTCTCTATCGTGTATTTCCCTCTCTTCCCTCTCTATCTTGTATTTCCCTCTCTATCTTGTATTTCCCTCTCTTCCCTCTCTATCTTGTATTCCCTCTCTATCTTGTATTCCCTCTCTATCTTGTATTTCCCTCTCTTCCCTCTATCTTGTATTTCCCTCTCTTTCCTCTATATCTTGTATTTTCTTCTCTATCTTGTATTTCCCTCTCTTTCCTCTATATCTTGTATTTCCTCTCTTTCCTCTATATCTTGTATTTCCCTCTCTATCTTGTATTTCCTCTCTTCCCTCTCTATCTTGTATTTCCCTCTCTTCCCTCTCTATCTTGTATTTCCCTCTCTTCCCTCTATATCTTGTATTCCCTCTCTATCTTGTATTTCCCTCTCCTATCTTGTATTTCCCTCTCTTCCCTCTCTATCTTGTATTTCCCTCTCTTCCCTCTATATCTTGTATTTCCCTCTCTTTCCTCTATATCTTGTATTTTCTTCTCTATCTTGTATTTGTATTTCCCTCTCCCTCTCTATCTTGTATTTCCCTCTCTTCCTTCTCTCTATCTTGTATTTCCCTCTCTTCCCTCTCTATCTTGTATTCCTCTCTTCCCTCTCTATCTTGTATTTCCCTCTCTTCCCTCTCTATCTTGTATTTCCCTCTCTTCCCTCTCTATCTTGTATTTCCTCTCTTCCCTCTCTATCTTGTATTTCCCTCTCTATTTTCTTCTCTATCTTGTATTTCCCTCTCTTCCCTCTCTATCTTGTATTTCCCTCTCTTCCCTCTCTATCTTGTATTCCCTCTCTTCCCTCTATCTTGTATTTCCCTCTTTCCCTCTATCTTGTATTTCCCTCTTTCCCTTCTATCTTGTATTTCCCTCTCTTCCCTCTCTATCTTGTATTCCCTCTCTATCTTGTATTTCCCTCTTTCCTCTCTATCTTGTATTTCCCTCTCTTCCCTCTATCTTGTATTCCCTCTCTATCTTGTATTTCCCTCTTTCCTCTCTATCTTGTATTTCCCTCTCTTCCCTCTCTATCTTGTATTTCCCTCTCTTCCCTCTATCTTGTATTTCCCCCTCTTTCCTCTCTATCTTGTATTTCCCTCTCTTCCCTCTATCTTGTATTTCCCTCTCTATCTTGTATTTCCCTCTCTTCCCTCTATATCTCGTATTTCCCTCTCTTCCCTCTATATCTTGTATTTCCCTCTCTATCTTGTATTTCCCTCTCTTCCCTCTCTCACCCCCACCTCTCTTTGCGGTCTCCCTCTCTCCACTGCTTCCTTTGCTTCCTCTCTCAGAGTCAAGTCAACAGACAAGTGTTAAAAGCAGGGACTAGCCTCCCCCCCCCACACACACACACCCACACACTCTGCTCACAGACAAGCAGACCGATCTAAACAAGGTGATGGATGTTTAAAACCATTACGTCTTAAAAGATAAACTAGTGTGCTTGTGAAGTGGTGATGATGTGCAGGTACAGGATAGAGGGTACAGGATAGAGGGGCTCTGAATGGAGGTGCAAGACAGCTATCCGGTCATATTTGAGACTAAGAGCAGAGAGGAATGGATGTGGGTCTGGTTGGGGCTAGTTCTTGGCCCGGGAGGGAGGCAGAGGTGGGGTCTGTAAAGGGTTTAAGAGCAGGACATCCAGGGAATCGAAGCCAAAAATGAGAGAGTTTTATTTTTATTTACTCTAAATGTCAGGCTCCCCCCACAGCACCGCTCTCTCTCTCTGGGCCCCTCCACCACAGCACCCCTCTTTCCCTTTCTCTGGGCCCCTCCACCACAGCACCCCTCTTTCCCTTTCTCTCGGCCCCTCTACCACAGCACCCCTCTTTCCCTTTCTCTCGGCCCCTCCACCACAGCACCCCTCTTTCCCTTTCTCTCGGCCCCTCCACCACAGCACCCCTCTTTCCCTTTCTCTCGGCCCCTCTACCACAGCACCCCTCTTTCCCTTTCTCTCGGCCCCTCCACCACAGCACCCCTCTTTCCCTTTCTCTCGGCCCCTCTACCACAGCACCCCTCTTTCCCTTTCTCTCGGCCCCTCCACCACAGCACCCCTCTTTCCCTTTCTCTCGGCCCCTCCACCACAGCACCCCTCTTTCCCTTTCTCTCGGCCCCTCCACCACAGCACCCCTCTTTCCCTTTCTCTCGGCCCCTCTACCACAGCACCCCTCTTTCCCTTTCTCTCGGCCCCTCCACCACAGCACCCCTCTTTCCCTTTCTCTCGGCCCCTCTACCACAGCACCCCTCTTTCCCTTTCTCTCGGCCCCTCTACCACAGCACCCCTCTTTCCCTTTCTCTCGGCCCCTCCACCCCAGCACCCCTCTTTTCCCTTTCTCTGGGCCCCTCCACCACAGCACCCCTCTTTTCCCTTTCTCTCGGCCCCTCCACCCCAGCACCCCTCTTTCCCTTTCTCTCGGCCCCTCTACCACAGCACCCCTCTTTCCCTTTCTCTCGGCCCCTCTACCACAGCACCCCTCTTTCCCTTTTTCTCGGCCCCTCTACCACAGCACCCCTCTTTCCCTTTTTCTCGGCCCCTCTACCACAGCACCCCTCTTTCCCTTTCTCTCGGCCCCTCTACCACAGCACCCCTCTTTCCCTTTTTCTCGCACCCCTCTTTCCCTTTCTCTCGGCCCCTCCACCCTAGCACCCCTCTTTCCCTTTCTCTCGGCCCTTCCACCCCAGCACCCCTCTTTCCCTTTCTCTCGCCCCCTCCACCCCAGCACCCCTCTTTCCCTCTCTCTCGCCCCCTCCACCACAGCCTGATCTCAGAACGGCCCTGGGACCAGACTGTTGAGAAACAGCAGATGCTTCGTAATGGAAGCATTTAAAAAAAATATTATTATTATTTAATTGATTTTATTATTGTTTTGTGATGCACTTTGAGATTATTCTGTATAATGAAAAGAGCTTTATAACTGTAATAAATTATTATTATTCATGGTTTAGAAAAAGGAGGGACAGAGTATACGGCGTACTGTGGTTGTACTGTGTGACTGTGGTTGTACTATGGTTGAACTGTGGTTGTACAGTGTGTGTGCATGCGTGACTGTGTTGGTGTCTGAGAGAACAAACTGTGGTAAGTCTCTCTCTTTCTACCTAGCAGAAACAGGGTCAGTCAGACTGGGACTGATGTGGAGTCTCAGATAGTTGTGTGTGTGTGTGTGTGTGTGTGTGTGTGTGTGTGTGTGTGTGTGTGTGTGTGTGTGTGTGTGTGTGTGTGTGTGTGTGTGTGTGTGTGTGTGTGTGTGTGTGTGTGTGTGTGTGTGATCATAGACAGCCCTCTTTTCTTGAATTTCAACAGGATGAAGAGTAGGTGCTCTCCAAAGTGAGGTTGGTCAGCCTGGTCTCATAGACTAGACGTAACATAGTAACTGTAAATCCGGGACACTCAAATTAGTATGATATGTTACGTTTGGTATGGTTACATAAGACAGAAGGTTACTTAACGCAAAAATGAAAGGAGGGTGGTAGGTCAGGGTGGGAGGGCGAACGTCTAGCAACCCAAAGGTTGCGTGTTTGAATCTCATCAGGGACAACTTTAGTATTTGAGCTAATTATCAACTTTTTATCGACTTACTACTCTTTAGCTACTTTGCATCTACTTAGCATGTTAGCTAACCCTGACCTCTAACCCTAACCTTAATACTTTTAGCAAACCCTAATCTTAACACTTTAACCTCTCCTAACTTTAACTCTAAACCCTAACCCCTAGCCTAGCTAATGTTAGCCAACTAGCTAATGTTAGCCACCTAGGTAACATTAGAAACAACATATTGACATTTGTAACATATCATACAAATTGTTATTCATACATAAAAAATAATTTATGGACACACAAATGAATACATACCATACAAAACGTAACATATCATGTTAAATTGAGTGTCTCGGATTCACATACAGAATATTATGAAATGCTCTGAGACCAGGTTGGGGTGGTACACCCCCAGGTAGAACACACGCGCACACACACACACACACACACACACACATGCACGCACACATGCACGCGCACGCGCACACACACACACACACACACACACACACACACACACACACACACACACACACACACACATGCACACACACACACACACACACACGCACACGCACACACGCGCACATGCACACACACACACACACACACACACGCACACAAACACACACACACACACACACACACACACACACACACACACACACACACACACACACACACACACACACACACACACACACACACACACACACACACACACACACACACACACACACACACACACACACACACACACACACACACCCATGCACACACACATTGATATGGACTGCTCTTATCCCGTATTCAATCTATCATCTTCCATCCATTTGCTTGGTGGGTGGCACTGCATGAAAACAAGAGTCCATGGGGAGCATGGAGGAAAAGGTTGGGGTCCGTGGGCGGAGAGCTCATCAATTTACACAAATGTTATTTGTCCTTTGCTTCAATTTCTTTCAACACAGTGGTTTTCATGTCATGGCAGAAACGGAGTAGGGGAACAGTGACATATTTAGTCCCATAGCATATTTGGGTTAAGATGGAGGTCTTTGAATTTGGGATACATACCCTTATCAAAGAACATACTGAACTTACACTGAGATTGTTTACGTAAACTCCTCCTCCTCTTGTTTTTTAAAAACATGTTTTAATGTAACCTTTATTTAACCAGTTAGGCTAGTTGAGAACAAGTTCTCATTTACAACTGCGACCTGGCCAAGATAAAGCAAAGCAGTGCGACACAAGCAACAACACAGAGTTACACATGGAATAAACAAACATACAGTCAATAATACAATAGAGAAAGTCTATATACAGTGTGTGCAAATGAGGTAGGATAAGGGGGGTGAGGCAATGAATAAGCCATAGAGGCAAAATTATTACAGTATGGCAAATTAAACACTGGGGTGATAGATGTGCAG
This sequence comes from Oncorhynchus keta, assembly GCF_023373465.1. NCBI lineage: Eukaryota > Metazoa > Chordata > Actinopteri > Salmoniformes > Salmonidae > Oncorhynchus > Oncorhynchus keta. Next base: position 14,003,287 of record NC_068426.1, on the reverse strand, counting down.
AAGATGAGTGTGCAAGTCGCAATACTGGGATGCAAAGGAGCAAAATAAATAACAATATGGTGATGAGGTAGTTGGATGGGTTTTTTATAGATGGGCTATGTACAGGTGCAGTGATCTGTGAGCTGCTCTGACAGCTGGTGCTTGAAGGTAGTGAGGGAGATATGAGTCTCCAGCTTCAGTGATTTTTGCAGTTCGTTCCAGTCATTGGCAACAGAGAACTGGAAGGAAAGGCAGCCAAAGTAAGAATTGGCTTTGGGGATGACCAGTGAAATATACTTGCTGGAGCACGTGCAACGGGTGGGTGCTGCTATGGTGACCAGTGACCTGAGATAAGGTGGGGCTTTACATAGATGACCTGGAGACAGTGGGTTTGGCGACTGATATGAAGCGAGGGCCAGCAAACAAGAGCATACATGTCGCAGTGCTGGATAGTATATGGGGCTTTGGTGACAAAACGGATGGCACTGTGATAGACTGCATCCAATTTGCTGAGTAGAGTGTCGGACGCTATTTTGTAAATGACATTGCCAAAGTTTAAGGATCGGTAGGAAGGTCAGTTTTACGAAGGTATGTTTGGCAGCATGAGTGAAGGAGGCTTTGTTGCGAAATAGGAAGCTGATTCTAGATTTAATTTTGGATTGGAGATGCTTAATGTGAGTTTGGAAGGAGAGTTTACAGTCTAACCAGACACCTAGGTTTTTGTAGTTCACATATTCTAAGTCAGAACCATCCAGAGTAGTGATGCTGGACGGGTGGGTAGGTGTGGGCAGCGATCGGTTGAAGAGCATGCATTTAGTTTTGCTTGCATTCAAGAGCAGTTGGAGGCCACAGAAGGAGAGTAGTATGGCATTGAAGGTCGTCTGGAGGTTTGTTAACACAGTGTCCAAAGAAGGGCCAGAAGTATACAGAATGGTGTCATCTGTGTAGCAAGAGCGACATCATCACGTCCGCCCACGTGTTCTCGCACACCCCGAGAGCTTCTGGTCAGCGGGGTGGTGGCACCGGGATCCTCATCTCTCCCAAGTGGTATTTCTCTCTTTCTCCCCTTACCCATCTGTCTATCGCCTCCTTTGAATTCCATGCTGTCACAGTTACCAGCCCTTTCAAGCTTAACATCCTTATCATTTATCGCCCTCCAGGTTCCCTTGGAGAGTTCATCAATGAGCTTGATGCCTTGATAAGCTCCTTTCCTGAGGACGGCTCACCTCTCACAGTTCTGGGCGACTTTAACCTCCCCACGTCTACCTTTGACTCATTCCTCTCTGCCTCCTTCTTTCCACTCCTCTCCTCTTTTGACCTCACCCTCTCACCTTCCCCCTACTCACAAGGCAGGCAATACGCTTGACCTCATCTTTACTAGATGCTGTTCTTCCACTAACCTCATTGCAACTCCCTCCAAGTCTCCGACCACTACCTTGTATCCTTTTCCCTCTCGCTCTCATCCAACACTTCCCACACTGCCCCTACTCGGATGGTATCGCGCCGTCCCAACCTTCGCTCTCTCTCCCCGCTACTCTCTCCTCTTCCATCCTATCATCTCTCCCCTCTGCTCAAACCTTCTCCAACCTATCTCCTGATTCTGCCTCCTCAACCCTCCTCTCCTCCCTTTCTGCATCCTTTGACTCTCTATGTCCCCTATCCTCCAGGCCGGCTCGGTCCTCCCTCCCGCTCCGTGGCTCGACGACTCATTGCGAGCTCACAGAACAGGGCTCCGGGCAGCCGAGCGGAAATGGAGGAAAACTCGCCTCCTGCGGACCTGGCATCCTTTCACTCCCTCCTCTCTACATTTTCCTCCTCTGTCTCTGCTGCTAAAGCCACTTTCTACCATTCTAAATTCCAAGCATCTGCCTCTAACCCTAGGAAGCTCTTTGCCACCTTCTCCTCCCTCCTGAATCCTCCTCCCCCCCTCCTCCCTCTCTGCAGATGACTTCGTCAACCATTTTGAAAAGAAGGTCGACGACATCCGATCCTCGTTTGCTAAGTCAAACGACACCGCTGGTTCTGCTCACACTGCCCTACCCTATGCTCTGACCTCTTTCTCCCCTCTCTCTCCAGATGACGTCTTGTGACGGCCGGCCGCCCAACAACCTGCCCGCTTGACCCTATCCCCTCCTCTCTTCTCCAGACCATTTCCGGAGACCTTCTCCCTTACCTCACCTCGCTCATCAACTCATCCCTGACCGCTGGCTACGTCCCTTCCGTCTTCAAGAGAGCGAGAGTTGCACCCCTTCTGAAAAAACCTACACTCAATCCCTCCGATGTCAACAACTACAGACCAGTATCCCTTCTCTCTTTTCTCTCCAAAACTCTTGAGCGTGCCGTCCTTGGCCAGCTCTACCGCTATCTCTCTCAGAATGACCTTCTTGATCCAAATCAGTCAGGTTTCAAGACTAGTCATTCAACTGAGACTGCTCTTCTCTGTATCACGGAGGCGCTCCACACTGCTAAAGCTAACTCTCTCTCCTCTGCTCTCATCCTTCTAGACCTATCGGCTGCCTTCGATACTGTGAACCACCAGATCCTCCTCTCCACCCTCTCCGAGTTGGGCATCTCCGGCGCGGCCCACGCTTGGATTGCGTCCTACCTGACAGGTCGCTCCTACCAGGTGGCGTGGCGAGAATCTGTCTCCTCACCACGCGCTCTCACCACTGGTGTCCCCCAGGGCTCTGTTCTAGGCCCTCTCTTATTCTCGCTATACACCAAGTCACTTGGCTCTGTCATAACCTCACATGGTCTCTCCTATCATTGCTATGCAGACGACACACAATTAATCTTCTCCTTTCCCCCTTCTGATGACCAGGTGGCGAATCGCATCTGCATGTCTGGCAGACATATCAGTGTGGATGACGGATCACCACCTCAAGCTGAACCTCAGCAAGACGGAGCTCCTCTTCCTCCCGGGAAGGACTGCCCGTTCCATGATCTCGCCATCACGGTTGACAACTCCATTGTGTCCTCCTCCCAGAGCGCTAAGAACCTTGGCGTGATCCTGGACAACACCCTGTCGTTCTCAACTAACATCAAGGCGGTGTCCCGTTCCTGTAGGTTCATGCTCTACAACATCCGCAGAGTACGACCCTGCCTCACACAGGAAGCGGCGCAGGTCCTAATCCAGGCACTTGTCATCTCCCGTCTTGATTACTGCAACTCGCTGTTGGCTGGGCTCCCTGCCTGTGCCATTAAACCCCTACAACTCATCCAGAACGCCGCAGCCCGTCTGGTGTTCAACCTTCCCAAGTTCTCTCACGTCACCCCGCTCCTCCGCTCTCTCCACTGGCTTCCAGTTGAAGCTCGCATCCGCTACAAGACCATGGTGCTTGCCTACGGAGCTGTGAGGGGAACGGCACCTCAGTACCTCCAGGCTCTGATCAGGCCCTACACCCAAACAAGGGCACTGCGTTCATCCACCTCTGGCCTCCCTACCACTGAGGAAGTACAGTTCCCGCTCAGCCCAGTCAAAACTGTTCGCTGCTCTGGCCCCCCAATGGTGGAACAAACTCCCTCACGACGCCAGGACAGCGGAGTCAATCACCACCTTCCGGAGACACCTGAAACCCCACCTCTTCAAGGAATACCTAGGATAGGGTAAGTAATCCTTCTCACCCCCCTAAAAGATTTAGATGCACTATTGTAAAGTGGCTGTTCCACTGGATGTCATAAGGTGTATGCACCAATTTGTAAGTCGCTCTGGATAAGAGCGTCTGCTAAATGACTTAAATGTAAATGTAAATGTATACAGAGGAAAGAGTCGGCCCGAGGATGGAACCCTGTGGCACCCCCATAGAGACTGCCAAAGGCCCGGACAACAGGCCCTCCGATTTGACTAACTGACCTCTGTCAGAGAAGTAGTTGGTGAACCAGGCGAGGCAGTCATTTGAAAAACCAAGGCTGTTGAGTCTGCTGATAAGAATGTGGTGATTGACAGATTTGAAAGCCTTGGCCGGGTCGATGAATACAGCTCCACAGTATTGTCTCTTATCGATGGCGGTTATTATGTCATTTAGGACCTTGAGCATGAGGTGCACCCATGACCAGTACTGAAACCAGATTGCATAGCAGAGAAGGTACGGTGGGATTCAAAATGGTCGGTGATCTGTTTGTTAACTTGGCTTTCGAAGACCTTAGAAAGGCAGGGTAGGATAGATATAGGTCTGCAGCAGTTTGGGTCTAGAGTATCTCCCCCTTTGAAGAGGGGGATGACCGCTGCAGCATTCCAATCTTTGGGGATCTCAGACGATACGAAAGAGAGGTTGAACAAGCTCGTAATAGGAATTGCAACAATTTCATCTGATCATTTTAGGAAGTGAGGGTCCAGATTGTCTAGCCCTGCTGATTTGTAGAGGTCCATCAGCTATCTGGATATGGGTGAGGGAGAAATGGGGAGGCTTGGGCAAGTTGCAGTGAGGGGTGCAGGGCTGTTGACCGGGGTAGGGGTAGCCAGGTGGAAAGCATGGCCAGCCATAGAAAAATGCTTGTTGAAATTCTCAAATATCACGTTTTTATCGGTGGTGACAGTGTTTCCTAGCCTCAGTGCAGCAGGCAGCTGTGAGGAGGTGCTCTTATTCTCCATGGACTTTACAGTGTCCCAGAATGTTTTGGAGTTAGTGCTATAGGATGCAAATTTCTGTTTGAAAAAGCTAGCCTTTCCTAACTGCCTGTGTATATTGGTGAAAAGTTACATATCGCGGGGAATATTCAATGCTAATGCAGTACACCACAGGATGTTTTTTTGCTGGTCAATGGCAGTTAGGTCTGGAGTGAACCAAGGGCTATATCTGTTCCTGGTTCTACATTTTTTTGAATGGGGCATGCTTATTTAAGATTGTGAGGAAAGCACTTTTACAGAATAACCAGGCATCCTCTACTGACGGAATGAGGTCAATAGCATTCCAGGATACCCGAGCCATGTCGATTAGAAAGGCCTGATCGCTGAAGTGTTTTAGGGAGCGTTTGACAGTGATGAGGGTGGTTGCTTGACCTCAGACCCATTATGGACGCAGGCAATGAGGCATTGATCGCTGAGATCCTGGTTGAAGACAGCAGAGGTGTATTTGGAGGGCAGGTTGGTTAGGATGGTATCTATGAGGGTGCCCGTGTTTACGGATTTGGGGTTGTACCTGGTGGGTTCATTGATCATTTGTGTGAGATTGAAAGCATCAATCTTAGATTGTAGGAATGCCGGGGTGTTAAGCATGTCCCAGCTTAGGTCACCCAACAGCACGAGCTCTGAAGATAGATGGGTGCAATAAATTCACATATGGTGTCCAGGGCACGGCTGGGGGCAGAAGGTGGTCTATAGCAAGCGGCAATGGTAAAAGGCTTGTTTATAGAGAGGTGGATTTTTAAAAGTAGAAGCTCAAATAGTTTGGGCACAGACCTGAATAATAAGACAGAACTCTGCCAGCTATCCCTGCAGTAGATTGCAACTACGACCCCTTTGGCAGTTCTTGTCGGAAAATGTTATAGTTAGGGATGCAAATTGCTGGGTTTTTGGTGGTCTTCCTAAGCCAGGATTCAGACACGGCTAGGACATCCAGGTTGGCAGAGTGTGCTAGGGAAGTGAATAAAACAAACTTAGGGAGGAGGCTTCTAATGTTAACATGCATGAAACCAAGGCTTTTACGGTTACAGACGTCAACAAATGAGAGCGCCTGGGAATTGGGGGATGGGATTGGAGCTAGGCACTGCAGGGCCTGGATTAACCTCCACATTACCAGAGGAACAGAGGAGGAGTAGGATAAGGGTACGGCAAAAGGCTAAAAGAACTGGTCGTCTAGTACTTTCAGAACAGAGAGTAAAAGGAGCAGATTTCTGGGCACGGTAGAATAGATTCAAGACATAATGTACAGACAAAGGTATGGTAGGATGTGAATACAGTTGGGGTAAAACTGTGCATAGTGATGATGAAATATATATTGTCTCTAGAAATATCATTTAAACCAGGTGATGTCACCGCATGTGTGGGAGGTGGAAATAAAGTATTAACTAAGGCGTATTGAGCAGGGCCAGAGGCTCTACAGTGAAATAAGCCAATCATTACTAACCAAAACAGCAATGGACAAGGCCTATTGACGTTAGGGAGAGGCATGTATGGCCAAGTGATCATAGGAGTCCAGTGAGTGGCTTCAGGCAGCTAGTGGGCCCGGGCTAGCAAGCCAGCAGAAGGCCATAGAGGGACGTCGCGATGGAAGAAAGTCTGTTATGGCCTCCTCATGCTGTGATGTCAGCAGACGGATCAGCAGGCTCTGAATGGTAAACCAGGCATAATTGGCAAAATAGGTATAGTGGCCAAAGAATTTCTCCGATGGGCCTCTTAAGCTAATAGTCCGATGTGTTCTAGACAGCTAGCGTGCCGCGGAGAGCAGGCCTAGCAAGGCTAGCTCCAGGCTATAATTGGTTCTTGCTTCGGGACAGAGACGTTAGCCAGGAGTGGCCACTTGGATAGCAGCTAGCTAGCTGCGATGATCCAGGTGAGAAAAAAAAGGTTCAGAACTTGCAGTAGGAATTCAGAGATATGGAGAAAAAAAGTCTGATTTGTTCTGGTTTGAGTCTGGCGAAACTGGCGAGAGTTGTCCGGGCTAAAAGTAGCTGATGACCACTAGCAGTGGCTAGCTGTCTACTAGCTAGTAGCTAGTTAGCTGGCTAGCTTCTGTTGGGGGGTTCCGGTTCAGAGGACGGATCAGCAGTGTTCTGTGTGGTAAACCAGGCCAATTTGCAAAATACAGTTGCAATTTGTTGTATCGAATTGCAATATACAGTCATTAAAACTAATTTTTCAACCACTCCACAAATTTCTTGTTAACAAGATATGGTTTTGGCAAGTCAGTTGGACATCTACTGTGTGTATGACACTTTTCCAACAATTGATTACAGGCAGATTATTTCACTTATAATTCACTGTATCACAATTCCAGTGGGTCAGAAGTTTACATACACTAAGTTGACCCTGACTTTAAACAGCTTGGAAAATTGCAGAAAATTATGACATGGCTTTAGAAGCTTGTGATAGCCTAATTTACATCATTTGAGTCAATTGGAGGTGTACCTGTGGATTTATTTCAAGGCCTACCTTCAAACTCAGTGCCTCTTTGCTTGACATCATGGGAAAATCAAAAGAAATCAGCCAAGACCTCAGAAAAAAAATTGTAGACCTCCACAAGTCTGGTTCATCCTTGGGAGCCATTTCCAACGTTCATGTGCCACGTTCATATATTCAAACAATAGTATGCAAGTATAGACACCATGGGATCACGCAGCGTCATACCGCTCAGGAAGGAGACGCGTTCTATCTCTTAGAGATTATTGTAGTTTGATGCAAAAAGTGCAAATCAATCCCAGAGCAGCAGCAAAGGACCTTCTGAAGATGCTGGAGGAAACAGGTACAAAAGTTATATCTACTATATCCACAGTAAAACAACGAGTCCTATATCGACATAACCTGAAAGGCCACTCAGCAAGGAAGAAGCCACTGCTCCAAAACCGCCATAAAAAAAGCCAGACTGCAGTTTGCAACTGCACATGGGGACAAAAATTGTACTTTTTGGAGAAACGTCCTCTGATCTGATGAAACAAAAATAGAACTGTTTGGCCATAATGACCATCATTATGTTTGGAGGAAAAAGGGTAACGCTTGCAAGCCGAAGAACACCATCCCAACCGTGAAGCACGGGGGTGTTAGCATCATGTTGTGGGGGTGCTTTGCTCCAGGAGGATCTGGTGCACTTCACAAAATAGATGGCATCATGAGGGCGGAAAATGATGTGGATATATTGAAGCAACATCTCAAGACATCAGTCAGGAAGCTAAAGCTTGGTCGCAAATGGGTCTTCCAAATTGACAATGACCCCAATCATTCTTCCAAAGTTGTGGCAAAATTGCTTAAGGACAACAAAGTCAAGGTATTGGAGTGGCCATCACAAAGCCCTGACCTCAATCCCAAAGAACATTTGTGGGCAGGACTGAAAAATCGTGTGCGAGCAAGGAGGCCTACAAACCTGACCCAGTCACGCCAGCTCTGTCAGGGGGAATGGGACCAAATTCACCCAACGTATTGTGGGAATCTTGTGGAAGGCAACCTGAAACGTTTGACCCAAGTTAAACAATTTAAAGGCAATGCTACCAAATACTAATTGAGTGTATGTAAACTTCTGACCCACTGGGAATGTGATGAAAGAAATAAAAGCTGAAATAAGTCATTCTCTCTACTATTATTCTGACATTTCACATTCTTACAATAAAATGGTGATCCTAACTGTCCTAAAACAGGGAATTCTTACTAGGATTAAATGTCATGAATTGTAAAAACTGAGTTTAAATGTATTTGGCTAAGGTGTATGTAAAATTCCGACCTCAACTGTATGTATAGTGGCCAAATAATTTGTCCGATGGGCCTCTTAAGCTAACAGTCCGATGTGCTTTAGACAGCTAGCGGGCTGCGGCTAGCAGGCTAGCGGGTGGGCACACAGGGGACGTCGAGACAGAGGAGTCAGTTGAAAAACCCCCTCGGGCAGAATTACGTTGGTAGTCCAGTAGTGATGGGTCAGCAGGGGTCCAGGTTTTGTAGCCCAAGGAGTGGCTGATGGGCCTCTTCGGCTAGCCGGGAGATGGGCCTAGCAGATGGGCCTAGCAATGGCTTACTGATTACTAGCTAGCAGCCAGCTTTTGATGGGGGTTCCGGTTCTTAAGTATAAAAAATAGCAGATCCGTACCACATTGGGTGAGGCAGGTTGCTGGAGACTCTATTCATTCTGTAGATGGAAAGTGATATTAAAATAAATATTAAATATATATGGAAAAAAACAAGGATATTTTTTATTTTCAAACAAAATAAAATAAAATAAAAAATATTGAAAAAAATAGCATAATCGTACTCTCTTGGTTTGTACACTATTAAACGTCTTGTTTAAGTTATTCAAAAACATCTACATAACCTATGTAGATTATCATGAATAAAAACTCCCTGAAAAATTCTCAAGGAACCTGAATAAAACTTTCTAGAACCTCTCTGCAGCTAAAAATAAATGTTCTCAGAACAGACAACATTTTCACTTCTGTTCTCAGAAGGTTTAAAAAAAACTTACCGGTCAGGGGACGTATGGCTTCGTTCCCACAAACAATGTGAAACCTCCAAAAAATGTTCCCACAACTTCCAAGGAACCAAATGTGTTAGCTAGTTATACACTGACACACTGTGACAGACTCACGCGCACACACACATGCACACGTACACTCACACGCACACGCACAAACACACAGACACAGGTGCCAGAGAGGACAGCACAGCCAGAGGCATAGCAACGAGACCCATCTTGCTCAACAAAGGGGGGAGACAAGGGTTATGAAGGCGAGGATTGTTGAGGAGGTGGGAAGGAGGGGAACGGGGGTGAGGAGGGGGAGGGTGGTGCTTCCTGTCAAACTGGAGCCCCTTCAGTCCTACTCCGTCATCACCGCGACAGATTAGATCACTATGCAGAATCTCTGAGAGAAGAGCAGAGAGGAGGAGAAGAAGGAGAGGTAAAGTGTTGATAAAGGTGGGAGTTAAATACACAGAATGAGAGAGAGAGACTCAATGGGCACTTGGCCTCCATTTTTTCTTTGAAGTTTCCTGAGACTGAGTGGGGGTTTGCAGTGAGTGGGCTGACCTGTTGGGACATGATGACCACCCCCCCACTCCCACCCACACCAAACACATGCCCCTCCCAACAGTGATATGGGTTCCCGAGGGCTGAACCGAGAGAACACCTCTGGGAGGCCCCCGATACCAAACTAGCAGATGAGTCACACAGAGCATTGTTTTGGTCACAAGTTTCATTGGGTGTCCTAGTCTGTTGTTTTTCGACATGTTACTCTCCTAGCTGCTAGCACTATACTCTTAGGAAAAAAAGGTGCTATCTAGAACCTTCAAGGGTCCCCATAGGAGGACCCTTTGAAAAACCCTTTCGGGTTCCATGTCCACAGAGGGTTCAACAGCCGAAGAACTCTTTTGGAACCCTTTTTTCTAAGAGTGTACACTAGAGAGTGCAATTCAGTTGGAGTGATATTTGACAGGCTTAGTGTGTACAGTAACAAGCTTATAAAATAATCAGTGGTGCTTTAAGAGCCTACTGTACATTAGCGTCTTACTGACATTGGCATTGTGTAGTATTTAAGGTGCTTTTAAGTGTGTTAGGTTATCTATTAGTAATGTGTCGTTTCTGTGAGAGGATGTCGTTTCTGTGAGAGGATGTCGTTTCTGTGGATGTCTTTATTTCTCAGACGTAATTACATTTCTTCATCAGCAGTAATTTACACTGTGACTGCTGTGCAGTTTTTCAAAGTAAAGAGTGGTGGGGGTCTGTAAGACTGTGTGTGTGTCAGAGGAGGCTGGTGGGAGGAGCTATAGGAGGACAGGCTCATTGTAATGGCTGGAATGGAACAAATGGAACAGTATCATACACATCATACATGGAAACCACATGCTTGATTCAGTTCCATTTACTCCATTCCAGCCATTATAATGAGCCCTTCCTCCTATAGCCTCTTCTGGTGTGTGTGTGTGACCGAGCTTGCTGCTCAGGTTGGTGATGACACGCCAGCAGAGAGAGACATCCACAGACATGCTGGGGCTCGCTAACACGTCAGGGTAGGAGGACACAGGGAGGAGAAAGAGAGAGAGGGAGAGAGAGGTTTCTAGTTTTGATTGGTGTCAATGCATATCCTCCTGTGGTTTCAGTGTTTATAACCCAAATCAGAACCAGATGATGGGAGTTTGGGGATAATGATATTGTGTGGAGGCCACCTCACCAACCTGTCCAGACCCAAAGGGAGCTGGGTGGGGTCAGCATGGGTCAGGGTCAGCATGGGTCAGATGCTCCAGGCTAGGGGGAGGCTGGGGCTGGGGGAGGCTATATGTGGCCTGCTATACTGGCCATCTCCTCCACTCTCTCTCTCTCTCTCTCTCTCTCTCTCTCTCTCTCTCTCTCTCTCTCTCTCTCTCTCTCTCTCTCTCTCTCTCTCTCTGTCTCTCTGTCTCTCTGTCTCTGTCTCTGTCTCTGTCTCTCTCTGGTCTCCACTCCAGCTTGAGGGCCTGGAAGAGGCTCTGCTTATCTGATAGTTCCAGGCAGGGAACAGTTAATTGCTTGACAGCAATGGGAAATACCTCTTTGCTCACTCCCTTTCTCTCTCTCTTACTACCCTCCCTCTTTCTTCCCCTCCCCATTCTCTCTCCTTTGCGCTGTCGCCCCTCCTCTTCGGTCCTCTCTCTTCCTCTCTCTCTTCCCTCTCTCTCTCTCTGCCTTGCTGTGAGTAGGTGTTTCCCTACTGTGGGTGATTGGTGTGCGTCTATATAGGATTGGAGACGCTCTGAGTCTAGTGCCCACTTGCCACGCGCTCCCCACAGGACTACCTGGTTTTTTTCTGTTTGTTTTTTTCCTTCGAGGATTTACACTTTCAACTGACAGCATGTCGGAGGGCAGGAAAAAGGAGAAGAAAGGGAGAACGAGTGGGGGGAAAAGAGCACGGAAAGAGGAGAGAGAGCGCAAAGAGAAAGAATTGAGCGATCCAACCAAAGGTAAAAAAGAATGGCTGGAGAGGACATTTGGAGAGGTGTGTGTGTGTGTGTGTGTGTGTGTGTGTGTGTGTGTGTGTGTGTGTGTGTGTGTGTGTGTGTGTGTGTGTGTGTGTGTGTGTGTGTGTGTGTGTGTGTGTGTGTGTGTGTGTGTGTGTGTGTAAGTATGTGCACACTTGGCACAGACCTCAATTCAACATCTATTCCACATTGGTTCAATGTCATTTTGTTGAACTGACATGGAAACAGCGCTGATTCAACCAGTGTGTGCCCAGTGGGTGTGTGGATGTGTTGCAGTAGTGGGATTGCAGGACCTGTGAAAGAATGCATGTCCTTCAAAGCTTACCGCCAGGCTGTCACATGGAAGGGATGCGACAGCATGTACATGTAGGAGCACATCTGGCTCGAGCGGTGTAGCTACACTGACATGTCATCTTATGTGCTTTTTGCTTGCGAGCCCAAATCAAAGCCCTCAATGAGCTGGGGACCTCACTGCACACTGCACACACCACGGTAACACCACGGCAACACACAGCTGTGTTGGGAACACTTTGACAGAGGCCGCAGGGTGTAACTCCTGTTATTCTTCGGGTTTCATATTTCCCTTTCGCTTACATGTCTCATTATATAGCAGCCTGGAACTGTTGTTTGCTTCTGCCATGTTTTCCCAGTCCCTTATAGACAAGGCTTATGGAGCAATACAATTGACAGTATATGTTTGAAGTACTGTATCACACACTACACAGTAACTTTATTTCTGACAGTATACAGTTAACATGGACCAACAGAACACACCCTGGGGCTGTTCGCTGTCTCCTAGCTTGTGTCCTGTGTCCAGTGGCTCATTCATTTCTCACAGGAAACCCCTCTGCCATTGGAATTGCGCTGCAGCTGCATTCGCAAACGCATAATCTTGCACTCTCACTGGCGGCTGCTGCAAGCTGCAGCGTGTTACTGCAGTTTGACCCTGGGTCGCAGGGAAGACCTACCCCCATCCCAAAGTGGTACTCTCCTCTCGCTGTCCCATGCTAATAGAATTAACATTTTATTCAGGTACTATATGTTATTTCTTACTCTCTCCCCCACACCGTCTCTTTCTCGCTGTTTCACACACACACACACACACACACAGACACACACACACACACACACACACACACACACACACACACACACACACACACACACACACACACACACACACACACACACACACACACACACACACACACACACACACACACACACAAATTAGGGTTGGGAATTGCCAGGGACGTCGAAATAAATTATCACAACACGATATTTATTGCAATTCTCACGATGCTATCTACAGTTGAAGTCGGAAGTTTACATACACCTTAGCCAAGTACATTTAAACTCAGTTTTTCACAATTCCTGACATTTAATCCTGGTAAAAATTCCCTGTCTTATGTCAGTTAGGATCACCACTTTATTTTAAGAATGTGAAATGTCAGAATAATAGTAGAGAGAATGATTTATTTAAGCTTTTATTTCTTTCATCACATTCCCAGTGGGTCAGAAGTTTACATACACTCAATTAGTATTTGGTAGCATTGCCTTTAAATTGTTTTACTTGGGTCAAACGTTTCAGGTTGCCTTCCACAAGATTCCCACAATACGTTGGGTGAATTTGGTCCCATTCCCCCTGACAGAGCTGGTGTGACTGGGTCAGGTTTGTAGGCCTCTCTATGCTTTTACACAAACTTTCTATAGGATTGAAGTCAGGGCTTTGTGATGGCCACTCCAATACCGTGACTTTGTTGTCCTTAAGCCATTTATAAACAACTTTGGAAATATGCTTGGGGTCCTTGGGGTCATTGTCCGTTTGGAAGACCAATCTGTGACAAAGCTTTAACTTCGTGACTGATGTGTTGAGATATTGCTTCAATATATCCACATCATTTTCCTATTTTTGTTTCATCAGACCAGAGGACATTTCTCAAAAAAGTATGATCTTTGTCCCCATGTGCAGTTACAAACCGTAGTCTGGCTTTTCTATGGCGGTTTTGGAGCAGTGGCTTCTTTCTTGCTGAGCGGCCGTTCAGGTTATATTGATATAGGACTCGTTTTACTGTGGATATAGATACTTTTGTACCTGTTTCCTCCAGCATCTTCACAAGGTCCTCTGCTGTTGTTTTGCACCAAAGTACGTTCATCTCTAGGAGACAGAATTAGTCTTCTTCCTGAGCGGTATGACGGCTGCGTGGTCCCATGGTGTTTGTACTTGCGTACTATTGTTTGATTAGATGAGCGTGGTATCTTCAGGCGTTTGGAAATTGCTCCCAGGGTTGAACCAAACTTGTGGAGGTCTACAACATTTTGAAGGTAGGCCTTGAAATACATCCACAAACACACCTCCAATTGACTCAAATTATGCCAATTAGTCTATCACAAGCTTCTAAAACCATGACATCATTTTCCTGAATTTTGCAATCTGTTTAAAGGCACAGTCAACTTGGTGTATGTAAACTTCTGACCCACTGGAATTGTGATTCAGTGAATTATAAGTGAAATAATCTGTCTGTAAACAGTTGTTGGAAAAGTTACTTGTGTCATGCACAAAGTAGATGTCCTAACCGACTTGCCAAAACTGTAGTTTGTTAACAAGAAATTTGTGGAGTGGTTGAAAAAGGAGTTTTAATGACTCCGACCTAAGTGTATGTAAACTTCTGACTTCAACTGTATATTGCAATTCGAGAGAGCAATTTGACTATGATTCGATGTCCAAACATATTGCTCACCATTTTATGAGTAGAAGGCCATTAGAAAATGAGTTTTGATCACTCATGGAAACAAAAGTTCTGAAAAACATTTTGTCTCACCATTTAAAAAGAAGATGGAGAATGAACTAGAGAAATATAAATAGCTGGGTTTTGGCACAGGTACAGCTGTCTCGTACTAGCTAGTGTTAACTACCACTTTTTTGAGAATCCATACTTGGAGTCATATAATCTATATCATTTCATAAAAAATTATATTGCGATACTGTACTGTATTCACACACACACACACACACACACACACACACACACACACACACACACACACACACACACACACACACACACACACACACACACACACACACACACACACACACACACACACACACACACACAGTATGTTGTGGTTTATCCATGAATTCAATACTAGACTGGGAGAAATGTATCCGCTGTCATAGTGGGGGTTTTGCAGCCAAAGCTAAGGCATCTGTGACTGTGTGAGTAACCCAGCCTGTGAACCCTCTCCAGGGTTATAAAAGAGTGCCTGTGCACCACAGTCTGCCCTCACTAGCACCTCAGTCTGCCCTCACTAGCCCTTCAGTCTGCCCTCAGTAGCCCCTCAGTCTGCCCTCACAAGCCCCTCAGTCTGCCCTCAGTAGCCCCTCAGTCTTCCCTCAGTAGCCCCTCAGTCTGCCCTCAGTAGCCCCTCAGTCTGCCCTCAGTAGCCCCTCAGTCTGCCCTCAGTAGCCCCTCAGTCTGCCCTCACTAGCCCCTCAGTCTGCCCTCACTAGCGTGTTACACCCGTGTCTGAAATGCAAGGCTCCCAGAGAGAGAGGTCAATCATCAATCATAGACCTGGGAAGTCACACTAAGATCTTAGATACCGCAGCTACATTAGCACGTCCCACAGACCACAAGACCTGTATTGTATTGTCTTTCGCTCCCCACCGCCTACCAAGCCCATACTTAGGTTTCTCCCTAATTTAGAGTGAGATTTCCCCCGGCTGAGGGTTCACAGTCTTGTCCTCTGCCTCACTAGGCTCTGGAGACCTTCACTGTAATAGCTTCCATTCCTCTTCTCTTTTAATGTGCTGATTATTCCATAGTTTTGTCACCTGTTTGTCTCAGATCGACTGACAGACAATACCAAATTCGTCATGACATGAAATTTGCTTGAAAGCTCTTAACACCTTTAGGAGAGGGGTGAGAACGTACGAACTGTACATGTGTTTTAGTTAGTTAAGATGAGAGAGAGAGAGAGAGAGAGAGAGAGAGAGAGAGAGAGAGAGAGAGAGAGAGAGAGAGAGAGAGAGAGAGAGAGAGAGAGAGAGAGAGAGAGAGAGAGAGAGAGAGAGAGAGAGAGAGAGAGAGAGAGAGAGAGAGAGAGAGAGAGAGAGAGAGAGAGAGAGAGAGAGAGAGAGGACACGATCATGCCCAGAGTTTACTTGCAGGCAGCTTTCCTGTCATCCATCATCCTCTCTCAGTGTTAGGTGGACTCTATGACACTGTCCTCTTTTCAAGTGCAGTAGATGCCTGTTTGATCTCTTGTTCTGCTCATTCAAGCCCTTAGGTCAACAATTGTTCTGCCTAGTTCTGCATCCCTCCGCTCCATTGTTAAACAGGTGTTGTGTCGTTTGGTGGGTCAGTCACCCTGTTGTGTACTGCATAATTATTATAATGATTATTATAATATTGATAATAATTGCAGCCCATTTATCAGTGTGTGGTGTTCCTGTCTGTGTCTCTGATCCCCAGTCAGACAATGTGCCTATTTACACAGCTAGGAGCATTGTGTTATAGTATAGCTAACCTGATGGTAATTTGCAGTGTTTTGTCTAGTGGAAAAAAGGATAAAAGAGCACCTGAGAGACTCCATTTGCTGTCTCTTAAGGGAGGGAAAATAACTATGTTAAGCTTCCAGGAAGCACACTTGTTCTTCAGTTTATCCCACCTCACTTTTCATTGCTGTTGTACTATACTGCTTGCGACTGCACATTTATTCTACATGCAGCTGTAATAGTTTATTGATGTCTTAACGCTATAGTTCCTGCTGTAGGGCTTTTGGAAGGCTGTTTTGTCTGCTTCATGTTGACGTGCTAGAGAAGAGAATGGCATGTGCTGAATAGAACACACCAAACAGAACACCTGTGTTCTAGTTGGATGACTTCCTTGATCAGGGACTGTGACACAGTGTTGACCTCAAGATATGAAGGATGAAACCCAGAATAAACAATATCTAGGCTAAGTCTAGAGAGAGTCGACTCCAGAAGAATCCTTGTGTCGGTCACCACTGTGAGAGAGGCCGACACCTAACCTTTTCATGTATATATGTTTGATTAATTGAGGAATGTTTCTGATGTGTGAGGAGTGACAACGAGTGAATGTGTTTTTCGATTGACTTTAATGGCAATTGCAGGTCTCCGTATTGGTGCTTACTGACTGACTGACATATCTGATTCAGGCTGCTCTTTCCTATGGCTCACTAGGCTTTCCTCAGGCTGTGTGCTGCTCTTTCCTATGGCTCACTAGGCTTTCCTCAGGCTGTGTGCTGCTCTTTCCTATGGCTCACTAGGCTTTCCTCAGGCTGTGTGCTGCTCTTTCCTATGGCTCAGTAGGCTTTCCTCAGGCTGTGTGCTGCTCTTTCCTATGGCTCACTAGGCTTTCCTCAGGCTGTGTGCTGCTCTTCCCTATGGCTCACTAGGCTTTCCTCCGGCTGTGTGCTGCTCTTTCCTATGGCTCACTAGGCTTTCCTCAGGCTGTGTGCTGCTCTTTCCTATGGCTCACTAGGCTTTCCTCAGGCTGTGTGCTGCTCTTTCCTATGGCTCACTAGGCTTTCCTCAGGCTGTGTGCTGCTCTTCCCTATGGCTCACTAGGCTTTCCTCAGGCTGTGTGCTGCTCTTCCCTATGGCTCACTAGGCTTTCCTCAGGCTGTGTGCTGCTCTTTTCTATGGCTCACTAGGCTTTCCTCAGGCTGTGTGCTGCTCTTTCCTATGGCTCACTAGGCTTTCCTCAGGCTGTGTGCTGCTCTGAATCCGGTAGGAGAAACGCACGCATGTAAATCAAGCTCAGTGTTTTTCTCTGGACTCAACCCCATGTGTTTTGTAGTCTGGATTTAACGTTCATTTCCTCAATGTGCTGCTGGCACTGTGGTATTTTACATGTTTGTACTGTTTGAGAACTCGCAGAGTACTAGGAATGGAAAATATTTGTATTTTTAGAACACAAGGGCAAGGCCGTAAAACAATATGTGCGCATTTATCTACTGTATATGCCAACAGTGTACAACAATGCTTAATTTATCATAAGCATTATAGATAATACATCCTAACTGCTTAATTTATCATAAGCATTATAGATAATACATCCTAACTGCTAAATTAAGCATTATAGATAATACATCCTAACTGCTAAATTAAGCATTATAGATAATACATCCTAACTGCTAAATTAAGCATTATAGATAATACATCCTAACTGCTAAATTAAGCATTATAGATAATACATCCTAACTGCTAAATTAAGCATTATAGATAATACATCCTAACTGCTAAATTAAGCATTATAGATAATACATCCTAACTGCTAAATTAAGCATTATAGATAATACATCCTAACTGCTAAATTAAGCATTATAGATAATACATCCTAACTGCTAAATTAAGCATTATAGATAATACATCCTAACTGCTAAATTAAGCATTATAGATAATACATCCTAACTGCTAAATTAAGCATTATAGATAATACATCCTAACTGCTAAATTAAGCATTATAGATAATACATCCTAACTGCTAAATTAAGCATTATAGATAATACATCCTAACTGCTAAATTAAGCATTATAGATAATACATCCTAACTGCTAAATTAAGCATTATAGATAATACATCCTAACTGCTAAATTAAGCATTATAGATAATACATCCTAACTGCTAAATTAAGCATTATAGATAATACATCCTAACTGCTAAATTAAGCATTATAGATAATACATCCTAACTGCTAAATGGTTTCATATATATTCAGTCAATAAAAAACAATAGCCATTTAAGATGATTTGAAACCATAATATCAACTGATTATATTACACCATGGAACACAATCTTCGAAAAGGCAGTAACCTCAGCAGTAACCTCAGCAGTAACCTCAGCAGTAAGCTCAGCAGTAACCTCAGCAGTAACCTCAGCAGTAAGCTCAGCAGTAACCTCAGCAGTAACCTCAGCAGTAACCTCAGCAGTAACCTCAGCAGTAAGCTCAAGCTCAGCAGTAACCTCAGCAGTAACCTCAGCAGTAAGCTCAGCAGTAACCTCAGCAGTAACCTCAGCAGTAACCTCAGCAGTAACCTCAGCAGTAACCTCAGCAGTAACCTCAGCAGTAAGCTCAGCAGTAAGCTCAGCAGTAAGCTCAGCAGTAACCTCAGCAGTAAGCTCAGCAGTAACCTCAGCAGTAAGCTCAGCAGTAAGCTCAGCAGTAAGCTCAGCAGTAATGCTTGCTTGTAGAAGCCTATGGCTGTACAATGGCATAGCCGTATTTAGTTAATTTAGTAGACAAGACGCTCCTTTTGAATTTGTGATAAAACTGTTGTTGTTATTTGGCAAGGAATGTAGCTTGTGTATCCCATCAGTTAGGCATTTTATTATGCCCACTGATTTTTATAGGCATTTACTTCTGTAGACCTAATCCGATCTTGTGTGTGAACTCAGCATGTGTAGAGGGCAGTGGCGGTCAATGCCGTTTAAGATGAGGGAGGATGATGTATTGAAAAATAATTATGAGCATGGCTTTATTTATATTATGTCATTCATATTCCATTCACCCAGCTCAATGTTACATCGATACGTTTAGGTTACTACATGACACTCAAAATGTCCCTGTACCCATCATGTGGTTGCTCCAACCTAGTATATGAATGAAAGTTTACAATGTAGGTGCATAGGTCGAAATAATTTTTAATAAACAAAGTGACTGACCGCCTAGCACACTCTTGCCTGCATCGAGCTAATTTAGGGTGTAATCATTAGTCCAACAGTTGCAAATGAGAGTTTCTATTGGACAAATTCAGGTATGTTAATCCTCATTTTGTTCTGTTCGCTTACAGTGAAGAAACTTTTTTAAATAGAATCGGCGGAATAAATACAACGCTGATTACACGCAAATACAGTTCACTTTCATAGCAGCCACATAAAAACAGCATGATCACTTTGACCATTGTATATATAATTCCTTCTCCCAACAATCTATGTGCTCTCCTCCTCTCACCTTTTCCCTTCGCTTTTGGCCTTCAGTGCACAACACATCAGCTTTCTGTGACCAAGCCACGGTTTCCTTTCATGACCGCTAACTTCTATACACAGCCTACAACATTGTCACGTCATAGTCAACATTCTGTAGCTACTAGAACTAACGCGTTAGTAAGCCTGCTACAATCATGCAGTACAGTGTACAGTCAGAAAGATGTTTAGCAGTTACACTGGCGGGCCCCGGTGGCAATAAATGAATAAAACCAAAAGCTTACCTTGACTTGGAAGAGTTCCAGTGTTGGATAGCTATAGCCAGCTAGCTAACATAGCATCCCTCTCTGTTTAAGCCGGGTGTTTGAGTAGGCCAAACTAGCAAGCTGCCTTCGGTAGCTAGTGAAAGTTTTAAAAAATACAACCAAATATTGCTCTCTCGCTTTCTCTCTCTCTCTTTCTCTATCGCTTCTCCTTAATTTTGGAAGAAATTAATTTGTCTAAAACAGTTCAAATATTGTATTTTTCTCTCTTTGAGTCAACTACTCACTACATTTTATGCACTGCAGTGATAGCTAGCTGTAGTTTATGCTTTCAGTACTAAATTCACTATCTGATCCTGTGATTGGCTGGACAATATGTCAGTTTCTATTTATTTAATCTTTATTTAACTAGGCAGGTCAGTTAAGAACGAATTCTTATTCTTATTCAGTTAAGAACAAATTCTCATTCTTACAATGATGGCCTACCAAAAGGCAAAATACTTCCTGCGAAGACAGGGGCTGTTAATCCAAATAAATAAACAACACATAAATATAGGACAAAACACACATCATGACAAGAGAAACAACACAACACTACATAAAGAGAGACCTAAGACAACAACATAGCAAGGCAACAACACACGACAACACAGCATGGTAGCAACACAACATAGTAGCAGCACAAAACATGGTAAAAACATTATTGGGCATAGACAACAGCACAACGGGCAAGAAGGTAGAGTCAACAATACATCATGTAAAGCAGCCGCAACTGTCAGTAAGACTGTCCATGATTGAGTATTTGAATGAAGAGATTGAGATAAAATTGTCCAGTTTGAGTGGTTGTTGTAGCTCTTTCATGCTGCAAGAGCGCTGATAGGTTGGAGGACGTCCTACAGAAGTTGTCATAATTACTGTGTAAGTCTATGGAAGGGGGTGGGAACCATGAGCCTCATAGGTTTTGTATTGAAGTCAATGTACCCAGAGGAAGACAGAAGCTAGCTGTGGTGCTACGCGACAGAGAGCTGCTGATGCTACTGTAGACCTTCATTCCAAAACAGCGTTTAATCAATTATTTGGTAACGTGAATATATTTAGTACAGTTTTATCTAAAAAGTATTACTTATTAATGTTTCACAATTCTGAAATTCACTGAGAGGGAGAAGAACTGTGATGCTTGCCTTGGTTTCTTTTTTGTTGTGCCTCGCAAATGCACATCAACAAATGGAACACCAGCATCAAAGCAAATAAACATTGTCTTCAAGATAAAATGTAAAAATATATAAGCCACCAAATAGTTTTACAGTATTTGAAAAAAATAATATGGATCTCTGGTTAAAGACCAAGTTTTGACAACTGTTTGCGTACTCATGCTCATCCCCAGTAGCACATGATGTTGAACCATATATGTTTCTTAGACCTTGGTGAGAGTGTGGTTGTTCTATGATTATTTTGCATACAACCTTCCCACAACTTTATGGGAATGGTGCAGTTGCCTGTTGTCACGCCTTGGTCTTAGTATTTTGTGTTTTCGTTTATTATTTGGTCAGGCCAGGGTGTGACATGGGTTTATTTTGTTGTATTTCGTATTGGGGTTTGTAGTATTTGGGATTGCGGCTGAGTAGGGGTGTTGTATAGGCTTGGCTGCCTGAGGCGGTTCTCAATCAGAGTCAGGTGATTCTCGTTGTCTCTGATTGGGAACCATATTTAGGTAGCCGGGGTTTCACTGTGTATTTCGTGGGTGATTGTTCCTGTCTCTGTGTAGTGTTCACCAGATAGGCTGTAATTAGTTTTCACGTTCCGTTTTTTGTTTTGTATTTGTATAGTTATTTCATGTATCGCTTTTTTCATTAAAGTCATGAGTAACCACCACGCTGCATTTCGGTCCGACTCTCTTTCTACAAACGAAGAACGCCGTTACACCTGTCTTTTGAAACATTCTCAGCACATTCAAGGAGCTTGAACCCCCCCTCCCAAAAAAACACCAGTCTCAACGTCAACAGGGAAGAGACGACTCCGGGATTCTGGCCTTCTAGGCAGAGTTGCAAAGAAAAAGACATATCTCAGACTGGCCAATTAAAAGAAAAGATTAAGATGGGCAAAAGAATACGGACACTGGACAGAGGAACTCTGCCTAGAAGGCCAGCATCCCGGAGTCCTCTCTTCACTGTTAACGTTGAGACTGTTTTTTTGCGGGTACTATTTAATGAAGCTGCCAGTTGAGGACTTGTGAGGCGTCTGTTTCTCAAACTAGACACTCTAATGTACTTGTCCACTTGCTCAGTTGTGCACCGTGGCCTCCCACTCCTCTTTCTATTCTGGTTAGGGCCAATTCGTGCTGTTCTGTGAAGGGAGTAGTACACAGCGTTGTATGAGATCTTCAGTTTCTTGGCAATTTCTTGCATGGAATAGCCATCATTTCTGAGAACAAGAATAGACTGATGAGTTTCAGAAGACAGTTCTTTATTCTGGCCATTTTGAGCCTGTAATCGAACCCACAAATGCTGATGCTCCAGATACTCAACTAGTCTAAAGAAGGCCAGTTTTATTGCTTCTTTAATCAGGGCAACAGTTTTCAGCTGTGCTAACATAATTGCAAAAGGGTTTTCTAATGATCAATTAGCCTTTTAAAATGATAAACCTGGATTAGCTAACACAATGTGCCATTGGAACACAGGAGTGATGGTTGCTGCCAATGGGCCTCTATGCCTATGTAGATATTCCGTTACAAATCAGCAAATGTTGCATATAAGCCACTGGTAATGTTACCAGGGCTACGTTCAGTTGCAAAACTTTCTCAAACGTTGCAGATAGAAATTCCATGAATAGATATGAAATGCAGTGGGGAAGGTGGGAGGGTTGAGCGGGACTACAAATTCCCATAGCCTAATTTTCTGTACTCAAGGGATAGAAAAACATAGCTAGACTGTTGTTTTACTATTAAACGCAATGCTGCTATTGTTTTTAATTTCGTAAAGCAGTTTGTGTTTCATAATCAGGCAAAAGGTAACTAACTGGAAGGCTGGTGGTGACTGGTGGTGACTGGTGGTGACTGGTGACTGGTGGTGACTGGTGGTGACTGGTTAGCTACAGGGAAGCAATAGAGTTACCTGTGTGACATATATAATAGACCCGGAGAGGAGCCTGTCTGCCCACACTCACCGCTTGTTCCCCTGCTTATGTAGGCTGTGTGTGCCGGGTGTGGCGCGTCCTTCCCTTCGCTTCTAATATTTAAATGTCTCGTCAATTGCCACTGAAAAATAGGTGTTTGACTAATATTTTTGTCACTATTTTTGTTTACAAAATTAACACTGTGGTAGACACTAGTTTTTAACTTAATCATTCGGAAATTAATGGCTCCATTCGAAATTAAATCTCCAAACTTACTGTTTGCCTTGTATTGTAGTTGGTTAATCTTGTTATCAGGAATCACAAGGACATGTGGAGCCTATAGCAGCGAGAGGCTGGTCTAGCTTTTTAGCCAAGGATTAGTCTGACAGAGGATGTCACCTACTTAACACTAACACTGTTGGCTGGAGATCACCATAACATTGAGACCACTCTGTTGCCTTTGCAGCAAAAACACCTTGAGGTTAAACCTGAGGATGAGCTCCTATCTCCCTCTGCCTCATCTGGCTGGCTGTGATAGCTCACTCTGTGTGTGTGTGTGTGTGTGTTTACCTCCTGCACTGTGAATGATCATTAGCCCACCCTTTTGAAACTAACAAAAAGTTGTTGACAGTTCTGAGGCTCTGTCTTCTCTAAGCGCTTTCTAACTAAGGTTGTGAAAAGTATGTACAGCTGGGGTAGGACTAAAAATAACGTGTCCTATTGATCTATGATGCATGGTCTTTATTCTGATGAGACATTCCCTTGTGTTTGATTCCGGCAAGTGCAGAAGGCACAGACAGTCTCGAAATTGCCCAGATCATTTAGAGACAGAAATCATTTCTGTTTGACGTAATAAACCCTTAGCCACTCCCTGTAAAACTTGACATACACAGTTGCTCAAATCAGCAATGGATTAGCAGCACTACAGAGAATGTGAGGGTAGACTGGTGCTCATGAAATGGGTCAAATGGATACCACTTGTGGATAAAAATGTTATGTCTCTGTGTGCCATATGAAGGAAGTTTCGCTAAAGCTAGTTAGAGCTGGCTCGCAAAACGACCTCTAACTTCCTTCATACGGCACTCAGACATAAAAATGGTATCCACGAGTTCATCTGACTCTGCTTATGTAGAAAACGGGTTCATTTAAACATTGAAACCAAGTTATTTTACAATTAGAATTGCCAGAATCTGGCAGTAAACCACTCATTCCTTTAATTTACCGTGTTAAATAATGCTAATATTATTGGCTTTATAATAAGGTTGGTAGCAACATGGAAAATCATTGTGGAAATCTGTTGCAGCTCAAGTTGACTACAAAATCCACAATGCAATTCTTTCTCTTTAGCTGGCTGGCTAGCTACACACAATAATGGCAAAAACAACATCAGCATGTAACATAGCTTGTTAGCTGTAAAATTGCCTAAACAATTTGCGCCATCAATTTAGGAGTCTACAATCTCACCATGTTCAACCTGCAGATCGATGTGCCTCACAGAGTGGAGTGTAACATTTGCAACGGCAGATATACATTTGAGGAAATGGAAACGTGGCCCATGCTGACACTCATGTTAAATTGAGTCAAACGTTTTTTTTTTTAAAGCAACAAAGCATGAAAATACTTTGCATTTGTTTTGTGTGTTTGTCAATAAGGGTGTGCTGGGTGTATACGTGGTCTGTCTTATGGTATTTTGGTAAGAAGCCAATTTGACATTTGCTCAGGACATTGTTTTCACTGAGGAAATGTTGGAGTCTGCTGTTGATGATACTGCAGAGGATTTTTCAGAGGTTTCTGCTGACGCGTATTCCCATAGTAATTATTGGGGTCAAATTTGTCTCACTTTTGTGGATTGATGTGATCAGGCCTTGGTCCCAAATATTAGGCAAGATGCCAGAGCCGAGGATAATTTTGAAGAGCTTCAGAATAGCCCATTTTAATTTGTGGTCTGTATATTTTATTGTTTTGTTTAGTATACCATCAACACCACAAGTATTTTTGGGTTGGAGGGTTTGTATTTTGTCCTGTATCTCATCCAATATAATTGGAGAATCCAGTGGGTTCTGGTAGTCTTTAATAGCTGATTATAAGTTTTGTAAATGATCATGTATACGTTTCTTTGTTTTATGTCTGAAAAGGTTGGAGAAGTGATCTATCCATACATCTCCATTTAGGATAGATGGCTCTTTGTGTTGTTATTTGTTTCGTGTGTTCCACTTTTCCCAGAAGTGATTTGATTCTATGGATTCTTCAATGAGCTGTTTTCTGTCATGCTGTTTCTTCTTTTTCTTGGTATATTTCTGTATTATTTTAGTATTTTACCATTTTACCATGTTTTTTTGGTTGGATAGGTTTCTCAATTTCTTTCTTAGGTTTTTATGTTCTTCATCAAAACATTTCTCATTGTTGTTATTTGTCTTAGGTTTTCTGCGGGAATGAAATGTATTGTTGAAATGTATTGTCAAATATATTGTTCAGACTGCTAAATTTACACCTTCACGATTGCAGGAAAACATTTTGTCCAGGAAGTTGCCTAGGAGGGATTGGATTAGTTGTTGGCCAATAGTTTTTTGGTAGGTTTCTAATCAAATCAAATCACATTTTATTGGTCACATACACATGGTTAGCAGATGGTATTGCGAGTGTAACGAAATGCTTGTGCTTCTAGTTCCGACAGTGCAGCAGTATCTAACATGTAATCTAACAATTCCATGACAATTGTACACTACCTTCCTTCGGTCTATAGCATTCCTTAATAGTCTGCAGTTTGCTCGGCTTTGATGCCTCATGGTTAATTATTGCTCTGTTCAAGTAGATTGTGATTTTGCTGTGATCTGATAGGGGTGTTTGTGGGCTGACTGTGAACACTCTGAGGGACTCTGGGTTGAGGTCGGTGATAAAGTAGTCTACAGTACAACTGACTAGAGATGAGCTATAGGTGTACCTACCATAGGAGTCCCCTCGAAGCCTTCCATTGACTATGTACATACCCAGCATGTGACGGAGCTGCAGGAGTTGTGACCTGTTTTGCTGGTTGTGTTGTTGTAGTTGTGTCTAGGGTGGCATATGGGGGAGGGAATGCTGTCACCTCCAGGTATGTGTTTGTCACCCTGTGTGCTGAGGATGTCAGGTTCTTGTCCAGGTCTGGCATTTAGGTCACCACAGACGAGTACATGTCCCTGGGCCTGGAAATGATTGATTTCTCCCTTCAGGATGGAGAAGCTGTCTTCATTAAAGTATGGGGATTCTAGTGGGGGATATAGGTAGCACACAGGAGAACATTTTTCTCTGTTGAGATCATTTCCTTTTGAATTTCTCTGTTTTGATTAATTTAAAAGAGTGAGTTAGGTCTTCCCATTTACCAAATTAACATACCCCCTGAGTCCCTTCCCTGTTTCACACCTGGTAGTTTGGTGGATGGGACTACCAGCTCTCTGTCACCTCGAATCAAATCAAATTTTATTGGTCGCATACACATGGTTAGCAGATGTTATTGCGAGTTTAGCGAAATGCTTGTGCTTCTAGTTCCGACAATACAGTAATATCTAACAAGTAATCTAACAAATTCACAACTACCTTATACACACAAATGTAAAGGGATGAATAAGAATATGTAATATAAATATAAGGATGAGCGATGGCCGTGCGGCATAGGCAAGATGCAGTAGATGGTATAGAATACACTATATACTATACAATACAGTATATACATATGAGATGAGCAATGTATGATATGTAAACATTATTAAAGTGGCATTATTTAAAGTGACTAGTGATACCTTTATTATGTCCATTTATTAAAGTGGCCAGAGATTTGAGTCTGAATGTTGGCAGCAGCCACTCAATGTTAGTGATGGCTGTTTAACAGTCTGATGGCCTTGAGATAGAAGCTGTTTTTCAGTGTCTCGGTCCCAGCTTTGATACACCTGTACTGACCTCGCCTTCTGGATGATAGTTGGGTGAACAGGCAGTCGCTCGGGAGGTTGTTGTCCTTGATGATCTTGTTGGCCTTCCTGTGACATCAGGTGCTGTAGGTGTGCTGGAGGGCAGGTAGTTTGTCCCCGGTGATGTATTGTGCAGACCCCACTACCCTCTGGAGAGCCTTGCGGTGGAGGGCGGTGCAGTTGTGCTACAGCCTGACAGGATGCTCTCGATTGTGCAACTGTAAAAGTTTGTGAGTGTTTTAGGTGACAAGCCAAATTTCTTCAGCCTCCTTTGAAGAGGCGCTGTTGCGAGGCGCTGTTGCGAGGCGCTGTTGCGGCGCTATTGCGCCTTCTTCACCACGCTGTCTGTGTGGTTGGACCATTTCAGTTTGTCCGTGATGTGTACGTCAAGGAAATTAAAACTTTACACCTTCTCCACTGCGGTCCGGTTTATGTAGATAGGGGGGTGCTCCCTCTGCTGTTTCTGTCGGCGCGATGCATGAAGAAACCTAGAGGGCAACCAGTTGGTCCATCTCCTCTATACCATGTTGTTGTAGGTTGACAATGTCTGTATTTCTAATATCTTTGGTGAAGTCCAGGTTCATCCTCTTTAGGTCAAAGGCACATGATGTCAGACCATGGATATTCCAAGATTAAATAGTGAAGACTTTGTGTTCCATAAAGTGTCCAATGTTGTTAGTCATGTGGTTTGTCCTCAGACCAGTAAGTGTGAGCAGAGCCTGCTGAGCATCTGATACACACCATTAGCTTGGTCTAGTGTAAGAGTGGGGGTTGGGCCTGTTTGCCTGCTCACAATCTGGGCATATGTGTGACCAGCAGGATGAAAGTATTTTTGTGGTAGCAGGGTAGAGATTCTGTCACGATCGTCTAAGGAAACAGTGGACCAAAGCGCAGCATGGTGAGCGTACATACTTCTGTATTATAAGATGTCGCCAACAAAACAATAAACCGAAAACCGAAAATGTGAAGCCAACGTAGTGCATGGACAACTACCCACAAATACAGGTGGGAAAAAGGCTACCTAAGTATGGTTCTCAATCAGAGACAATGATAGATTGTGCATTGGGGAAAGTACAAGGAGCTTTTTCAATCACTCCCTTGAATGCTGTGGCCACCCTTTCCTGCTCTGCTCTCAGTTTGTTTGTGCTTATGTGTATATTATATGGCTTGGTGACCCTAGTTGGTCCTCAAAGAGAAGGTCTAGGGTGCGCTGGTTGTTTGGACACCAGAGTTTAGACAATGCCTGTTTGGGGAAAAGTTGATTTTCTTGTATATATGTTTCCTGTTTGAGTCCATAAGGAGTACAATCCGTGGCCTGTGTGTGTCCTCATTGGGTGTGGGGGGACTGTCTAGGGGTCTGACAGAGGGGGTGCTAGGAGAGGGTGGGGTCCCCTGGGGTTGAGGTTCTTCATGTATCTGTCCTGCTGGGATGTCAATATTTTTTTGAGGATCTGAGTTGGACTGTCCTGCTCTTTCTCGTGTTGAAGTTGTCTCACCACAGTCCAGAGTGCAGACATGTCTCTCTCCCCCTCCAGCTCTCTGGGTCTGGTTGAGGGAGTGTTGTTGTGCTGGACTGTTGTCTGGGTCTTTGCTGACTGGAGTGAAATTATCCTTCATTTCAGTGAGGGAGTAGTGCTCTGGCCTGGGCAGTTGACTTTCCGCTACGGGGTCCTCGTTTGTGGGGTTTTAACCTCTCTGGGATCGTTCGGGACGCTAGCGTCCCACCTCGCCAACAGCCAGTGAAATTGCAGGGCGCTAAATAAAAAAAATAAAAAATAAGTTAAAGGAAGAGGTCTGGTCTGTCTCGGTTGGGGTGAGGGAGTCTTTATCAAAAGACTCCCTCAGCTACAAGCTTGGCACATGACGACGTCATCAACACATGCAGTACGAGACTAGAGACTGGGTTTATTTTGCTGAGTGAATAGAGGGCTCGTCCTACTATCATTACTATCATGCCTCCGACAAAAGACGAGGATCACATCTCTGCTGGGCAGGTACGTTAACTATTGGAGAAACAGAAAGTGTTCTATAAGGAAATGATACTCCAGCAGGAAAATAACTGTAAAGGCTTCATACAAATGATAATGGAGTCTAACAACAAACGGCTGGACGACCTGCCTAAACATGCACAAGACATTTTTTTTTTTCAATTTAAAGTTTTATTAAGTTTTCTTGTTTTTCAATCAACCAACAAAACACATTCCACATTCACAGATGTGACAGGCTTAAAAAAAAATAATAATAATAAAATAATAATACATTTGAAAAAATAAAAAATACAAATACAATTAAAATGAATGATAAAGTCAAATAAAAACACGTATTTTTCGTAATCTATTTATTTTCCTTGGTGCATATATATATATATACATACATACATACATACATACACACATATACATACATACATACATACACATACATACATACATACATACACACACACACACACACACACACACACACACACACACACACACACACACACACACACACACACACACACACACACACACACACACACACACACACACACACACACACACACACGTACTCAAAAACTAAATTAAAATAAAAACACACCAAAAAACATATATAACACTTGCAGCAGCACTATCAAGGTTCTTATCAGCTATTTCAAGCATTCGCTGAGACGACGGGCCAATAATTTGTTTTTAGGTTTTACAGTACCTTACACAACATGTATCTGCGCATTTCCCTAGTCACCCCATTCACTCTGTCCAGTTTGAAATATAGTTGTATAGTGGAGACCAGAGTCTATCAAACTTGGGCTGTCTCTTGTGGGTCATAAGTGAGCTTTTCAAGAGGAAGAAAGTCAACAATCTGGTCAATCCACATTTTAAATATAGGAGGGGTATTAGAGGCCCACAATAGAAGAATACATTTCTTAGCAAAGTATGTAATAGTCATAAGCACATTTTCTCTGTCATGATCAAGAACAAAGTCCTGCTGGGCATTAAGAAGATAGATACACGGGGTCATATCAAACTGTACCTCTAGTATTTTCTGTGCAGCAGTATGTACAGATTGCCAGAATCTGGCAATCTCTCTACAGCTCCAAAATACATGCATATAGGTTCCACTTTCAGAGGTACATCTTTTACAGTTAGGAGACATATCTGTTTTCATTCTATGGAGTCTCAAAGGAGTATAATAAAATTTGTACAAACATTTGTAATTAGATTCTTTCATTTTACACTGGTAGAGGAGCAGTATACCCTGTCGCAAACCTCCACCCATAACTCATCACTGATAGTCAGACCAAGGTCCTTTTCCCAGATTATTTTCAAAGGAGTAAAGGAGGAGCTTCCTTTCTCAGAAAGGAGTCTATAGATGTAAGATATTTTGCCTTTAATGGATTGTGCTGTGGCAAGAAGGGTTTCAACTTCATTCAACTGAGTTCTAAACCTCCTCTTGGAGGTAAATGAGGAAATTACATGTCTAATTTGAAGATGTAAAAAAAAAGGGATCTTGGCACATTCACTGCAGAGCTCTTGAAAGGATTTCAGTGTAGTGGTTTTCTGATGAAATAGGTCTGAAAAGGTCCTGATTCCTAGAGTATGCCAAAGATTAAAGTTGGCATCCCTCAGGGCTTTTGGCAAGTCTGGGTTGCCTACTATAGGCGAGTGAGAACATATTTGGGAGGAAATGCCCAGGTATTTCTTACAGTCCCTCCACGCTAGTAGGGTGCTGTAAATCACAAAGGTTTTGGCTATGTTGCCCACTTCACTAAAGTTATTAATTAATACAATTGTGCTTAAGCGCAATGAACCACTGGATTGGGCTTCTATCTGAATCCACGTTAACTCTTGTCTGTTTGTGATCCATGTTAGCATGTTGTGGATTTGGGTAGACCAGTAGTACAATTGAAGGGAGGGAAGGGCAAGACCACCCTTAGATTCAGGTTTCGATAGAGTGGAAAACTTGATCCTAGGTTTTTTATTGCCCCATATAAATTTGGTGATGCTTTGGTTAGTTGTTTTGAAGAAGGAAACTGGGAGATAGCATGGGAGCATCTGAAATAACTAGTTCAGTCTAAGGAGGACGTTCATACGGATTACATTAATTCTTCCTACTAAGCTAATTGGGAGGGAGATCCAGGTTTGGAGATCGTTCTTGATTCGATCCAGGAGTGGAAGATAATTTTCCTTATAAAGGCTATTCACATCTGGTGTTATGAAGATCCCGAGGTATTGAAACCCCTGTGTTTTCCATTGGAAAGGACAAAGTGTCTTCATAGAGCTGGTGAGTGTAATATTGAGAGGGCAGACAGTGGATTTGTTAAAATTGATCTTATAACCTGAAAACTTGCCATACTGAGCAATTGTGTCTAAAATGAGAGGAAGGGATTTCTCAAGGTTGGATATGTAGAGCAAGACATCATCCACGTAAAGCGAAATCTTGTGCTGCAGGCCGCCTGCAGAAACACCCATAATACTTGGATTGCTCCTTATCAGCTCTGCCAGAGGCTCCGCCCCCAACAAGTAGAGCAGCGGGGAGAGCGAGCACCCCTGTCTTGTGCCCCGTTCCAGAGGGAATCTGTCAGAGTTCAGTCCATTAGTAGTCACCATGGCATTTGGATGAGAGTATAGTGATTTGATCCATTTAATAAAATTTGGGCCCATATTGAACTTTTCTAAGACTGAAAACAGAAAGCTCCACTCCATTCTGTCAAACGCCTTCTCAGCATCCAGTGAAGCCAGCAGGACAGGGGTCTTCTGTGCGTTTACTTGATCAATAATATCAAAAAGACGGCGAATGTTATCAGAAGAGTATCTGTCTCTAATAAATCCAGTTGGGTCCGCTTTTATTTTTTTGGCAAGAAGAGTGTTTAGTCTTTTGGCGAGCAATTTGGTAATTATT
Source organism: Oncorhynchus keta (assembly GCF_023373465.1). Classification (NCBI taxonomy): domain Eukaryota; kingdom Metazoa; phylum Chordata; class Actinopteri; order Salmoniformes; family Salmonidae; genus Oncorhynchus; species Oncorhynchus keta. The sequence goes on along the minus strand of NC_068426.1, from coordinate 13,971,568 downwards.
TTATAGTCGAAATACAACAAGCTTATGGGCAAGAAGGACGAGCAGGATAGGGGGTCCTTGTCCTTTTTTAGCAACACTGTAATGCGAGCTGTGTGCATTGAGTCTGGGAGAACTCCGTTTTTGCAAAAATCCTCCAGCATTGGCATGAAGATAGGGCTGAGCTGGGGCCAAAAAGCTTTGTAGAACTCTCTGGGGAATCCATCTGGGCCTGGGGACTTATTAGGTGGCATGGAGGTAATTGTCTCCAGGATCTCCTCAGGAGAGAAGGGGGAGTTGAGATCTTCTTGGTCGGTCTCTGATAGTTTAGGTAGCGAGATTCCCTCTAGGAAAGTGTGGAGTTCTGCCTCCGTGTGTTTTCTCTCAGAGGTATATAGTTTGCAGTAAAAATCATGAAAAGTTAAATTTATATTTTTGGGGTCATATGTGACCTCGTCCTCTGCTGTTCGGATAGCCATGATTGGTACGCTCTGACTGCTCCTTTTTTTTAATTGGTAAGCAAGCAATCTACTGGGCCTATTGCTATACTCATGGTATTTCTGTTTAGTAAAGAAAACTTTTTTTTAAATCTCCCGAGTGTAGTCCAAATTCAGTTTGGCTTTGGCTGCTTTAAGATGACTCCAGGAGGTGCTGTCTAGGGATTGTTTATGCATTTTTTCACAGCATTTCAGCTCCCTCTCAAGATCTAGCCTGTGTGTTTCCATTGCTTTTTTCTTAGAGGAAGCATATGCAATTAGATGACCTCTTAGTGTGGCTTTAGCAGCGTCCCACATTGTGGCCGGAGAAACAGGAGAATCTTTATTGTCTTGTGTGTAGTTGTCTATCCATGTAGTTACCAATGTATGGAACACGTCATTTGATAGCATGGAGGTGTTGAATTTCCAGCTCTTTGACCTCGGGATGTTTTTGCAGAGGTCAAAGCAGAGGTGGACAAAGGCGTCATCTTAAAGTGCTATGGGCCCGATTGTACAAGTGGCTGAATTTATGAAACTCTTTGTGATAAAAATGTAATCTATACGGGAGTAGGTGTTATGGACATTAGAGTAGTATGTATAGTCCATAGATGAGCTATTAGTCTCTCTCCAGATATCTATCAGTCCCATCTCTTTAGTAAGAGAGTTCAACATCTTTGCAGATCTAGGATTTGTGGTGGGGACTTGAGATGATTTGTCTAGGGTTGGGTTAAGGGAACAATTAAAATCTCCGGCCACCACGCCAAAGGAGACACAATGCTCATTGAACAGGGTTATAATTTTTGACATGAAGGCAGGAGTATCTGTGTTAGGGGCGTATATGTTTAATATAGTAATTGGTTGACCATATAGTGACCCAGTTATCAAAATAAATCTCCCCTCCGGATCAGATATGTTTTTGTCAATTATGAATGGAACATTTTTATGGATAAGTATGGCTGTGCCTCTACTGTTTGATTTGAAAGATGCGAAATACACCTGTCCCAACCAAGCTTTGTGGAGTTTGGCATGTTCAGCATCACAGAGGTGTGTCTCTTGTAATAGCGCGATGTCTGCTTTTTCCTTTTTTAGAGCACATAGTATCTTTTTTCGTTTTATTGCATGCCCTAGACCATGGCAGTTCCATGTCAATAGATTTAAGGTACTAGTCATCATCAACGAGCAGTAATCGAACTTTAGTGCAAGTCATCGCTGGGTAAAAGTGTATAGTAATTACAGCTGCGTTCACATAAAAGGAAAATAAATGGTGTACATAAAATAATAATCTCTGAACACCCCAGCCGAGTTCCCAAACAACTCGACACATCCCGTTGGATCTATTACCCCCCCGCTCAGTCTCAATTCTGTGTTCCGAATAAAACAAAAACCGGAACCAGTTAGCAACGCACAACGTCTCCCTCTCCCCACCAAAGAAATGCCTCATCCTCTCCACCCCACATTGAGTAAATGACACAATTGCCCTCGTCCAGACCACAGTAAAAGAGGGGAGAAAAATAAAATCAATAGCCCAGCCTACATATACCTCCCCCAAGGGACATAGGGAACCCCAAGTAATAATAGCAACAAAAAAACAGGGAAATAAAAGTAGGCTGAAACATTAGTAGGCCTAGGTTAGGCTATACAGCCCATCCCTCTCAGTTAAAGGAAAATAAATATAAATTGGACGGCTATAATGACATTTAGGGGGTGGGTCTCTGGATATCGGCTATATGTCGTCTTACCTCCTTTAGTAATGGCATTGATTGCATTTAGTCATTGGTCTGTTTCTCATTGGCCAGGATTGTCTTTCAAAAAACGTTTTGCCTCTTCGGGAGTTTTGAAGGCTCCTTGGTGAAGAATCCTGAGCTCGTTTGTGTATTTGAATCCCCTGAAGATGCCTCGGTCAATGGAGTATTTCCTCACTTCGTCAAATTCATGGCGCTTTCGGCATATTCCAGCTGACAGGTCCTGGTGTAAAGCGAGTTTGGCGTTTCCCACTGTGATGGTGTTGTTTTTCGCCGCCTTTAGGACTCGTTCCTTGTCGGTGAATCTCAGGAAATGTATGGTGATTGGGTGCGGTGGTTGTCTGGCTGCTGGTGGGGGCCTCAGTGCTCGGTGAGCTCTCTCGAGTTCTATGGGCCTGTCGGTGGACATGTGGAGCCACTCGGGAAGTTTGTCTTGCAGGTAGCGGATCAGTGGCATGTTTCCCTCTTCTTTTTCGCCCAGATTGAATAGAACACAATTATTCCTTCGCCCCCTGTTTTCCAGGTCCTCTGTTTTCTCTTCCAGATGCTCGATTTTCTTTTTAGCATATGCTATTGTTTCCATGGCATCTGTCAATAAGTTTTCCATGGATAGGATTCGCCACTCTGCCTCGTCCAGGCGCCCCGCGTTTATGGTTATCTTGTTGTTGATGTCAGGCAAAGCGTTTTCCACGATTGTCACCTTGCCCCCTATCGCACTGAGCTGAGAGTTAATGGCATCTAATTTAGTGTTTAGTTCTGTACGTTGGGATCTCAACTCAGAAAGGATGTCTTCGACAGAGTGCGAGGTTGGCTTTCGTTGTGCCTCGGGGGGGAGCGGGTTCTCTTGCTCCTGGCTAATGGCGCTAGTTTTTTCTGAAGCTAGCTTCTTCTTGGAGGCTTTTTCCGTTGATAATACTCGAGTCCGGGTAAAAATGTCACCTGTAGTGTCGCCTTTTGTAGCCGCCATGACTTTTTCTTACTAAAGCTAAATGAGTTTGAACTTGGAGTGGAGGTAAGATTAGGAATTGGAAACTACTTGTGCGGAGCTCTTAGTTCATGCGGCCATCTCTTTCAAGGGTCACGTGATCCCCCCCGTACAAGACATTTAAAACAAGCCTTCAGTTCACACAGAAGGATGTGGATGTACTGAAGACCACACAGGATACACTTCCCTGAAACTGTTGGTCTATGCGGAATGAAATCACCACAGTCAGGGAGGCCCTCCAGAACATGTCTGGGAAGGCTGATTACCTGGATGGACAATCAAGGAGAAATAATCTTGTAATAGATGGTATCCAGGAGAGCCAAACTGAGACATGGGCTCAATCAGACGACAAAGTTCGAAAGCTGTTTTCTGAGGAGCTACAATTGGATCAACAGTTTGAGCTGGAAAGGGCTTTACCAGTCTGGGAAACCAGGGGGCACTGGTGGTGCCAATGGTGGTGCCAATGGTGGTGCCAATGGTGGTGCCAATGGAGCCAGACCCAGACCAATTGTTGTGAAATTCCTCAGCTTCAAGGATAAGCTTGCAGTCCTTGAAAATCCAAACGCCTTAACGGGTCCTTCATCTTCATCAATGAGGATTTCTCAGATGCAGTCTGTCAAAGAAGAAAGGAACTAATACCAGCCATGAAGGCTGCAAGAGAACGAGGTGACAGTATATCTGAGGTATGACAAACTGATTGTTCACCCTCCCTCCCATGGAGTTAGGGGGAGCGACAGACACAAATCATTTTTGGCCACACACACGCACACACACACACACACACACACACACACACTGACTGAGTATCTCCCTCTCAGATTCCAACTGCTGATTCATGTTTGGATATATACATACTGTAAAGCTACCAAAAAAATGTCTGTTAATTGCTCATTTGAATATATGCAGTTTAAAGAACAAAATGTCAAACAATATTCATGTATTGGCAATATCAGAGACTCACTTGAACTCTTCTTTTGATGATGCAGAGATCTCTATACATGGATATAATTTGTTCAGGAGGGACAGAAATAGATATGGAGGTGGAGCTGCAGTTTACATCCAGAATCATATTCCAGCAAAACAATGTAAGGACTTAATGTTGAATGGATTAGAGGCACTATGGGTACAGGTGCATTTACCACATGTGAAACCTATAGGAGTTGGTTGCTGCTATAGGCCACCTAGTGCTAATTTGCAAAATGTTGGATAAGGTATCTGATGAAAATAGGGAACCATATTTTTGGGGAGATATGAATATAGATTTTTTTTTAACACCAACTGTCCAATGAGAAATACACTTATTTATTTCTGTTGCAAATGTATGTAACCTGACCCAAGTTATGACATTACCAACCAGAACGTTCACTAATAGGTCCGGTATCACATCATCAACTTGTATCGATCACATTTTTTACCAACATGGCTGAACATTGTTCTAAAGTGGCACTAGGTTGTAGTGAACATAACTTGGTTGCACTCACTAGGAAAACTAAAATACCAAATCTGGCCCTATGGTAATCTACCGAAAGTCCTACAGAGGGTTCACTCAGGACTTATTTGTGGATGAGATTAAGAATGTGCAATGGTTAGATGTGTGTAGTAAGGATGATCCTGAAATGTCATTAAGTTTGTTTATGAAATTTAATCCCTTTAAGAAAATGTACTGTGAGGTCAATTGGTGCCCCATGGATTGATGATGAGCTGAGAAATGTAATGATTCAACATTATGATGCCCCAAAAAAATATCACATAAATCTGGCACTCTGTTTGATAAGCAGAGTTATTGTAAATGAAGAAATCGTGTGACCAAGCTGAATACAGGAAAGAAGAAGGGATTCTATCAGCACAACATTGATGAAGTAAAGGGTGATGGGAACAAGGTATGGAGAATGTTTTCACCACTATTATGGGTAGGAATTCGTACATGTTTGCCTCTGTTGAATCAGAGGGTATATTTATTACGAAACCACATGACATCACAAACGACTTTAATGTTTTTTTTTTACAGGCAAAGTGAACTAGTTGAGGAATGCTATGATTCCAACTGATGGCTCCATGTCATATACCCTTATACAAGATTGGATCATGAAGGAGAGGCAATGCATGTTCAAATTTCAGTAGAAAGGATGCTGTTGTCTCTTTCTGATGACAAGTCTCATGGTACAGACAATCTTGACGCCTAATTGCTTAGAGTTACAGCTAAGAGCTTAGAGTACTGTCCAGTTATATGGTCAATCCCTGGTTCTATCACACTTAGAGTACTGTCCAGTTATATGGTCAATCCCTGGTCCTATCACACTTAGAGTACTGTCCAGTTATATGGTCAATCCCTGGTCCTATCACACTTAGAGTACTGTCCAGTTATATGGTCAATCCCTGGTCCTATCACACTTAGAGTACTGTCCAGTTATATGGTCAATCCCTGGTCCTATCACACTTAGAGTACTGTCCAGTTATATGGTCAATCCCTGGTCCTATCACACTTAGAGTACTGTCCGGTTATATGGTCAATCCCTGGTCCTATCACACTTAGAGTACTGTCTGGTTATATGGTCAATCCCTGGTCCTATCACACTTAGAGTACTGTCTGGTTATATGGTCAATCCCTGGTCCTATCACACTTAGAGTACTGTCCAGTTATATGGTCAATCCCTGGTCCTATCACACTTAGAGTACTGTCTGGTTATATGGTCAATCCCTGGTCCTATCACACTTAGAGTACTGTCTGGTTATATGGTCAATCCCTGGTCCTATCACACTTAGAGTACTGTCTGGTTATATGGTCAATCCCTGGTCCTATCACACTTAGAGTACTGTCCAGTTATATGGTCAATCCCTGGTCCTATCACACTTAGAGTACTGTCCAGTTATATGGTCAATCCCTGGTCCTATCACACTTAGAGTACTGTCCAGTTATATGGTCAATCCCTGGTCCTATCACACTTAGCGTACTGTCCAGTTATATGGTCAATCCCTGGTTCTATCACACTTAGAGTACTGTCCAGTTATATGGTCAATCCCTGGTCCTATCACACTTAGAGTACTGTCCAGTTATATGGTCGTCTGCAGCAAAGAAAGAGAAAAAAGCTCCAAATGGCTCAAAACAGGGCTGGTAGATTAGCTCTTCATTGCTCTAACCATATGAATATTATCCAAATGCATCAGAATCTCTCATGGCCTCATGTTAAAAACAAATGCTTTAGGAATGTTATAATATTCAAAAAATCACAGTATTTTTCAGTCCAGACAGGCAAATTCAGGGCAGCTAAGACAACCCAAGCCAAGGACAAATCGCCTTAAATCTACAGTTTTATATAGAGCCTTAGCTGAATGGAACTTTACCAATCCATATTTATCAGGCAAAAAGTAAATCCACCTTCAAGAAAATAATCAAATAACCTCTAATGCGATAGACCATATAACTGGACAGGAAATAGAAAGAACCTCTAATGCGATAGACCATATAACTGGACAGGAAATAGAAAGAACCTCTAATGCGATAGACCATATAACTGGACAGGAAATAGAAAGAACCTCTAATGCGATAGACCATATAACTGGACAGGAAATAGAAAGAACCTCTAATGCGATAGACCATATAACTGGACAGGAAATAGAAAGAACCTCTAATGCGATAGACCATATAACTGGACAGGAAATAGAACGCATCAAATGTCAGGTATTTTATTTATCTGTATTGTCTACTTGTTGAATGTTTGTGAAGCCTTGATTGTGGTTGTTTGTAATAGTAGCTAGTGTTATGGCGTTAACTAATGGGGATCCTAATAAAAATGACAAAAATGACAGAAAATAGAGCTTCTCCTGCTGCACTCCCTCTTTGATTCTGTGTAAGTCCAGCTGAAACTATTTTGGGTTTCCCTGTTGACAGAGGGGTAGTGTGTTAATATAGCACTACTACATGCCAGGGGATGGTCTGTGTGGAAGATTAAGTTGCGTACGTTCCCATTTTTTGTTGCAAAAGTGTCTCTGGATTGTCCACGAGGAATTTAATTTTTTTACTCTTTCCTTGCCTTCTAATTTTTAACATCCAAGGGGTACTGTATTGTGATAACCTCTGCATAGAGTGATGCCATGGAGCAGGGGTCCTCAAAGGCTTCTGCATTTGGGTGGGGGAGGCTGTGAAACTCTCCTGCTATTGGGCTCAAGGCTGATCAATTAGCCTTTTAAAATTATAAAGTTGGATTAGCTAACACAACATGCCACTGGAACACAGCAGTGATGGTTGCTGATAATGGGCCTCTGTACGCATATATAGATATTCCATAAAAAATCAGCCGTTTCCAGCTACAATAGTCATTTACAACATTAACAATGTCTACACTGTATTTCTGATAAGTTTGATGTTTTTTTAATAGACAAAAAATGTGCTTTTCTTTCAAAAACAAGGACATTTCTAAGTGAGCCCAAAATGTTGAACGGTAGTGTATATGTATATATATACAGTACCAGTCAAATGTTTGGACACATCTACTCATTCATGGGTTTTCCTTTATTTTGTACTATTTTTCTATTTACAACATAATTATCTATCCTGATGCCTAGTCACCTTACTCCTGCCTTTATGTAGATATCTACTTCAAGTACCTGGCACCCCTGCACAGTGATATGGTGCTGGTACCGGAACTTCCTGTATATAGCTTTATTATTGTGTATTTTAGTCCTCTTGTGTTACATGTTCTATTTGTATTATTATTTTTTAACTCTGCATCGTTGGGAAGGGGTCGTAACTAAGCATTTCACGGTAATGTCTACACCCGCTGTATTCGGTGAATGTGACATATAACATTTTATTTGATAAATATTCCGTCAAACATCCCTGTATTCTGAAGAGCTCAATATTGCCTAGCGATTTCCACAGAGGGATATTGAAGAAATTAGTCATTTTCTTCCACAAAGGTTTATAGGACAGATAGCCTGTCTTCTTTACTAGGTCGGGGAAGTGGGACAATCCCTAAAAAATGAGGACGACTGGTGATTATTTTGGTGCAGCTACATGTCCAGTTTTAATTGAAGTCCTTATAATCATTTATGTTGTATTTTTGATTGTATTGAACCCCAAATGCCCGAATACCAGATAGGCTAAACAAGTTTGACTACCATAAAATGATGTATGCTACTCTGCTGTGAGTGTGTAAACAGCATATTGACATAAGAGTCAGGGTTTGAGGCATGAGGGAATTATTTGAAAATTCATGATGACTTACTGTGATAACGTGACTGAAAAACTGACAGAAAAGAGACAGCGAGAGAAAACTGAAACCTCTTCTTCAGAAGCCCCTCCCTTTCACCAGTGTTCACCCCTCCCCTCTGTACCCTGGGGGAATCCCAGTCCTCCACTAACATGTGTGCAGGTGTCAGCTGTGACAGCAGAGCAGGCCAGGGACCATAGGGAGGGAGGAGACCACAAACTTTACAGCCCATCCTCCCTCCCTCCCTCCCTCCCTCCCTCCCTCCCTCCCTCCCTCCCTCCCACCCATCCTTCCAGAGCTGGGCTGGGCTCCCTGTTGTCTAGCTAACTAAGGCTCCAAGCGTCCATCCTGCCGCACTCTTCTAATCCTCGACTCTATAGTCTCTGGTCATTAGCTAACAGGCCATGACAGTGTATTCTATGGTCTGACCCTGGACATGTGTCCATTTCATGGATATGTGCATTTAGCAGCTAAATGAGATACATTACCTCCTAGCCTTGTAGCTCTATGGAAACCAGAGGTATTCCCAGTGATAGAAGGTAGCTAGTTTCAGTTTCAAGTTTTAAGTTGTAATGAAACATGCAGAAGTACAGTGAAATGCCTTTCTTGTCAGCTCGAAACCCAATAATGCAGTAATCAACATCAAAGTAGTACTAAAAATAACATAAGGTAGAACAAAAACACCACATATAGAAATATGAAATAAGAAGAACGGGAGAAGTAACTATATAATTGGCAGTGTCACGATCGTCTGAAGAAGTGGACGAAAAGTGCAGCGTGGTGAGCGTGCATTTCTTTATTTAAAATGTTGCCAACAAAAACAAGAAACAACAAAACCACCGTGAAGCTTACTAGGCCTACAGTGCCACTAACAAAGACAACTTCCCACAATAACAAAAGGGATAAAGGCTGTCGAAGGATGATTCCCAATCAGAGATAACGATAGACAGCTGTCCCTGATTGAGAACCATACCCGGCCAAAACATAGAAACACAAAACATAGAAATCAGAACATAGAATGCACACCCAAATCTCACCCTGACCAAACCAAATAGAGACATAAAAAGGCTCTCTAGGGTCAGGACGTGACAGTACCCCCCCAAAGGTGCGGACTCTGGCCGCAAAACCTGAAACTATAGGGGAGGGTCCGGGTGGGCATCTATCCGTGGTGGCGGCTCTGGTGCGGGACGTAGACTCCGCTCCACCTCTGGCTCACCGCACTAAGGTGGTGCCTCTGGTGCGGGGACCCTCGTCGCTGACCCCGGACTTCCTCACCCATCTACACACAATACCCCATAATGGCAAAGTGACAACGTGTTTTTTTATTTATTTTGTAAATGTATATAAAAATAAATATCGAATTTACATAAGTATTGACACCCCTGAGTCAATACATGTTAGAATCACCTTTGGCAGCGATTACAACTGTGAGTCTTTCTGGGTACGTTTCTAAGGGCTTTGCACACCTTGATTGTACAATATTTGCACATTATTCAAGCTCTGTCAATTTGTTTGTTGATCATTGATATATATGGAAATTAAATGTCATTTGGTAAGCAACTTGCTGGACTTGCGTTTGAGGTTATGTCCTGCTGAAAGGTGAATTTGTCTCCCAGTGTCTGTTGGAAAGCAGACTGAACCAGGTTTTACTCTAGGATTCAGCATGTGCTTAGCTCTATTCCCTTTATTTTTATCCTAAAAGAAACTCCCTAGTCCTTGCCTATGACAGGCATACCCATAACATGATGCAGCCACCACCATGCTTGAAAATATGGAGAGTGGTACTCAGTAATGTGTTGTATTGGATTGCCCCAAATATAATGCTTTGTATTCAGGACATAAAGTGAATTTCTTTGCCAATTTTTGGGCAGTTTTACTTTAGTGTCTTATTGTAAACAGGATGTATGTTTTGGAATATTTGTATTCTGTACAGGCTTCCTTCTTTTCACTCTGTCAATGACGTTTAGGTTAGTATTGTGGAGTAACTACAATGTAGTTGATCCATCCTCAGTTTTCTCCTATCACAGCCATTACACTCTGTAATTGTTTTAAAGTCACCACTGGCCACATGGGGAAGTCTCTGAGTGGTTTCCTTTCTCTCCGGCAACTGAGTTAGGAAGGAACACCTGTATCTTTGTAGTCCAAAGTGTAATAATAACTAAGTGTAATAACTTCACCATGCTCAAAGAGATATTCAATGTCTGCTTCTTTTATTTTTACCCATCTACCAATAGCTGCCCTTCTTTGCGAGTCTTTGGAAAACCTCCCTTGTCGTTGTGGTTGAATCTGTGTTTGAAATTCACTCCTTGACTGATGGACCTTACAGATAATTGTACAGTATGTGTGGGGGACAGAGATGAGGTAGTCATTCAGAAATCATGTTAAACACTATTGCACTTATTTTGTCTTGCCATGACAAAGTGGTTGAATACTTGTTGAGTCAAGACATTTCAGCTTTTCATATTTGACAAATGTATAAACATTTGGAAAAACATAATTCCACATTATTGGCTATTGTGTGACAAAAAAATCTAAATTGTATCCATTTTAAATTCAGGCTGTAACACAAGAAAATGTGGAGAAAGTCAAGGGGTGTGAATTCTTTATGAATGCACTATATATGCTAACAGAAAGGCAGCTAACGATAAAACTTGTGTCTACGGTGAGATGGACATGAAATAAGTAGCTTCATACATGGTAATGAAAGGTAATTAACAGACATGTAAGTGATAAACGTATGCTTCCTCTTCCTTTTGTAGTGCATTTAACAACTTGGTGTCATTTCCTTCTTAAATGCACATCTAGCAACATCCATAACAATAATTTTCTGTCAATCTATGGCTTACAAAAATGGCACAATATAGACAAAATAAGTTCTTAGACCCCATCTTAATCTGTGAGGAATTATTAGAGCATACTGCATTCTGAGAGCAGTTCTGAGAGCATACCGCATTCTGAGAGCAGTTCTTAGAGCATACCACATTCTGAGAGCAGCTCTTAGACCCCATCTCAATCTGAGAGGAATTATTAGAGCATACTGCATTCTGAGAGCAGTTCTGAGAGCATACCGCATTCTGAGAGCAGTTCTTAGAGCATACCGCATTCTGAGAGCAGCTCTTAGACCCCATCTCAATCTGAGAGGAATTATTAGACCATACTGCATTCTGAGAGCAGTTCTGAGAGCATACCGCATTCTGAGAGCAGTTCTTAGAGCATATCACATTCTGAGAGCAGTTCATCCCTTTTCTGGTATTAGGTTCAGTTATGTCTTGTGTTCTTTGAAGCATATCATCCCAAATTGCTTTTTTGTTCCATTCAGTTGTGAATGCTTGAACCATACCGCTTCAAGCATTCATAAAAACTGAAACTAGCTACTCAATTGAAGACAATGTAAAATGTATCCTGTTTGACAGTGATTCTGACTTAGTCTAGAGATATGAGAGAGGCTGAGCTCTGGTGACCTCATCTGGCTATACGAGAGAGATGATGGCTGAGCTCTGGTGACCTCATCTGGCTATACGAGAGAGATGATGGCTGAGCTCTGGTGACCTCATCTGGCTATACGAGAGAGATGATGGCTGAGCTCTGGTGACCTCATCTGGCTATACGAGAGAGATGATGGCTGAGCTCTGGTGACCTCATCTGGCTATACGAGAGAGATGATGGCTGAGCTCTGGTGACCTCATCTGGCTATACGAGAGAGATGATGGCTGAGCTCTTGGTGACATGACATGTCTGTCTTTCTGTGTCTCTGGGAGAATCTCAGTTGCATACTCCTCATGTTCTCTCTCCTCGCCTCCTCAAAACCCATTGGAAGAGAAGGACAGAGGGGAGGGACTTCTGGCTTTCTCATCCAATGGCTTTGAGAAGGAGCGAGGACGCGAGGAGTATGCAATTGAGATTCTCCTTCTGTCTTTCTGGGTCTCTGTGTACCCCCCCACACTCTCTCCACATCTCCCTCTCTATTCCCCTCTCCCTCTCTCTCCCTCGCTCTCATTTCAATTCAAAGGGGCTTTATTGGCATGGCAAATGTGTTTACATTGCCAAAGCAAGTGAAATAAACAATAAACAAAACAACAATAACAAAACCAACAAAGAGACTTATAACAAAAGAAAGTCGAAAACAATCAGACATTAACAGTAAACATGATACACAAAAAGTGTTCCTCTTTCTCTCTGTCTCTTTCTCTGTCTCTTGTCTTAAACCCATTTCAAGCGTGTCCCATTTAATTAAAAAATGTCTAATATCACCTCTGTTTCTCTCTCTGTGTTTAGCTAATGCCCCAAAGTTGAAGCGGTTGAGGAACCTGATGGTGGAAGAGGGGAGCAGGCTCACGGTCAAGTGTGAAGCTACAGGAAACCCCAGCCCTACCTACAAATGGTTCAAAGATGGCAGTGAGCTCAAGAAGAGCAGAGATGTCAAAATAAAGTCCAGCCAGTGAGTCCATCTACAATCCCTTGAAGCTCCTAATATATTTAGCATGTGGTAGTATTAGCAAAACAGACAAATGTCAAAAGTCACTGCGTGGCAGTAATTTCTCCTTCAGTAGTTTTCTCCTAATGCTTTTAGCAGCTGACCCAAAAGATGAAAAGCATTTTGGAAAGTGAAACAACACAGAGACACATTATTTATGAGAGTATGCCAGGGATTTATGAGCAAATTCCTTCATTAGTGAAATAACAAAGTATACTTTGCAGTGTAGAAGTGTTTAGCGACTAGGTGGCCTTTTAAATGAAAGTTGGTTACTGGGTTGATGAATAGGACAGGCCCTAGATTCCTCAGTGTTCCATATTGCAAATCTTTACCTTCCTGTAAATTCTTACCTGCTGAAATTACAAACTGCATCAAAATCGACTCTGACTAACTGGCTTCTATCCCGCTCTAATCTGGTTTGTATGGCGACTCCCCATTTTTGTTGCAAGGCTACGGTAGGTTCTTCCATGCCTGTTGTTTTGTCGTCCTCTGTCCCCAGACACTTGTTGTGTTTCCATGTCATGTTGGGTCCCCTGAGTCAACTGTTTGTGTCTGCCACAGGAAGAACTCCAGGGTCCAGATCAGCAGAGCCAAGCTGGAGCATTCTGGGAATTACACGTGTGTGGCAGAGAACCTTCTGGGGAACTCCAACTCCACGAGCACTGTTCATGTCCAAAGTAGTGAGTACTGAGCCATGGCCTGTCTGTCAGAGAAGAGGGAATACTGGCATGATGCAGAGTGTATGGCTGGAGCATGTATGAGCAAAGAGATGGCGTGTTGGATATTGTCAGGATCATGGCCCGCCCGCCCATTAGGCAGGATTAGGTGGCCGCCAATTGCGACATATTGACGAGGATGGCATTTTCTGAGCTAAACTGACCATGACGCACCTGCAACAACACATAAAACCTCACATAATTCTGCTCAAAAACAATGACAATTTCTCTCAACCAGTGGCATATGTTTTTTTTAGGTGAGCTCTGTATTCTCTTGAATCTCTTTTCCTCATTCTTCCCAAATCTCTTCTCCTCATTCTTCCCAACAGCGGTGCAACTGTCTTCTCTGTCTTGTGGCAGAATGAGTGATTTGCTGCACAGAGGAAGTGTGTGTGTGTGTTTGTGTGTGTGTGTTTCACTCTGGAGGGGAGGCAAGAGAGGCGACGAGACAGGGCGTATCGGGAAGTCCACAGGCTGGGGGAGGGGTTCACCCAGATGATATCAATAAAATAATGGCTGAAAATATTGTGAAGGGAGGTAAACTGACAGTATTTTGCTGTGTTTAGCCAACAGTTAGGTAGGAAGCTTGATATGAACAGAGTTGGCAAATAAACATATATACCTGAATGAATGAATGCAGAATGCAGAGTGAAGAATGAAGAATGAAGAATGAAGAATGAAGAATGCAGAATGCAGAATGCAGAATGAAGAATGCAGAATGCAGAGTGAAGAATGAAGAATGAAGAATGCAGAATGAAGAATGCAAAATGAAGAATGCAGAATGCAGAATGAAGAATGCAGAATGCAGAATGAAAAATGAAGAATGCAGAATGAAGAATGAAGAATGCAGAATGCAGAATGAAGAATGAAGAATGAAGAATGAAAAATGAAAAATGAAGAATGCAGAATGCAGAATGAAGAATGCAGAATGCAGAATGAAGAATGAAGAATGCAGAATGAAGAATGAAGAATGCAGAATGCAGAATGCAGAATGCAGAATGAAGAATACAGAATGAAGAATGCAGAATGCAGAATGCAGAATGAAGAATGAAGAATGCAGAATGAAGAATGCAGAATGAAGAATGCAGAATGAAGAATGAAGAATGCAGAATGCAGAATGCAGAATGCAGAATGAAGAATGAAGAATGAAGAATGCAGAATGCAGAATGAAGAATGCAGAATGCAGAATGCAGAATGCAGAATGAAGAATGCAGAATGCAGAATGAAGAATGCAGAATGCAGAATGCAGAATGAAGAATGAAGAATGCAGAATGCAGAATGCAGAATGAAGAATGAAGAATGCAGAATGCAGAATGAAGAATGAAGAATGAAGAATGAAGAATGCAGAATGCAGAATGCAGAATGAAGAATACAGAATGAAGAATGCAGAATGCAGAATGAAGAATGAAGAATGCAGAATGAAGAATGAAGAATGAAGAATGCAGAATGAAGAATGCAGAATGCAGAATGCAGAATGCAGAATGCAGAATGAAGAATGAAGAATGCAGAATGAAGAATGCAGAATGCAGAATGCAGAATGAAGAATGCAGAATGAAGAATGAAGAATGAAGAATGCAGAATGCAGAATGAAGAATGAAGAATGCAGAATGAAGAATGCAGAATGAAGAATGAAGAATGCAGAATGAAGAATGAAGAATGCAGAATGAAGAATGCAGAATGAAGAATGCAGAATGCAGAATGAAGAATGAAGAATGCAGAATGAAGAATGCAGAATGAAGAATGCAGAATGAAGAATGCAGAATGAAGAATGAAGAATGCAGAATGCAGAATGCAGAATGCAGAATGAAGAATGCAGAATGAAGAATGCAGAATGAAGAATGAAGAATGAAGAATGCAGAATGAAGAATGCAGAATGCAGAATGAAGAATGAAGAATGAAGAATGCAGAATGAAGAATGAAGAATGAAGAATGCAGAATGCAGAATGCAGAATGCAGAATGCAGAATGCAGAATGAAGAATGAAGAATGCAGAATGCAGAATGCAGAATGCAGAATGAAGAATGCAGAATGCAGAATGCAGAATGCAGAATGCAGAATGCAGAATGAAGAATGCAGAATGCAGAATGCAGAATGCAGAATGCAGAATAAAAAATGAAGAATGGATAATACAGAATGCATAATGCCTTGTAGTGTTCTGTTTCCCTGGGTCGTCTTTTCCTGGGTCGTCTTTTCCTGTCATAATAGGATTTATTTATATATTTTTTGCAGGTACAATATGCGTTGTTGTTGATGTGAACAGAGGGAATATGATTGATTTGAGAAGCTGCCTGGGTTGCTATTCATCCTAAGGTCATGAGAGAAATGGCTACTCTGGTGAAAGGCTGCAGTGGTGTATGCCTGCCTGCTGCAGTGTGTTGCTATAGCAGTATGTAGCCGCAGTATTATCTGTGTATGTGTGCCTGCTAGAGAGAGAGAAAGAGTGAAGGAGGCAGCAAAAGCTGGAGAGTGAGATAGTGACTGAGAGAAGGCAAGGTAGATGGAGGAAGGGAGTGAGTGAGGGAAAGGGGGAGCGAGAGAGAGAGTGTAAAGGGAGAGTGGGCAAGAGAGTAAAGGGAGAGACACAGTAAAGGGAGAGACACAGTAAAGGGAGGGAGAGAGAGAGAGAGAGAGAGAGAGAGAGAGAGAGAGAGAGAGAGAGAGAGAGAGAGAGAGAGAGAGAGAGAGAGAGAGAGAGAGAGAGAGAGAGAGAGAGAGTTATTAGGAGACCCAGCTGCTTTGCAGAGGGGACTGTTTCACACCCATTTTAGAACGCAGTCAGAGTTTGCAGGCTTTGTCCAGAGGCAGCCAGTAACACAGGGTTTCTCTCACCATTACCACTAGTATGTCACATCTCTTCCTGAACCTACACCCTCACCGTGTCACCTCACTCCAGACACACACACACAGTCATACAAGCTTTTTCAGAAGCTTGCCTACAGTAAATACCTACAGTAATTGGGATTGTTAGTAATGTTGGCCGTCACTCCGGTTTTGCTCTCCCATAAAGGCTGAACAAGGTTGAACACAGAGAGGGAGGCGAAGTGTGTGTGTGTGTGTGTGTGTGTGTGTGTGTGTGTGTGTGTGTGTGTGTGTGTGTGTGTGTGTGTGTGTGTGTGTGTGTGTGTGTGTGTGTGTGTGTGTGTGTGTGTGTGTGTGTGTGTGTGTGTGTGTGAAAGTGTGAAAGTGTGTGTGAAAGTGTGTGTGTGAAAGTGTGTGACCATGAGCTCTAGGGCCTATGGGTAATGAAGACAAACAGCTCCTATCCCCAGCACTATCATTTCTCTCCCCAGAGGGAACCAATAGTGGTGCCTCTGGATACTGATTGCTCTGTCGGAGGCAGGCCCTGAGAAACTAGCCCCAACACATGCTGTCCTCCCTCCCACCACCCAGCCCCAGACTGGTCCCCTGTGCAAGCCTATGGCTCCTCTCCCTGTCTAGGGTCAGCCGCTGGGGAGGGCCTTGAGCATGGGGGTCTGTCTGTGTATGTGCATGTGGTCCGAGGCTGTAAGGACACAGGTCAAAAACAGGGAGAGGGCAGGCTGGACGTAGCCTGTGATCTGGTGGATGGGCCATTTCACAGTGAAGCAGACCCACTAAATATATTTTCACTTTGGGGCTGTTTTACAGGGCATTGATCACTCTGTTACAGTGAATGAAAGGTTGTAACCACAACCAGATGAATAATTAGCTGTGAGCTGTGCTGCTGGGAACTTATCTGATACGGAGTATCACTCAGACTGTCTGAGCCTAACCAACTTGAACCACAGTCCTATGTTGATATCTGAGGTAACTGGAGCTCACTAAACACCACTATAAACTGGGTGGTTCAAGCCCTGACTGCTGATTGGCTGACCGCTAACCACTTGAGCAATCTGGAATCTGGATTCCTGATTTAACAAGACATGAGAGATGGGAAATGGAGTTAGTGAGATTTACAGATGAGCACTATTGTAAAACCCTGTAGTTATTGTGGGGCTACTCCATATTTCTTTACATAGGCCCTAGACCTAGACAATAAATTACCTGTATTCATATTAAATTAATAAATAAAAGACCTGTATTCATACTAAATGAATTGATTAATTTCCTGTATTCATACTAAATTAATTAATAAATGGCCTTTATTCATACTCATTTTTACAAGCTATTTGATTTGACCAATGTAACCATGCAACACCAAACTAGTGCCATTCATCCGATAGGAAGAGCCGAGAGGTGCAGAACATGTTTCACAAATCTGGTGTTGGAAAAAACAACTGTTGTGTTTTCTTGTAAAAACTGCACGGACAGTGAACTTGCTCTTCTCATGCATGTTTAAAATGTGTGTTGTATGGTGGCACATGTGTGTTGTATGGTGGCACTGTGCCAACCGTGCAGTATGCCAATGATATCCAATTGCTGCTCTTCTGTGGAGATTTTTACCAACGTCACTGTTTTCACCAGGAAAAACAAACACACATTGTAAATGGACAAAGTGGCAATTATTGTTCTACTGTACACAGACGGCTGAGTGGGTGGCTGGGTTTATTGATTTACTTGGTCCATCACTGTTTTGGTCTAGCGCAGTAGTGGTGAGTGGGTAAATTCACTGGGGAAACCGAGCCCAAAAACAAAAAAACGCCATATTACAACCTATGTGTTGTGATAATTGTGTTGTTTACTCTATAACCTGTTAGTTCATATGCCTGGCCACCGTGATATATAGGCCTAAAACTGGAGAGCAACCTCTATCTGGTGAAGTCCACAAAGCATATTGCGGGCTCCTCACTGGTGCAGCGGTCTAAGGCACTACATCTCATGGCTAGAAGTGTCACCACAGACACCCTGGTTCAAATCCAGGCTGTCTCACAACCAGCCATGATTGGGAGTCCCATAGGGCGGCGCACAATTGGCCCAGCGTCCTCCGGGTTTGGCCGGTGTAGGCCATCATTGCAAGTAAGATTTTTTTCTTAACTGACTTGGCTAGTTGAAAAAAGGTACAATTTAAATGTAACAAACAGTTACATGACCTACAGCAGCGTCTAGCAAGTTAATGTTTGTTCAGACCACTAAACAACTATTGATTTAGAACCACGGAGAGTTACCACAAGTCACAAAGAAAGCAGGAGCTGCCTCCACTATTTTAACATTAACATTTCAACATCATCAAATCACCTATGCTTATTCTAATACAAATGAAAGATACCGAAAACAATTTAGTCCAATCAACGTAACCTAAATATGATGTGGCTGTCCAGGGTTCAGATGTGTGTGTGTGTGTGTGTGTGTGTGCGTGCGTGCGTGCGTGCGTGCGTAGCTGTAGCTGTACACTTCAAAAGTGCTGAACAAATAGTTATATTGACTACGTCTGTCTTAGCTCGCTCATTAATGTCTTAATCGAAATTACGGATTGCCTCTTATCCGCTCATCGTTCCCTTATGCCATAGTTTCTACATCTCAATTGTCAATATAAACCACATTTGTTTAAGCAAGTCAGCCATATCAGCTATCTTGTTTTTTTAAAGGCCTAAATGAGGCTGAATGAACTGTTTCACTTCCAGACAAGGCTCCGCTGATAGCCAGGTGTAGAAGTGGAAAGGAGACACTCCATGGTGCTGAAAAGAAAGATCTGCTGTTGGGACAGCTTTATGTAGGCCCTAACAGTTTGTGGGGACCGTTTGTCACTGTTATAGGGCAATTCATGTATTGTTTAAGTGTTGTGTTTTCTTATGTAGTGGCTTGCTGCCATCTATCTAAAAAACGTTTTGAAAGTTTGCCCAAACTAAGATTGGACTCACTGGACACTCCTTACCACCAATGCCATCCTCCTTTCTTTCATGTTGACAAAATGGTCTATGACCCTGTCATACAGTACACACTTTTTTTGTCCTAGGCTACCTGGCTAAAATGCTTGCTCGCTAGCCTAGCTTCCTTCATGGGCAACGTTAACTAGTTAACATTAGCCTTCTACATCTAGCTACTCATTGAACTTCCATCCCTTCAAGTCCACGGGCACAATGTATGAATCTATGGTTGGATCAGAATCGTCATGGGGCGTCAGGGTAGCTTAGTGGTAGCCTAGTGGTTAGAGCGTTGGACTAGTAACTGGAAGGTTGCAAGTTCAAAGCCCCGAGCTGACAAGGTACACATGTGTCGTACTGCCCCTGAACAGGCAGTTAACCTACTGTTCCTACGTCATTGAAAATAAGAATTTGTTCTTAACTGACTTACCTAGTTAAATGAAGGTAAAATAAAAAAAATTATGTTTGACCAGTATGGAGAATTAAGTAAAACCACAAGCCCAAATCTCCATCCATGGCTCATTTAGGAAAGGGTTGATTTTAGCTAGAAGTCCACAGGAGGACAACAACACAACGAGATGCATGAATTCAAGTTGTTTCTGTCAATGACATATTTATCTCAATGTGATATGATAGGAGTGAAGCCAAACCCAAACTGGCTTCTCTTGATACTTTTTTGGGATGTGCCAGGACCAGTCACAGTTGAGCTGTAAGTTTAGCTCAATGCTGATTGGCTATTATTTTATAGTTTTTTTAATCAAGGGAGGCCAAATGCTCACTGGCTTCCCTTGCCTTCTAAGCTACAGCTTACCTTGACCCCTACAGTACAAGTTTATGTTTTACCTTGACCCCTACAGTACAAGTTTATGTTTTACCTTGACCCCTACAGTACAAGTTTATGTTTTACCTTGACCCCTACAGTACAAGTTTATGTTTTACCTTGACCCCTACAGTACAAGTTTATGTTTTACCTTGACCCCTACAGTACAAGTTTATGTTTTACCTTGACCCCTACAGTACAAGTTTATGTTTTACCTTGACCCCTACAGTACAAGTTTATGTTTTACCTTGACCCCTACAGTACAAGTTTATGTTTTACCTTGACCCCTACAGTACAAGTTTATGTTTTACCTTGACCCCTACAGTACAAGTTTATGTTTTACCTTGACCACTACAGTACAAGTTTATGTTTTACCTTGACCCCTACAGTACAAGTTTATGTTTTACCTTGACCACTACAGTACAAGTTTGTGTTTTACTTAGAACCCACTAGGTTTATGTGTTTTACTTAGAACCCACTAGGTTTATGTATTTTACCTAGAACCCACCAGGTTTATGTGTTTTACTTAGAACCCACCAGGTTTATGTGTTTTACTTAGAACCCACCAGGTTTATGTGTTTTACCTAGAACCCACCAGGTTTATGTGTTTCACCTAGAAACCACCAGGTTTATGTGTTTCACCTAGAAACCACCAGGTTTATGTGTTTCACCTAGAAACCACCAGGTTTATGTGTTTTACCTAGAAACCACCAGGTTTATGTGTTTTACCTAGAAACCACCAGGTTTATGTGTTTTACCTAGAAACCACCAGGTTTATGTGTTTCACCTAGAAACCACCAGGTTTATGTGTTTTACCTAGAACCCACCAGGTTTATGTGTTTTACTTAGAACCCACCAGGTTTATGTGTTTTACTTAGAACCCACCAGGTTTATGTGTTTCACCTAGAACCCACCAGGTTTATGTGTTTTACTTAGAACCCACCAGGTTTATGTGTTTTACTTAGAAACCACCAGGTTTATGTGTTTTACTTAGAACCCACCAGGTTTATGTGTTTTACTTAGAACCCACCAGGTTTATGTGTTTTACTTAGAACCCACCAGGTTTATGTGTTTTACCTAGAACCCACCAGGTTTATGTGTTTTACTTAGAAACCACCAGGTTTATGTGTTTTACTTAGAACCCACCAGGTTTATGTGTTTCACCTAGAACCCACCAGGTTTATGTGTTTTACCTAGAACCCACCAGGTTTATGTGTTTTACTTAGAAACCACCAGGTTTATGTGTTTTACTTAGAAACCACCAGGTTTATGTGTTTTACCTAGAAACCACCAGGTTTATGTGTTTTACCTAGAAACCACCAGGTTTATGTGTTTTACCTAGAAACCACCAGGTTTATGTGTTTTACCTAGAAACCACCAGGTTTATGTGTTTTACCTAGAAACCACCAGGTTTATGTGTTTCACCTAGAACCCACCAGGTTTATGTGTTTTACCTAGAACCCACCAGGTTTATGTGTTTTACCTAGAAACCACCAGGTTTATGTGTTTTACTTAGAACCCACCAGGTTTATGTGTTTTACTTAGAACCCACCAGGTTTATGTGTTTCACCTAGAACCCACCAGGTTTATGTGTTTTACTTAGAACCCACCAGGTTTATGTGTTTTACTTAGAACCCACCAGGTTTATGTGTTTTACCTAGAACCCACCAGGTTTATGTGTTTCACCTAGAAACCACCAGGTTTATGTGTTTTACCTAGAACCCACCAGGTTTATGTGTTTTACTTAGAAACCACCAGGTTTATGTGTTTTACTTAGAACCCACCAGGTTTATGTGTTTTACCTAGAACCCACCAGGTTTATGTGTTTTACCTAGAACCCACCAGGTTTATGTGTTTTACCTAGAAACACCAGGTTTATGTGTTTTACTTAGAACCCACCAGGTTTATGTGTTTTACCTAGAACCCACCAGGTTTATGTGTTTTACTTAGAACCCACCAGGTTTATGTGTTTTACTTAGAACCCACCAGGTTTATGTGTTTTACTTAGAACCCACCAGGTTTATGTGTTTTACTTAGAACCCACCAGGTTTATGTGTTTTACTTAGAACCCACCAGGTTTATGTGTTTTACTTAGAACCCACCAGGTTTATGTGTTTTACTTAGAACCCACCAGGTTTATGTGTTTTACCTAGAACCCACCAGGTTTATGTGTTTTACCTAGAAACACCAGGTTTATGTGTTTTACCTAGAAACCACCAGGTTTATGTGTTTTACCTAGAAACCACCAGGTTTATGTGTTTCACCTAGAAACCACCAGGTTTATGTGTTTTACCTAGAAACCACCAGGTTTATGTGTTTTACCTAGAAACCACCAGGTTTATGTGTTTTACCTAGAACCCACCAGGTTTATGTGTTTTACCTAGAAACCACCAGGTTTATGTGTTTTACCTAGAAACCACCAGGTTTATGTGTTTTACTTAGAACCCACCAGGTTTATGTGTTTTACTTAGAACCCACCAGGTTTATGTGTTTTACCTAGAACCCACCAGGTTTATGTGTTTTACTTAGAACCCACCAGGTTTATGTGTTTTACTTAGAACCCACCAGGTTTATGTGTTTTACCTAGAACCCACCAGGTTTATGTGTTTTACTTAGAACCCACTAGGTTTATGTGTTTTACCTAGAACCCACCAGGTTTATGTGTTTTACCTAGAACCCACCAGGTTTATGTGTTTTACTTTGAACCCACTAGGATTGTGTTTCACCTAGAAACCCACCAGGTTGATATGAGTACTGGTATAGTACTGTGGTGGTTGCTGCTGCAGGTTGCAGTGATCCACATGGCAGGGGAAGGAGAGAGAGAGTCCTCCTGTGTGTCTCCTTTAGGCTGCTGTGTTGTGATAAGCGTTTTGCAAGGCACCCGTGCGTTCGCAGGCTAAGGGTTGCATCCCTAAGGGGCGCTCTTCATAGCCCCACAGAGAGAATGAGAGAGTGTGTGAGTTCCCAGGAATGTGTCGATGGAAAACACAGCTGGGCTGCTGATTGGTCCAACCTCATCAGTCAAGCTGGGGCCCACCAGCAGCAGTTTGCACACACACACACTCTATGTAAATGTTGAAGCCAAACACACCTGTCCCTCTCATACAAAACTATATTTTTCTCCATGACTTCTCTATCAACATCTAGTGAGTAATATTCTTGCACGTCTACAGCTGTGCTCTTGCAAAAAAATAGGTTTCCTTATTAGCTTTTCCCTTTCACTCTGTCTCGCTGTTATATTTTATCACTCTCTTTCTCTTCCTGCAATAAAGGTCCTGACATCTCTTTGTAATATAAGGAAACATAGTTTGTTTAAACTACATAAAGTCCTGACATCTCTTTGTAATATAAGGAAACGTAGTTTATTTATACTATATAAAGTCCTGACATCTCTTTGTAATATAAGGAAACATAGTGTATTTAAAACTTCTTACTTATGGGTCTGCCCTTTCTTTTCGCCAATAATGACATACCCAAATCTAACTGCCTGTAGCTCAGGACCTGAAGCAAGGATATGCATATCCTTGCTCTTCTTCTGAAGAGGAGAGGCGAGAAGGATCGGAGGACCAATGCGCAGCGTGGTAAGTGTCCATGGTTGTTTATTAAACGCATAAACTGAACACTCTATACAAAACAATAAACGTACCGTGAATAACGAAAACCGAAAACAGTACCGTGTGGTGTAAAACACAGACACAGAAACAGAAAAACAACCTAGACACACAAAACATAGAATGCCCACCCAACTCACGTCCTGACCAAGTAAAACAAACAATTAACACAAGAACTAGGGTCAGAACGTGACAGTACCCCCCTCCCAAGGTGCGGACTCCGGCCGCAAAACCTGAACCTATAGGGGAGGGTCTGGGTGGGCATCTGTCCGCGGTGGCGGCTCTGGCACTGGACGTGGACCCCACTCCACCATAGTCTTAGTCCGCCTCTGTGGCCTCCTAGGAACGGCGACCCTTGCCGCCAACCCTGACCTGAGAACCCTAAACAACAGGCCCACCGGACTGAGGGACACACCTCAGGACTGATAGGTAGCTCATGACCAAGGGGTAGCTCAGACCTGAGGGGTAGCTTAGGACTGAGAGGTAGCTCAGGACTGAGAGGTATCTCTGGACTGAGAGGTATCTCTGGACTGAGAGATAGCTCAGGACTGAGAGGTATCTCAGGACAGAGGTATCTCAGGACTGAGAGGTATCTCAGGACTGAGAGATAGCTCAGGCTGGTTGACGGCTCTGGCAGCTCCTGGCAGACTGGTGGCTCTGGCAGATCCTGGTTGACTGACGGTTCTGGCAGATCCTGGCTGAATGGCGGCTCTGGCAGATCCTGGCTGAATGGTGGCTCCAGCGGCTCCTAGCTGACTGGCGGCTCCAGTGGCTCCTGGCTGACTTGGCAGCTCCGGCGGCTCTAGCAGCGCCGGACAGGCGGGAGACTCCGGCAGCGCTGGAGAGGAGGAAGGCTCTGGCAGAGCTGGACAGAGGGGCTCTGGCGCCCCTGGACTGAGGGGCCCTGGCGCCCCTGGACTGAGGGGCTCTGGCGCCTCTGGATTGAGGGGCTCTGGCGCCTCTGGACTGAGGGGCGGAAGCTCTGGCAGCGCCGGACAGGCAGGAGACTCCGGCAGCGCTGGACAGATGGTAGACTCTAGCAGCTCTGGACAGACGGGAGACTCTGATGGCGCTGGGCAGACGGGCAGCTCAGGCGGCGCTAGGCACATGGGCAGCTCAGGCGGCGCTGGGCAGACTGGAGACTCTGGCAGCGCTGTACAGAGGATCTCTGGCGCCTTTGGACTGAGGGGCTCTGGCGCCTCTGGACTGAGGGGCTCTGGCGCCTCTGGACTGAGGGGCTCTGGCGCCTCTGGACTGGGGAGCTCTGGCACCTCTGGACTGAGGGGCTCTGGCGCCTCTGGACTGAAGGGCTCTGACGCCTCTGGACTGAGGAGCGGAAACTCTGGTATCGCCGGACAGGCGGGAGCACCTGTATTGATGGGACGGAGAGACAGCCTGGTGCGGGGTGCCGGCACCGGTGGTACTGGGCTGGGGACACGCACCTCAGGGCGAATGCCTTGCATACTATGCCAAATCAACAGCTCTCTCTCTCTTCACTCTCCTCCAATTTTATTAACAACTCCTCGAGTGTCTCCTCATCTCCCATCCGTTCACTCTCCTCCAATCTGTCCAATAACTCCTCCACCCTCTCAGACTCAGCCCTCAGCTTTGCCGATAGCTCTGATTCCATCCATGGCTCCTTACGGTAAACAGGGGGAGTTGGCTCAGGTCTGACTCCTGACTCTGCCACACTCTCCCTGTGCCACCCCCCAAGACATTTTTGGGGCTGTCTCTCGGGCTTCCTACCTCGAAGGATCGGAGGACCAATGCGCAGCGTGGTAAGTGTCCATGGTTGTTTATTAAACACATAAACTGAACACTCTATACAAAACAATAAACATACCGTGAATAACGAAAACCGAAAACAGTACCGTGTGGTGTAAAACCCAGACACGGAAACAGAAAAACAACCTAGACACACAAAACATAGAATGCCCACCCAACTCACGTCCTGACCAACTAAAACAAACAAATAACACAATAACTAGGGTCAGAACGTGACAATTTTAAAGGAAACACTTTGATGTTTGTGGAAATGTGAAAGGAATGTAGGAAAATATAACACAATAGATCTGGTAAAAGAAAATACAAATAAAAAAACAACTGTTATTTTGTATTTGTTTTTGTACAATCTTTGAAATGCAAGAGAAAGGCCATAATGTATTACTCCAGCCCAGGTGCAAATTAGATTTTGGCCACTAGATGGCAGCTATGTATGTGCAAAGATTTACTGATCCAATGAACCATTGCATTTCTGTTAAAAATTTGGTATCAAGACTGCCCAAATGTTCCTCATTTGTTGATAAAAAAACTATTCATGTTAAAAATTGTGAACTCTCCTTAACCACATAAAGTCCTGACATCTCTTTGTAATATAAAGAAACATAGTTTGTTTAAACTACATAAAGTCTTGACATCTATTTGTAATATAAGGAAACATAGTTTTTTAAAACTACATAAATCTCCCTTTCTTTGTCTTGGTTGTGAAAAACAGACACCTCAGACAACGTGACAACACAAATTAACAGATTAACTGAGCTCAAATGACACTCAAAATCTTTCTGGGATGTTAGTTGCAGCCCTGAATGAATGTGAAGTACCTGTAAGTCAATCGATAGGCATTGATTGGTGTGGGCGAGCGGCAGTGGCCATGTCAGAGTAGAGCAGGCCCTCACTCAGGGAGATTCATGCCTAGCTCTCTGTATTTACAGTCCACTGGAGAACACCCTGACAGGGACCCTCAGTCACCACAAATAGACCAACTTCACTTCAACACAACCTAACAGAAAGACAAGCACCAGGCTGCTTTGTTGTTTTAGCCACTGGTTTGGTGGTTTTAGGGTGTGTGTGCATGTGTGCACTGACAACTGGCAGGTGATTGAGTCTGTAATACTGATTGAGTCTGATTGAGTCTGTAATACTAACATGTTTCAAGCAGACCTCCATAGTCCCTGTGCCCAAGAACAGTAAGGCAACCTGCCTAAATGACCACAGACCCGTAGCACTCACGTCTGTAGCCATGAAGTGTTTTGAAAGGTTGGTTAATGGCTCGCATCAACACCATTATCCCAGAAACCCTAGACCCTCTCCAATTTGCCCAAAGAGATCCACAAATTATGCAATCTCTATTGCACTCCACACTGCCCTTTCCAACCTGGACAACCTGTCATCAAGTACTTTGAGAGACTAGTCAAGGATCATAACACCTCTATCTTACCTGATACTGTACAGTAGACCTGCAAACTGCCCTATCCCATCTGGACAAGAGGAATACCTATGTAAGAATGCTGTTCATTGACTACAGCTCAGCATTCAACACCATAGTACACTCAAAGCTCATCACTAAGCTAAGGATCCTGGGACTAAACACCTCCCTCTGCAACTGGATCCTGGACTTCCTGACGGGCCGCCCCCAGTTGGTGAGGGTAGGTAACAACACATCTGCCACTCTGATCCGCAACACTGGAGCTCCACAGGGGTGCATGCTCAGTCCCCTCCTGTACTCCCTGTTCACCCACGACTGCATGGCCAGGAACGACTCCAACACCATCATTAAGTTTGCAGACGACACAACAGTGGTAGGCCAGATCACCGACAACGACGAGACAGCCTATAGGGAGGAGGTCAGAGACATTGGCTAACTGGGCTATCTGTATTGTGTCCCACCACCCGCCTGTCCCACCGCCCCCACTTTTATGCTACTGCTACTCTCTGTTCATCATATATGCATAGTCACTCTAACCATATCTACATGTACATACTACCTCAATCAGCCTGACGAACCAGTGTCTGTATGTAGCCTCGCTACTTTTATAGCCTCGCTACTTTATACAGCCTGTCTTTTACTGTTGTTTTATTTCTTTACTTACCTATTGTTCACCTAACACTTTTTTTGTACTATTGGTTAGAGCCTGTAAGTAAGCATTTCACTGTAAGGTCTACCTACACCTGTTGTATTTGGCGCACGTGACAAATACATTTTGATTTGATTTGATTCCCGCTGAGTTGGTCATTCAGAGGCCTGTGCACCCTCTGACCTCTTGCTGCTCTGTGATCAGGCCCAGTGTGTCTGAACAGATGTGTGTTGCGCTATGGCTCGTGAAGGTGTCTCTGGTCAGATGAGGAACACATATATTTACCATTCCACTGCTTAATGCACAGGAGTGTAGCCTTTTGTAGTTTGCCTGCCACAGCTGTTCTCCTACCCCCACCCCTGTTTCCCCATCCCTTTGCCTCCTGTTAATCGTGGTCTCGCCCCAGTCTGCTGGTACGGGGTGGGGGATTTCTTCCTGGGTCCTGTTTTCTATATCAGCAGAGAGAGGGGAAGTCCTGAGGGGAGCTACTCTACGTTACGCTGTTGGTCAGTGGATGCACAGGCGTTTGAGCTGCTTAGGACTAGAGCTGAAGTTGGGACTAGAGCTGAAGTTGGAACTAGAGCTGAAGTTAAGACAAGAGCTGAAGTTAGGACTAGAGCTGAAGTTAGGACTAGAGCTGAAGTTAGGACATGATTTGAAGTTAAGACTAGAGTTGGGTCTGGCGCCCAGATTAGGAGGACTGGTGCTGGGGCTGGAGCCCGGGTTAGGAGGACTGGTGCTGGGGCTGGAGCCCGGGTTAGGAATACTGGTGCTGGGGCTGGAGCCCGGGTTAGGAGGACTGGTGCTGGGGCAAGAGCCCGGGTTATGAGGACTGGTGCTGGGGGCTGGAGCCCGGGTTAAGAGGACTGGTGCTGGAGCTTGGGTTAGGAGGACTGGTGCTGGCGCTTGGGTTAGGAGGGCTGGTGCTGGTGCTGCTGGAGTTGGGGATCTGGTTGGGGCTGGAATTGGGACTGGGTTGGAGTAGGAGCTAGAGATGTTGCGGTGCTCCTGGGCTGGGTCAAGTTACTTTGGCCTGTCTGTGCTCAGTGACCCCTCCACTGTTAGTTTGTCCTCTGGCAGTGGACTGAGCCACCACCATCTGCCACCCACAGCAGTGCTCTGATGCCCAATTTCACAGCCGCCAGAGTGTGTGGGCGGTGCGCGTGCTTGGGAGGGAAGGGGGAGCTGAGGAATGGGCGAAGTGTGATCCAGAGCCGACACGCTTTCTTCCGCAGGACACACACACGGACATGCTGGGAGAAGGAGAGGCAAGCACTAAGGGGATACTTTCTCATGGGAGACTCTAAGTAGATCTAACATAGAGCTAGAGCTGCCGTAGAAACATTGTGAATCTGGTGAAAAGCCTACACCACCACTGTTACCAGCTGAGAGGGAAGGAAGAGTTAATTGGACAGACAGTGGATGGACCTGGATGGACCTGGATGTCTGTGTGCATCCATTCCCTGTGCTGAGGTCTGAGGAGGGGACCGAGGGCGGCACCAGACTGGGTTGCCCTACGTTGCGTGGCCCTCCCCGGCGTGGCTGCAGATGGGGCTTTGGGGCCGTGAGGGGCCTCCTCTTGCTCCTCCCCACACTCCTCTTGCTCATCCTGGGCCTGGGTGCCTGTCTCTTGCTGCTGCGCTGGGCGCTAGCTCAGGGCTCCACATCCACACTCTCTAAGTCCCCCGGTCAGCTGGATCTGAGGGGGGGAGAGGAAGAGGAGAGTTATCCACTGACATACACTACAGCTACACCAAACAGAGCAGGAACCGCCAACGGGGCCACCGGGGTCTTTGAAAGTAGGGCACTCCAGAGAATATCCCTCTCTGCTGCAGGCTCTCTGCTCCGGCCAACACCTGGCCTGATTGTACCCACTCTGCTGCCCACTCAACCTGCACTGCTGCCAGCCAGCGCCAGCACACCACCCCTCCTCCTCCTTCTCCTCAGTAAGTGCGCTTTGCTTGTTTACATGAGCGGCAGTTGTGCAATCGCATGCTGTGGCGCTCATTGATTTCCCCCCAATGCTGAGATGAATTTGACAGGCAAGACTAAGCATATCATCGATGTGATTGATGAAGGTTAATATATAATAGAAGACATGACGAGGGGAAATTAGGATGAAGTTCAGAGCAAGCTCCATTTTGTACTTTTCACATGCTATCTTTCTCTCTCTCCGGTTTGATGGTCCTTGAAATATGGTCACTGTCCTCTTGAAACAGGCTTTCAGTGCATGATAATGATAATGATAATAGTGACATTTTGTTTATGTTTCTCAAATTCTTGGGAAAGATCATGTTCTGTTCTGGCCCTTAGCCTAAAGAGTGATTCCTGTTGGTGGTGAAGCTGCTGCAGTCTCATGCTCCTTTTGAACTCTTTACAACTGTGAAATGTACGAGGACACACAGGATCGATACTGCTTCTGTGTGTGTGTGTGTGTGTGTGTGTGTGTGTGTGTGTGTGTGTGTGTGTGTGTGTGTGTGTGTGTGTGTGTGTGTGTGTGTGTGTGTGTGTGTGTGTGTGTGTGTGTGTGTGTGTGTGTGTGTGTGTGTGTGTGTGTGTGTGTGTGGAAGGTACTATGCTTGTTTGTATTCACAGTGTTTGTGTAAGGGATGTTAGATGTATCAGTTCTGCTGTTCTTTTGCAGAGCCTGGTCATTTTGAGCTTTGTAGATCATCATGTATTTCAACACTGTTATAACTGCTGCCTTGAGACAAAGAATTTATAGCTCATCTCCTGTCCCTCACCCTTCCCCATTACACACACACACACACACACACACACACACACACACACACACACACACACACACACACACACACACACACACACACACACACACACACACACACACACACACACACACACACACACACACACACACACACACACACACACACACACACACACACACACACACACACACACACACACACACTTACACACTCACACATCAAGCCTCTGACTTGAAGCACCGACTGGCAGCCAGTCATATTATCATTGAAATGTGAACCTGGGTGCCCTGTGGCGTTAGAAAACTATTTCTACACAAATGATTTAGTGAACTACTATTGTTGTTGTCAGCAGCTATCATATGTTCCCATGCACAGTGAGGACGTATCTTCCTTTAATAAATGTACCCATGGACAGTGAGGATGTTAGTTTCAACTGTTCTGCCTGCGGCTATGGAACCCTGACCTGTTCACCGGACGTGCTACCTGTCCCAGACCTGCTGTTTTCAACTCTCTAGAGACAGCAGGAGAGAGAGATACTCTGAATGATCGGCTATGAAAAATTGACATTTACTCCTGAGGTGCTGGCTTGCTGCACCCTCGACAACTACTGTGATTATTATTATTCGACCATGCTGGTCATTTATGAACATTTGAACATCTTGGCCATGTTCTGTTATAATCTCCACCCGGCACAGCCAGAAGAGGACTGGCCACCCCTCATAGCCTGGTTCCTCTCTAGGTTTCTTCCTAGGTGTTGGCCTTTCTAGGGAGTTTTTCCTAGCCAACGTGCTTCAACACCTGCATTGCTTGCTGTTTGGGGTTTTAGGCTGGGTTTCTGTACAGCACTTTGAGATATCAGCTGATGTAAGAAGGGCTATAAAAATCTATTTGATTTGATTTGAGGACGTATCTTCCTTTATTAAATGTACCATTGCACAGTGAGGTCTGAAATGGAGAGACTGTTAGAATCCCTTTGAGGAAAAGAACAGGGATGTTACACATAATGGAAAACACACAGATGCAGCAAGAATGCATGCAGTATAAATTGACCTCTAGAAAAGCGATAAGATATCCCGGTCCCAGCTGTAACAAGAGACATCTCAGAAATTCCCAGCCAAGACTGAGGAGGGGGCTGGGGGGGAGGGGGTCCGTGAAGGGCTTTCTACTCCAATGCTGGTATAGAGAGTTTAGCATTGAACTAGGTCAGGTTTTTTTTGGAGATGCCACCCTCTTTGTCAGTTGATGCCTGGGGCTTGCACTTTTGGACCTTTTCTCTGCCCAACCAGGTTCTTTCCCATGGTCTGGACCTGGTTTCTTCCAGTTAAGATATACAGTGCCATCAGAAAGTATTGACACCCTTTGACTTTTTCCAAATGTTGTTGTGTTACAGCCTGAATTTAAAATGTATGCAATTGAGATTATTTTGTCACTGGTCGACAAACAATACCTCATAATGTAAAAGTGGAATTATATATATGTTTTAATGTATTTAACAAAATAATAAAAAATGTAAAGCTTGCATGTCTTCTAGTCAATAAGTATTCAACCCCATTGTAATGGCAAGCTTAATTAAGTATAGGAGTAAAAATATGCTTAACAAGTCACATAATAAGTTGCATGGACTCACTCTGTGTGCAATAATAGTGTTTAACATGATGTATTAATCACTACTGCCTATCTGTACCCTACACATACAGATAATTGTATGGTCCCTCAGTCGAGCAGTGAATTTCAAACACAGATTCAACCACAAAGACCAGGTAGGATTTCCAAAGCCTCACAAAGATGGGAACCTATTGGTAAATGGGTAAAATAAGGGAAGCAGACATTGAATATCCCTTTGAGCATGGTGATGTTATTAATTAATTACACTTTTGATGTTGTATCAATACACCCAGTCACTACAAAGATACAGGTGTCCTTTCTAACTCAGTTGCCAGAGAGGAAGGTAACCACTCAGGGATTTCATCATGAGGCCAATGGTGATTTTATAACAGTTACAGAGTAATGTCTGTGATAGGAGACAACTGAGGATGGATCAACAACATTGTAGTTACTCCAAAATACTAACCTCATTGACAGAGTGAAAAGAAGGAAGCCTGAACAGAATAAAGAATATTCCTAAACATGCATCCTGTTTGTAACAGGGCACTAAATTAATACTGCAAAAAATATGGCAAAGCAATTATTTTTGTCCTGAATACAAAATGTTATGTTTGGTCCAAATCCAATGCAACACATTAATGAGTACCACTCTTCATATTTTCAAGCATAGGGGTGGCCGCCTCATGTTATGGGTATGCTTGTAATCGTTAAGGGATAGGGAGTTTTTCAGGATAAAAATAAACAGAATGTAGCTAAGCACAGGCAAAACCCTAGATACTAGGATATGAATTCACGTTTCAGCAGGACATTAACCTAAAAGACATGGACAATCTACACTGGAGTTGCTTACCAAGACGGCAGTGAATGTTCATGAGTAGCCTAATTATAGTTTTGACTTAAATCTGCTTGAAAATACACGAAAAGACTTGAAAATGGTTGTCTAGCAATGATCAACAACCAATTTGACAGAGCTTGAAGAATTCTGAAAAGAATAATGGACAAATATTGTACTCTCCAGGTGGGGAGAGTTCTTAGAGACTTACCCAGAAAGACTGTAATTGCTGCCAAGGGTGATTCTAACATGGATTTACTCAAGGGTGTGAATACTTACGTAATTGAGATATTTCAGTATTTCATTTTCAATACATTTGCAAACATTTCTGAAAACATGTTTTCACTTTGTCATTAGGTGGTATTGCGTGTAGATGTGTGATATTTTCTTTTTGTTGAATCCGTTTTGACTTCAGGCTGTAACACAACAAAATGTGGAATAAGTCAAGGCTATGAATACTTTGTGAAGGCACTGTAGGCTATGATGACTAATGGTGACTTACTGTATATACTGTAATATGACCTGGGTCCCACCTAAACTACACATCTCAAATCGTTCCTAGTTTGTAAGGTTTTTGGTTGCTGTGTTCACAGTTGGAAATTATATTTGTCCCTAGCTGCATATTCCATATTTAATAGCTCTCTTTCCTGAAACAAAACTGGATTACTTGGTGGTTTTCATGGACAAAGAGGAGTAATGAGCCTTATGGAATCTGCTGCTGAGAATATTTAATTACAGATATTGTCTGCATCTTAATAGAGACTGTTGTTTTCAGCAGTAGTTCCAAATGTGAAACATTTGTAATTTCTGGGTTGATACAATTCAACTTCCTCCACTGACTCTTTGTGGCCAGGGACAGACTACGTAATCATAACTGGACATCTGACCAGCGGGGGGCAGGTTAACCGAGATTAGTGTGGCCCTAGTGATGAGGATGCTGTTGATGTACTGTACTATATACTGTAATCACTCCATTGTTGAGGGTTGTGACTGAGGTGCAGAACAGGGCTAGCCTCT
The DNA here is from genome assembly GCF_023373465.1 of Oncorhynchus keta. Taxonomy (NCBI): domain Eukaryota; kingdom Metazoa; phylum Chordata; class Actinopteri; order Salmoniformes; family Salmonidae; genus Oncorhynchus; species Oncorhynchus keta. The sequence goes on along the minus strand of NC_068426.1, from coordinate 13,937,739 downwards.
AGAATACATACTCTCTGAGCATATGCACAGAAGAAGTGCCTCAAGAAGAAAGAAAACTGCACAACAGGGACCTCACTTTAATTTTTACGACTTTCTTATAACCCTTTAGAGACCGCCGAAAGACAGACATGTTTATGAAGGTTTCCAGATGGCCCCTCTTGCACCCCCAGTCATTCTCTTCAGTTCTCTGGTCATGAAGGAATACTCTAACTCAGTGGCAAGGCCTCTTGGCCAAACCCCTGGGCTAGAGATAACACTGTGGAAATTCAGTCAGCCCTCGGACTAAAGGACAGCCCTCGGGCTAAAGGACCTAACCCTAAGGGAATGAGAGCAGGTAATCAAACCCAGTCTTAAAATCTCTGTGACAGGGGAACTGACCTACCCTTGGGGTTAAAGGATTGGTGAACCCGTCTCAGTCATGAGGCTTTTAATGTAAAGGGTCAGCCTGGTAGACCAAGATATTCCTCAGTCTCTGATGGTGAACTAACCTAGTCAGGAAGTTGACTTACTCAGCCTCATGGCTACCAAACATAAGAAACCCGGTTCATGAGAATGGAGTTGCTCCCTGAATGGTAAACTGCCACTGGCTCTAAGGCCTGTGGTACCATGCCGACCATGCTGGACAGGAGATACTGATCCAACGATATGGGCATGCTGTACGGAGAGGGAAGGCCATGGTTATGTCGTTGGACAGGAGATACTGATCCAACGATATGGGCATGCTGTACGGGGAGGGAAAGCCATGGTTCTGTCATTGGACAGGAGATACTGACCCAACCATAAGGGCATGCTGTACGGAGAGGGAAAGCCGTGGTTCTGTTGTTGGACAGGAGATACTGACCCAACCATAAGGGCATGCTGTACGGAGAGGGAAAGCCGTGGTTCTGTTGTTGGACAGGAGATACTGATCCAACCATATGGGCATGCTGTACGGAGAAGGAAAGCCATGGTTCTGTCATTGGACAGGAGATACTGATCCAACGATATGGGCATGCTGTACGGAGAGGGAAAGCCATGGTTCTGTTGTTGGACAGGAGATACTGATCCAACCATAAGGGCATGCTGTACGGAGAAGGAAAGCCATGGTTCTGTCATTGGACAGGAGATACTGATCCAACCATAAGGGCATGCTGTACGGAGAAGGAAAGCCATGGTTCTGTCATTGGACAGGAGATACTGATCCAACCATAAGGGCATGCTGTACGGAGAAGGAAAGCCATGGTTCTGTCATTGGACAGGAGATACTGATCCAACCATAAGGGCATGCTGTACGGAGAAGGAAAGCCATGGTTCTGTCATTGGACAGGAGATACTGATCCAACCATAAGGGCATGCTGTACGGAGAGGGAAAGCCATGGTTCTGTCATTGGACAGGAGATACTGATCCAACCATAAGGGCATGCTGTACGGAGAGGGAAAGCCATGGTTCTGTCATTGGACAGGAGATACTGATCCAACCATAAGGGCATGCTGTACGGGGAGTGAAGCTCCCTATTTCTATCTTCTAGACGCTATGATCAAGATGAAGCGTCTCATTTGTCACCCATTTTTGGCAGTCCCATTCCTTGCCTGCCTCATGAGGATAAATGCAGATAAAGGCCCTGTCGGTGTCTTCTGCTGTAAAGAGAGAGAGGGTGAGAGAAAGAGATCTTAAAATCAAAAGTTATTTAGTGTAATGAGACATGCATTATTTTCATTTCCTTTATTGTGTTTTGTAGGAAAATAGTGTGGTCTACTTTCTCCCTGCCTTGATCATCAGTTGGTATTGAAGAGAATGCTACTTATTTAGATGCATGAGAAGCAGTTGGTTTTCTCTGTGCACTGAGCTGTCTGAGCTCAACATTCCCTCTCAATCGGCTGTGCATATAGTGTATATCGGAAATATTACCTGGATTAAACTGAAGCAATACTTTATTTCCATGCTATGCAAAAAGAGCACCCTGGCATCACTGATTATCAAAGACACTTAAATCACCTATAATCCAATAACGCAACAACTAATACAAAATCTAATTGGTAGTGATGGTAGTCTACAGAGGGGTTAGTAATGGAGCAGAAAGCGTTGGATGACATTAACAGTGTGGGAGTGTTACTCAACCATCTACAACATATTTGGTGTTTTACACTAATTCTACACTAGTTCTACACTGTCTTTATGTATTCCACAAACACAGACTGGTGCCGAATGTACATACCGTCTGATTCACCACAGTCTCTTCTCTGAATGGCACAGCTTTTGTAACTTTAAAAAACTATTTGCTATATTATCCGGATAACAGTTCTCATATATCACAATTATGCATTTGGACATTTGGAATCCCCTCACACAAGAGTTAAGTCAACAAGACAATAAGAGAGGATCATATACTTTGACATAACGGATGAGAGAGCATGTGGTAGCATGATTTTACAACTAAGCTTTCTTTAAAAGACACTAGTGCTCCTGCTCCAAATAAGTTTCATGTGCAGTGGTTAACCCATGTCATTAGTTCTCCTCACAGATAAACAAGTAGTAGAGCCTGGGTACTATAAACTGTCTCCCTCCTGGCAAGGCCGGAGCAGCTCCGCTCCTCTCAGAGACAGATACTACGACACACTACACAGCTGGACTTGGGCCAGTGTCCATCTATGTATTGTGCAAGCTGCAGAGAACACTGTTATTAGTAAAGTGTATGGTGCTTTTGTTCGGGGATGTTTTATGCCCTTCTTCCAATCCCCTGCCATGTAATGTAATGGACAGTGAGTGAGAGAACTGTGGATTTGAGGGGCCGGGGGGATCTTCCGACCAGTACAATTAGTCCGTCACACAATACATTTTTTGTCTGATTTGTTGCTATAGGTTTCTCTAACTGCAGTGATGTATCGTCAATTCTAGCTCAAGCTTTGTGCCCTTTCAGAGAAAAAGTATTCCTATTGGGATTGTGGATTATTGACCATTGATTGACAACGGTTTCTGCAATATATGTATTTAGCTTCAGAAGAGGTTCCATGCAGTGGCGCAGCGTAGTTTAGCAGAAAACGTTGCTGTTTTAGAGCTCAGGAATTCTTGAAAGATCCACAAATATGTGTCTTCATATTAACACAATTTTAAATGTATATTTTGATAGACCAAAGCATCAGTTATCATTGCATGTAAAGGGTCAACCTCCTGTCATAAAATGCAACAAACTGGATTTACGTCGACTCTGTCAGACACCATAAAAGGCAGTTCATTTGTACTGTTATTGTCCAACAAGTGTTTCATGGCCTTGATTGTTTAATTCAAACATTTGATTTTTCAAATATGTAACACAAATCTCCAAACTTCTTTCTGTTTTGTTTTATAGCTCTAACATGCTCCAGGGCCAGTTTCTCTACATTTAGAACAGAAATCAACATGTATTATCCTTTAGGTCTAGCATAGAAAATACTTCAATAATCGTCAACTACTTCACTGATGGAGTTAATATTTTAGGGGGAAAAATTCAGCGAAAATATTTTAAATCACAATAATTATTTAATAATAATAACAATAATTTCAGGCATTGTAACGGCTGTCGTGGGAAAAAGCAGAGGACCAAAGCGCAGCGTGGTTAGTGTTCATCTTTTTAATAAGAAACGGAACACTTCAAAAATACAAAACAACAAAGTCACAACCAAAACAGTTCTATCTGGTGCAGACACACAAAGACTGAAAATAACCATCCACTAAACAAAGGAAAACAGCCTAACTAAATATGGTTCTCAATCAGGGACAACGATAGACAGCTGCCCCTGATTGAGAACCATATCAGGCCAGACACAGAAATAGAAAATATAGAAAAATTAACATAGACTGCCCACCCCAACTCACGCCCTATACAGGTCAGGTTAGCATCAATGTCTCTGTCCCAATTACAGGTCAGGTTAGCATCAATGTCTCTGTCTCAATTACAGATCAGGTTAGCAGCAATGTCTCTGTCTCAATTACAGGTCAGGTTAGCATCAATGTCAGGTTAGCTGTCTCTGTCTCTGTCCAATGTCTCTGTCTCATTACAGATCAGGTTAGCATCAATGTCTCTGTCTCAATTCCAGGTCAGTTACAGATCTGTCTCAGGTTAGCATCAATGTCTCTGTCTCAATTACAGGTCAGGTTAGCATCAATGTCTCTGTCTCAATTACAGTCTCAATCAGGTTAGCAGCAATGTCTCTGTCTCAATTACAGGTCAGGTTAGCATCAATGTCTCTGTCTCAATTACAGATCAGGTTAGCATCAATGTCTCTGTCTGTCCTGTCAGTTACAGGTCAGGTTAGCATCAATGTCTCTGTCTCAATTACAGGTCAGGTTAGCATCAATGTCTCTGTCTCAATTACAGGTCAGGTTAGCATCAATGTCTCTGTCTCTGTCCCAGTTACAGATCAGGTTAGCATCAATGTCTCTGTCTCTGTCCCAGTTACAGATCAGGTTAGCATCAATGTCTCTGTCTCAATTACAGGTCAGGTTAGCATCAATGTCTCTGTCTCAATTACAGGTCAGGTTAGCATCAATGTCTCTGTCTCAATTACAGGTCAGGTTAGCATCAATGTCTCTGTCTCTGTCCCAGTTACAGATCAGGTTAGCATCAATGTCTCTGTCTCTGTCCCAGTTACAGGTCAGGTTAGCATCAATGTCTCTGTCTCAATTACAGGTCAGGTTAGCATCAATGTCTCTGTCTCAATTACAGGTCAGGTTAGCATCAATGTCTCTGTCTCAATTACAGGTCAGGTTAGCATCAATGTCTCTGTCTCAATTACAGGTCAGGTTAGCATCAATGTCTCTGTCTCAATTACAGGTCAGGTTAGCATCAATGTCTCTGTCTCAATTACAGGTCAGGTTAGCATCAATGTCTCTGTCTCAATTACAGGTCAGGTTAGCATCAATGTCTCTGTCTCAATTACAGGTCAGGTTAGCATCAATGTCTCTGTCCCAATTACAGGTCAGGTTAGCATCAATGTCTCTGTCTCAATTACAGGTCAGGTTAGCATCAATGTCTCTGTCTCAATTACAGATCAGGTTAGCATCAATGTCTCTGTCTCAATTACAGGTCAGGTTAGCATCAATGTCTCTGTCTCAATTACAGGTCAGGTTAGCATCAATGTCTCTGTCTCAATTACAGGTCAGGTTAGCATCAATGTCTCTGTCTCAATTACAGGTCAGGTTAGCATCAATGTCTCTGTCTCAATTACAGGTCAGGTTAGCATCAATGTCTCTGTCTCAATTACAGGTCAGGTTAGCATCAATGTCTCTGTCTCAATTACAGGTCAGGTTAGCATCAATGTCTCTGTCTCAATTACAGGTCAGGTTAGCATCAATGTCTCTGTCTCATTTACAGGTCAGGTTAGCATCAATGTCTCTGTCTCAATTACAGATCAGGTTAGCATCAATGTCTCTGTCTCAATTACAGGTCAGGTTAGCATCAATGTCTCTGTCTCAATTACAGGTCAGGTTAGCATCAATGTCTCTGTCTCTGTCTCAATTACAGGTCAGGTTAGCATCAATGTCTCTGTACCAATTACAGGTCAGGTTAGCATCAATGTCTCTGTCTCAATTACAGGTCAGGTTAGCATCAATGTCTCTGTCTCAATTACAGGTCAGGTTAGCATCAATGTCTCTGTCTCAATTACAGGTCAGGTTAGCATCAATGTCTCTGTCTCAATTACAGGTCAGGTTAGCATCAATGTCTCTGTCTCTGTCTCAATTACAGGTCAGGTTAGCATCAATATCTCTGTCTCAATTACAGGTCAGGTTAGCATCAATATCTCTGTCTCAATTACAGGTCAGGTTAGCATCAATGTCTCTGTCTCAATTACAGGTCAGGTTAGCATCAATGTCTCTGTCTCTGTCCCAATTACAGGTCAGGTTAGCATCAATGTCTCTGTCTCAATTACAGGTCAGGTTAGCATCAATGTATCTGTCTCAATTACAGGTCAGGTTAGCATCAATGTATCTGTCTCAATGTCTCTGTCTCACAGGTCAGGTTAGCATCAATGTCTCTGTCTCAATTACAGGTCAGGTTAGCATCAATGTCTCTGTCTCAATTACAGATCAGGTTAGCATCATTGTCTCTGTCTCAATTACAGGTCAGGTTAGCATCAATGTCTCTGTCTCAATTACAGGTCAGGTTAGCATCAATGTCTCTGTCTCTGTCTCAATTACAGGTCAGGTTAGCATCAATGTCTCTGTCTCAATTACAGGTCAGGTTAGCATCAATGTCTCTGTCTCAATTACAGGTCAGGTTAGCATCAATGTCTCTGTCTCAATTACAGGTCAGGTTAGCATCAATGTCTCTGTCTCAATTACAGGTCAGGTTAGCATCAATGTCTCTGTCTCAATTACAGGTCAGGTTAGCATCAATGTCTCTGTCTCAATTACAGGTCAGGTTAGCATCAATGTCTCTGTCTCAATTACAGGTCAGGTTAGCATCAATATCTCTGTCTCAATTACAGGTCAGGTTAGCATCAATATCTCTGTCTCAATTACAGGTCAGGTTAGCATCAATGTCTCTGTCTCAATTACAGGTCAGGTTAGCATCAATGTCTCTGTCTCTGTCCCAATTACAGGTCAGGTTAGCATCAATGTCTCTGTCTCAATTACAGGTCAGGTTAGCATCAATGTATCTGTCTCAATTACAGGTCAGGTTAGCATCAATGTATCTGTCTCAATTACAGGTCAGGTTAGCATCAATGTCTCTGTCTCAATTACAGGTCAGGTTAGCATCAATGTCTCTGTCTCAATTACAGATCAGGTTAGCATCAATGTCTCTGTCTCAATTACAGGTCAGGTTAGCATCAATGTCTCTGTCCCAATTACAGGTCAGGTTAGCATCAATGTCTCTGTCCCAATTACAGGTCAGGTTAGCATCAATGTCTCTGTCTCAATTACAGGTCAGGTTAGCATCAATGTCTCTGTCCCAATTACAGATCAGGTTAGCATCAATGTCTCTGTCTCAATTACAGGTCAGGTTAGCATCAATGTCTCTGTCTCAATTACAGATCAGGTTAGCATCAATATCTCTGTCTCAATTACAGATCAGGTTAGCATCAATGTCTCTGTCTCAATTACAGATCAGGTTAGCATCAATGTCTCTGTCTCAATTACAGATCAGGTTAGCATCAATGTCTCTGTCTCAATTACAGATCAGGTTAGCATCAATGTCTCTGTCTCAATTACAGATCAGGTTAGCATCAATGTCTCTGTCTCAATTACAGATCAGGTTAGCATCAATGTCTCTGTCTCAATTACAGGTCAGGTTAGCATCAATGTCTCTGTCTCAATTACAGATCAGGTTAGCATCAATATCTCTGTCTCAATTACAGATCAGGTTAGCATCAATGTCTCTGTCTCAATTACAGATCAGGTTAGCATCAATATCTCTGTCTCAATTACAGATCAGGTTAGCATCAATGTCTCTGTCTCAATTACAGATCAGGTTAGCATCAATATCTCTGTCTCAATTACAGATCAGGTTAGCATCAATGTCTCTGTCTCAATTACAGGTCAGGTTAGCATCAATGTCTCTGTCTCAATTACAGGTCAGGTTAGCATCAATGTCTCTGTCTCAATTACAGATCAGGTTAGCATCAATATCTCTGTCTCAATTACAGATCAGGTTAGCATCAATATCTCTGTCTCTGTCCCAATTACAGGTCAGGTTAGCATCAATATCTCTGTCTCAATTACAGATCAGGTTAGCATCAATATCTCTGTCTCAATTACAGGTCAGGTTAGCATCAATGTCTCTGTCCCAATTACAGATCAGGTTAGCATCAATATCTCTGTCTCTGTCCCAATTACAGGTCAGGTTAGCATCAATGTCTCTGTCTCAATTACAGATCAGGTTAGCATCAATATCTCTGTCTCTGTTCCAATTACAGGTCAGTTTAGCATCAATGTCTCTGTCTCAATTACAGGTCAGGTTAGCATCAATGTCTCTGTCCCAATTACAGGTCAGGTTAGCATCAATGTCTCTGTCCCAATTACAGATCAGGTTAGCATCAATGTCTCTGTCTCAATTACAGGTCAGGTTAGCATCAATGTCTCTGTCTCAATTACAGGTCAGGTTAGCATCAATGTCTCTGTCTCTGTCTCAATTACAGGTCAGGTTAGCATCAATGTCTCTGTCTCAATTACAGGTCAGGTTAGCATCAATGTCTCTGTCTCAATTACAGGTCAGGTTAGCATCAATGTCTCTGTCTCAATTACAGGTCAGGTTAGCATCAATGTCTCTGTCTCAATTACAGGTCAGGTTAGCATCAATGTCTCTGTCTCAATTACAGGTCAGGTTAGCATCAATGTCTCTGTCTCAATTACAGATCAGGTTACTATCAATGTCTCTGTCTCAATTACAGATCAGGTTAGCATCAATGTCTCTGTCCCAATTACAGGTCAGGTTAGCATCAATGTCTCTGTCTCAATTACAGGTCAGGTTAGCATCAATGTCTCTGTCTCAATTACAGATCAGGTTAGCATCAATGTCTCTGTCTCAATTACAGGTCAGGTTAGCATCAATGTCTCTGTCTCAATTACAGATCAGGTTAGCATCAATATCTCTGTCTCAATTACAGATCAGGTTAGCATCAATGTCTCTGTCTCAATTACAGGTCAGGTTAGCATCAATGTCTCTGTCTCAATTACAGATCAGGTTAGCATCAATGTCTCTGTCTCAATTACAGATCAGGTTAGCATCAATATCTCTGACTCAATTACAGATCAGGTTAGCATCAATGTCTCTGTCTCAATTACAGGTCAGGTTAGCATCAATGTCTCTGTCTCAATTACAGGTCAGGTTAGCATCAATGTCTCTGTCTCAATTACAGATCAGGTTAGCATCAATATCTCTGTCTCAATTACAGATCAGGTTAGCATCAATATCTCTGTCTCTGTCCCAATTACAGGTCAGGTTAGCATCAATATCTCTGTCTCAATTACAGGTCAGGTTAGCATCAATGTCTCTGTCCCAATTACAGATCAGGTTAGCATCAATATCTCTGTCTCTGTCCCAATTACAGGTCAGGTTAGCATCAATGTCTCTGTCTCAATTACAGATCAGGTTAGCATCAATATCTCTGTCTCTGTCCCAATTACAGGTCAGGTTAGCATCAATGTCTCTGTCTCAATTACAGGTCAGGTTAGCATCAATGTCTCTGTCTCAATTACAGGTCAGGTTAGCATCAATGTCTCTGTCTCAATTACAGATCAGGTTAGCATCAATGTCTCTGTCTCAATTACAGGTCAGGTTAGCATCAATGTCTCTGTCTCAATTACAGGTCAGGTTAGCATCAATGTCTCTGTCTCTGTCTCAATTACAGGTCAGGTTAGCATCAATGTCTCTGTCTCAATTACAGGTCAGGTTAGCATCAATGTCTCTGTCTCAATTACAGGTCAGGTTAGCATCAATGTCTCTGTCTCAATTACAGGTCAGGTTAGCATCAATGTCTCTGTCTCAATTACAGGTCAGGTTAGCATCAATGTCTCTGTCTCAATTACAGGTCAGGTTAGCATCAATGTCTCTGTCTCAATTACAGGTCAGGTTAGCATCAATATCTCTGTCTCAATTACAGGTCAGGTTAGCATCAATATCTCTGTCTCAATTACAGGTCAGGTTAGCATCAATGTCTCTGTCTCAATTACAGGTCAGGTTAGCATCAATGTCTCTGTCTCAATTACAGGTCAGGTTAGCATCAATGTCTCTGTCTCTGTCCCAATTACAGGTCAGGTTAGCATCAATGTCTCTGTCTCAATTACAGGTCAGGTTAGCATCAATGTCTCTGTCTCAATTACAGGTCAGGTTAGCATCAATGTCTCTGTCTCAATTACAGGTCAGGTTAGCATCAATGTCTCTGTCTCAATTACAGGTCAGGTTAGCATCAATGTCTCTGTCCCAATTACAGGTCAGGTTAGCATCAATGTCTCTGTCTCTGTCTCAATTACAGGTCAGGTTAGCATCAATGTCTCTGTCCCAATTACAGGTCAGGTTAGCATCAATGTCTCTGTCCCAATTACAGGTCAGGTTAGCATCAATGTCTCTGTCTCAATTACAGGTCAGGTTAGCATCAATGTCTCTGTCCCAATTACAGATCAGGTTAGCATCAATGTCTCTGTCTCAATTACAGATCAGGTTAGCATCAATGTCTCTGTCTCAATTACAGATCAGGTTAGCATCAATGTCTCTGTCTCAATTACAGATCAGGTTAGCATCAATGTCTCTGTCTCAATTACAGATCAGGTTAGCATCAATGTCTCTGTCTCAATTACAGATCAGGTTAGCATCAATATCTCTGTCTCAATTACAGATCAGGTTAGCATCAATGTCTCTGTCTCAATTACAGGTCAGGTTAGCATCAATGTCTCTGTCTCAATTACAGATCAGGTTAGCATCAATATCTCTGTCTCAATTACAGATCAGGTTAGCATCAATATCTCTGTCTCAATTACAGATCAGGTTAGCATCAATGTCTCTGTCTCAATTACAGATCAGGTTAGCATCAATGTCTCTGTCTCAATTACAGATCAGGTTAGCATCAATATCTCTGACTCAATTACAGATCAGGTTAGCATCAATGTCTCTGTCTCAATTACAGGTCAGGTTAGCATCAATGTCTCTGTCTCAATTACAGATCAGGTTAGCATCAATATCTCTGTCTCAATTACAGATCAGGTTAGCATCAATATCTCTGTCTCTGTCCCAATTACAGGTCAGGTTAGCATCAATATCTCTGTCTCTGTCCCAATTACAGATCAGGTTAGCATCAATATCTCTGTCTCAATTACAGGTCAGGTTAGCATCAATGTCTCTGTCCCAATTACAGATCAGGTTAGCATCAATATCTCTGTCTCTGTCCCAATTACAGGTCAGGTTAGCATCAATGTCTCTGTCTCAATTACAGATCAGTTTAGCATCAATATCTCTGTCTCTGTCCCAATTACAGGTCAGGTTAGCATCAATGTCTCTGTCTCAATTACAGGTCAGGTTAGCATCAATGTCTCTGTCCCAATTACAGGTCAGGTTAGCATCAATGTCTCTGTCTCAATTACAGGTCAGGTTAGCATCAATATCTCTGTCCCAATTACAGGTCAGGTTAGCATCAATGTCTCTGTCTCAATTACAGGTCAGGTTAGCATCAATGTCTCTGTCCCAATTACAGGTCAGGTTAGCATTAATGTCTCTGTTTCAATTACAGGTCAGGTTAGCAGCAATGTCTTTCTCTTGGTCCCGGTCTTTCTTTCTTTCTTTCTCCCTCTTCCTCATTTTCTTCCTATAACGATATCCCTCTGTGTTCCTGACGACTGTGTGATCACGTTCTCCTTAGCCGATGTGAGCAAGACCTTTAAACAGATCAACATTCACAAGGCCACAAGGCCAGACTGATTACCAGGACGTTCCCTATAGCATGCGCAGACCAACTGGCAAGTGTCTTCTCTGACATTTTCAACCTCTCCCTGACAAAGTATGTAATACCTTTATGTTTCAAGCAGACCACCATAGAAAGCGAAGGTAACCTGCCTTAATGACTACCGCCCCGTAGTACTCACGTCGGTAGCCATGAAGTGCTTTGAAAGGCTGGTCATGGCTCACATCAACACCATTATCCCAGAAACCCTAGACCCACTCCAATTTGCATACCACCCCAACAGATCCACAGATGACACAATCTACTTGAATAAAAGGAACACCTATGTGAGAATGCTGTTAATTGACTACAGCTCAGTGTTCAACACCATAATGCCCTCAAAGCTCATCACTAAGCTAAGGACCATGGGACTAAACACCTCTCTCTGAAACTGGATCCTGTACTTCCTGATGGGCCGACCCCAGGTAGTAAGGGTAGGCAAAACACATCTGCCATGCTGATCGTCAACACAGTGGCCCCTCAGGGGTGCGTGCTTAGTCCCCTCCTGTACTCTCTGTTTACCCACAACTGCGTGGCCAAGCATGACTCCAACAGTCAGCGTGACATTCAGTCATTCCATTCCAAAGATCTGAATCGGAGATATAAACAAGGACTCTTACGCTCTGTAAGGGGAAATATTTATCTTTGCTCATTGAGTGTCTTGAGTCAGTGTCAACACTACTGAGAGAGACAATGCAATTCGTGGAAGGAAAGACCTGACCGTTTAAAGTGGAGGATGAGTGAAATGAGTGAAATGACTGTTTCTGTCTTGCATTGTATATAAAATCACTCACAAAACAACAAGTGATTGACCTGATAAGAAACTTCATCTGGAGTTGCAGCACCTGTATCTATGAGTTTACCTTCATGACAATGTAGAATATTTCACTGTGTTTTAAGACATATGACATCTCTTCTACATATTTCCCCGGTATAGAGCCCTCTTAGTTTCAAGTATAATTTGACAAAATATACATTGCATCTCAACTCCAGTAACAAAAGCTCTAACTGTCTACAGTACTGTTATGGCTGTGTTATTTAAGCATTAAGGACCGAGGGGGTGTGGTATACAGTATGGACAATATACCACGGCAAAGGGCTGTTCTTAAGCATGACACAATGCTGAGTGCCTGGATACAGCCCTTAGCCTTGGTATATTGGCCATGCACCACAAACCACAGAGATGCCTTATTGCTATTATAAACTGGTTACCAATGTAATTTGAAGAGTAAAAAAACATGTTGTTTTGTCATACCCATGGTATACGGTCTGATATACCATGGCTTTCAGCCAATCAGCATTCAGTGCAGGAATCACGCAGTTTATAATAACATGTAACTCTGTCTTACTCTGCAGTAACTACCACACCGTCTCCAGGCTCGGGCCATGCCAGAAGATGCAATGACTCAGAGAAGGCCTACTGCGTGAACGGCGGCGACTGTTACTTCATACATGGTATCAATCAGTTCTCCTGCAAGTGAGTCCTCTCTGTTCTTTCGGAATTCTTCACAGTGCACCGTTTGGTGGTATTGTTCTCTTTGTTTGGACTCTGCATGGACTGTTTCATTTGTTGTTAGGCTACGTCTTCTTTAATTAGCGTCAATCAATTAAAATCAAAGTTTATTGGTTATGTACACAGTTCAGTAGATGTTGTCGTGAAATGTTACTAGTCAATAACAATTCAGTAAAATGTAAAACAAGTACACAAATAATAAAACCAATATATATATTGTAGTGAGAGATGAATTGTTAATACTTCTGTTTTTCTCTCCACTCCTAAATCCCGTATGTAATTCTTTACAGAAAGAGTAGAGTTGTATGATGCTTCAGTTGTCCACTGTTGTTCAGTCGCTGTCGATCACATTCGTCCTCTCATTGCATTGATAGAATTAACATTCCAGTCAAGTGAATTCAGAGCCCTTTTCCCTATACCCTTCCACTGATCCTCAACCCCCTCTATCACCCCACCACTCCCTCTATCACCCCACCACCCCCCTCTATCACCCTGTCTATCCCCCTCTATCACCCCACCACTCCCCTCTATCACCCTGTCTATCCCCCTCTATCACCCCACCACTCCCCTCTATCACCCTGTCTATCCCCCTCTATCACCCCACCACCCCCCTCTATCACCCTGTCTATCCCCCTCTATCACCCCACCACTCCCCTCTATCACCCTGTCTATCCCCCTCTATCACCCCACCACTCCCCTCTATCACCCTGTCTATCCCCCTCTATCACCCCACCACTCCCCTCTATCACCCTGTCTATCCCCCTCTATCCCCCCACCACCCCCCTCTATCACCCTGTCTATCCCCCTCTATCACCCCACCACCCCCCTCTATCACCCTGTCTATCCCCCTCTATCACCCCACCACCCCCCTCTATCACCCTGTCTATCCCCCTCTATCACCCCACCACCCCCTCTATCACCCTGTCTATCCCCTCTATCACCCCACCACCCCCTCTATCACCCTGTCTATCCCCCTCTATCACCCCACCACTCCCTCTATCACCCCACCACCCCCTCTATCACCCCACCACTCCCTCTATCACCCTGTCTATCCCCCTCTATCACCCTGTCTATCCCCCTCTATCACCCTGTCTATCCCCCTCTATCACCCTGTCTATCCCCCTCTATCACCCTGTCTATCCCCCTCTATCACCCTGTCTATCCCCCTCTATCACCCCACCACCCCCTCTATCACCCTGTCTATCCCCCTCTATCACCCTGTCTATCCCCCTCTATCACCCTGTCTATCCCCCTCTATCACCCTGTCTATCCCCCTCTATCACCCTGTCTATCCCCCTCTATCACCCTGTCTATCCCCCTCTATCACCCCACCACCCCCTCTATCACCCTGTCTATCCCCCTCTATCACCCTGTCTATCCCCCTCTATCACCCTGTCTATCCCCCTCTATCACCCCACCACCCCCTCTATCACCCTGTCTATCCCCCTCTATCACCCTGTCTATCCCCCCTCTATCACCCTGTCTATCCCCCTCTATCACCCCACCACCCCCCACCTATCACCCTGTCTATCCCCCTCTATCACCCCACCACTCCCTCTATCACCCTGTCTATCCCCCTCTATCACCCTGTCTATCCCTCTCTATCACCCCACCACTCCCTCTATCACCCTGTCTGTCCCCCTCTATCACCCCACCCCTCCCCTCTATCATCCTGTCTATCCCCCCTCTATCACCCCATCACCCCCTCTATCACCCTGTCTATCCCCCTCTATCACCCTGTCTATCCCCCCTCTATCACCCTGTCTATCCCCCCTCTATCACCCCACCACCCCCCTCTATCACACTGTCTATCCCCCCTCTATCACCCCACCACTCCCCTCTATCACCCTGTCTATCCCCCTCTATCACCCCACCACTCCCTCTATCACCCCGTCTATCCCCCCTCTATCACCCCACCACTCCCCTCTATCACCCTGTCTATCCCCCCTCTATCACCCCACCACTCCCTCTATCACCCGGTCTATCCCCCTCTATCACCCCACCACCCCCTCTATCACCCTGTCTATCCCCCTCTATCACCCCACCACCCCCTCTATCACCCTGTCTATCACCCTGTCTATCCCCCTCTATCCCCCATCCATCTACCTCTCCCCCCTCTATCACCCTGTCTATCCCCCCTCTATCACCCCACCACTCCCCTCTATCAACCTGTCTATCCCCCCTCTATGACCCCGTCCATCTACCTCTATCCCCCTCTATCACCCCACCACCCCCTCTATCACCCTGTCTATCCCCCATACCCCATCCATCTACCTCTATCACCCTGTCTATACCCCCTCTATCACCCCACCACCCCTCTATCACCCTGTCTATCCCCTCTATCACCCCATCCATCTACCTCTATCACCCTGTCTGTCACACCATCAATCCCCCCTATATCACCCCATCCACCCCCCTCTATTAGCAACACAAACATGTCCACACACACACACACACACACACACACACACACACACACACACACACACACACACACACACACACACACACACACACACACACACACACACACACACACACACACACACACGATAACATATGCACTATACATTCACATGGATTTAGTACTGTAGATATGTGGTGGTGGTGGAGTAGGGGCCTGAGGGCACACAGTGTGTTGTGAAATCTGTGAATGTATTGTATTATGTTTTAAAATAGTATGAACTGCCTTAATTTTGCTGGACACCAGGAAGAGTAGCTGCTGCTTTGGCAACATAAATACAAATACAAATATAAGTCACCCCATCCATCTACCTCTATCACCCCATCCATCTACCTCTATCACCCCTCTATCACCCCATCCATCTACCTCTATCACCCCATCCATCTACCTCTATCACCCCTCTATCACCCCATCCATCTACCTCTATCACCCCATCCATCTACCTCTATCACCCCTCTATCACCCCATCCATCTACCTCTATCACCCCTCTATCACCCCATCTATCCTCCCTCTATCACCCCATCTATCCTCCCTCTATCACCCCGCTATCACCCCATCTATCACCCCTCTATCACCCCATCTATCACTCCTCTATCACCCCATCTATCACCCCATCTATCCTCCCTCTATCACCCCATCTATCACCCCATCTATCACCCCTCTATCACCCCATCTATCATCCCATCTATCACCCCATTTATCACCCCATCTATCACCCCATCTATCCTCCCTCTATCACCCCATCTATCACCCCTCTATCACCCCATCTATCACCCCTCTTTCACCCCATCTATCCTCCCTCTATCATCCCATCTATCACCCCATCTATCACCCCATCTATCCTCTCATCTATCACCCCATTTATCGTCCCTCTATCACCCCTCTATCACCCCTCTATCACCCCATCTATCATCCCATCTATCATCCCATCTATCACCCCATCTATCCTCCCTCTATCACCCCTCTATAATCCTGTTTATCCTCCCTCTATCACCCATCTATCACCCTGTCTATCCCCCCTCTATCACCCACCACCCCCTCTATCATCCTGTATATCCTCCCTCTATCACCCCATCTATCACCCCTCAATCACCCCATCTATCCCCCACTATCACCCCAACTGTATCCCCTCTATCCCCCCTCTATCACCCCATACCCCTCTCTATCACCCAATCCATCTACCTCTATCCCCCCTCGATCACCACATCTATCCCCCTCTATCACCCTGTCTATCCCCCCTCTATTACCCCATCCTTCCTCCCTCTTTGCAACCCCCCTCCATGATCTCTCACAGAAGCACCAGTAGAGCAGAGCAGAGCAGAGCAGAGCAGAGAAGGAAGGCACTGCCCGTATATACAGAAATCTCTTTCATGTATACTTCCATTGCTGATGAGGAGGATGGATGGTCATGGTTCTCAGCCCACGTTTAGCGTGCAGGAGCCTCGCACGTGATGTAATGGTTCACTGGTTTAGTAGGGAAACAAATATTTACGCCAGTCAGAAACCTCGAGCGAGGAAAATATAATTATTGCTTACATCTCAAGGCCTTTGAAAAGGGGGTCAGATTAATCAAGAGCGCTAAGGACATTTTGTTATTGGAAGATACGTTGTGGGGTGATAGAGGGGGATAGACATGGTGATAGAGGGGGGATACGTTTTTCTATTGATTGTGAATGTGGGAACGATGAGCTTTCCTGCTATCAGATTCTGAGTCATGTACTCAATGTTCTGTATGCCAGGGTGAGCATGTTGAGGTGCATTTCCTTACTTCCACGTTGAAATGTGCCAATATAAGTTCATGTTTGGGTGTGCAGAAGCTGTACCATAACATCATTATGAAGCTGTACTATAACAACATTATGAATCTGTACTATAACAACATTATGAAGCTGTACTATAACATTATGAAGCTGTACTATAACAACATTATGAAGCTGTACTATAACATTATGAAGCTGTACTATAACATCATTATGAAGCTGTACTATAACAACATTATGAATCTGTACTATAACAACATTATGAATCTGTACTATAACATTATGAAGCTGTACTATAACATTATGAAGCTGTACTATAACAACATTATGAAGCTGTACCATAACAACATTATGAAGCTGTACCATAACAACATTATGAAGCTGTACCATAACATCATTATGAATCTGTACTATAACATTATGAAGCTGTACTATAACATTATGAAGCTGTACTATAACAACATTATGAAGCTGTACCATAACAACATTATGAAGCTGTACTATAACATTATGAAGCTGTACTATAACAACATTATGAAGCTGTACTATAACATTATGAAGCTGTACTATAACAACATTATGAAGCTGAACTATAACATCATTATGAATCTGTACCATAACAACATTATGAAGCTGTACTATAACAACATTATGAAGCTGTACTACAACATTATGAAGCGGTACTATAACATCATTATGAAGCTGTACTATAACAACATTATGAAGCTGTACTATAACATTATGAAGCGGTACTATAACATCATTATGAAGCTGTACCATAACAACATTATGAAGCTGTACTATAACATTATGAAGCTGTACTATAACATTATGAAGCTGTACTATAACAACATTATGAAGCTGTACTATAACAACATTATGAAGCTGTACTATAACATTATGAAGCTGTACTATAACATTATGAAGCTGTACCATAACAACATTATGAAGCTGTACTATAACAACATTATGAAGCTGTACCATAACAACATTATGAAGCTGTACCATAACAACATTATGAAGCTGTACTATAACATTATGAAGCTGTACTATAACAACATTATGAAGCTGTACTATAACATTATGAAGCTGTACTATAACAACATTATGAAGCTGTACTATAACATTATGAAGCTGTACTATAATATTATGAAGCTGTACTATAACAACATTATGAAGCTGTACCATAACAACATTATGAAGCTGTACTATAACAACATTATGAAGCTGTACCATAACATTATGAAGCTGTACTATAACAACATTATGAAGCTGTACCATAACAACATTATGAAGCTGTACCATAACAACATTATGAAGCATTATGAAGCTGTACTATAATATTATGAAGCTGTACCATAACAACATTATGAAGCTGTACTATAACATCATTATGAAGCTGTACCATAACAACATTATGAAGCTGTACTATAACAACATTATGAAGCTGTACTATAACAACATTATGAAGCTGTACTATAACATTATGAAGCGGTACTATAACATCATTATGAAGCTGTACCATAACAACATTATGAAGCTGTACTATAACATTATGAAGCTGTACTATAACATTATGAAGCTGTACTATAACAACATTATGAAGCTGTACTATAACAACATTATGAAGCTGTACTATAACATTATGAAGCTGTACTATAACATTATGAAGCTGTACCATAACAACATTATGAAGCTGTACTATAACAACATTATGAAGCTGTACCATAACAACATTATGAAGCTGTACCATAACAACATTATGAAGCTGTACTATAACATTATGAAGCTGTACTATAACAACATTATGAAGCTGTACTATAACATTATGAAGCTGTACTATAACAACATTATGAAGCTGTACTATAACATTATGAAGCTGTACTATAACATTATGAAGCTGTACTATAACAACATTATGAAGCTGTACCATAACAACATTATGAAGCTGTACTATAACAACATTATGAAGCTGTACCATAACATTATGAAGCTGTACTATAACAACATTATGAAGCTGTACCATAACAACATTATGAAGCTGTACCATAACAACATTATGAAGCTGTACTATAATATTATGAAGCTGTACCATAACAACATTATGAAGCTGTACTATAACATCATTATGAAGCTGTACTATAACAACATTATGAAGCTGTACTATAACATTATGAAGCTCTACTATAACATTTTGAAGCTGTACCATAACAACATTATGAAGCTGTACTATAACATTATGAAGCTGTACTATAACAACATTATGAAGCTGTACTATAACATTATGAAGCTGTACTATAACAACATTATGAAGCTGTACTATAACATTATGAAGCTGTACTATAATATTATGAAGCTGTACTATAACAACATTATGAAGCTGTACCATAACAACATTATGAAGCTGTACTATAACAACATTATGAAGCTGTACCATAACATTATGAAGCTGTACTATAACAACATTATGAAGCTGTACCATAACAACATTATGAAGCTGTACCATAACAACATTATGAAGCTGTACTATAATATTATGAAGCTGTACCATAACAACATTATGAAGCTGTACTATAACATCATTATGAAGCTGTACCATAACAACATTATGAAGCTGTACTATAACAACATTATGAAGCTGTACTATAACAACATTATGAAGCTGTACTATAACATTATGAAGCGGTACTATAACATCATTATGAAGCTGTACCATAACAACATTATGAAGCTGTACTATAACATTATGAAGCTGTACTATAACATTATGAAGCTGTACTATAACAACATTATGAAGCTGTACTATAACAACATTATGAAGTACTATAACAACATTATGAAGCTGTACTATAACATTATGAAGCTGTACTATAACATTATGAAGCTGTACCATAACAACATTATGAAGCTGTACTATAACAACATTATGAAGCTGTACCATAACAACATTATGAAGCTGTACCATAACAACATTATGAAGCTGTACTATAACATTATGAAGCTGTACTATAACAACATTATGAAGCTGTACTATAACATTATGAAGCTGTACTATAACAACATTATGAAGCTGTACTATAACATTATGAAGCTGTACTATAACATTATGAAGCTGTACTATAACAACATTATGAAGCTGTACCATAACAACATTATGAAGCTGTACTATAACAACATTATGAAGCTGTACCATAACATTATGAAGCTGTACTATAACAACATTATGAAGCTGTACCATAACAACATTATGAAGCTGTACCATAACAACATTATGAAGCTGTACTATAATATTATGAAGCTGTACCATAACAACATTATGAAGCTGTACTATAACATCATTATGAAGCTGTACTATAACAACATTATGAAGCTGTACTATAACATTATGAAGCTCTACTATAACATTTTGAAGCTGTACCATAACAACATTATGAAGCTGTACTATAACATTATGAAGCTGTACTATAACATTATGAAGCTGTACTATAACAACATTATGAAGCTGTACTATAACATTATGAAGCTGTACTATAACATTATGAAGCTGTACTATAACATCATTATGAAGCTGTACTATAACAACATTATGAAGCTGTACTATAACATTATGAAGCTCTACTATAACATTTTGAAGCTGTACCATAACAACATTATGAAGCTGTACTATAACATTATGAAGCTGTACTATAACATTATGAAGCTGTACTATAACATTATGAAGCTGTACTATAACATTATGAAGCTGTACTATAACAACATTATGAAGCTGTACTATAACATTATGAAGCTGTACTATAACAACATTATGAAGCTGTACCATAACAACATTATGAAGCTGTACTATAACATTATGAAGCTGTACTATAACATTATGAAGCTGTACTATAACATTTTGAAGCTGTACTATAACAACATTATGAAGCTGTACTATAACAACATTATGAAGCTGTACTATAACAACATTATGAAGCTGTACTATAACAACATTATGAAGCTGTACTATAACAACATTATGAAGCTGTACCATAACAACATTATGAAGCTGTACTATAACATTATGAAGCTGTACTATAACATTATGAAGCATTATGAAGCTGTACCATAACAACATTATGAAGCTGTACTATAACATTATGAAGCACTTAACAACATTATGAAGCTGTACTATAACAACATTATGAAGCTGTACTATAACAACATTATGAAGCTGTACTATAACAACATTATGAAGCTGTACCATAACAACATTATGAAGCTGTACTATAACATTATGAAGCTGTACTATAACAACATTATGAAGCTGTACTATAACAACATTATGAAGCTGTACCATAACAACATTATGAAGCTGTACCATAACAACATTATGAAGCTGTACTATAATATTATGAAGCTGTACCATAACAACATTATGAAGCTGTACTATAACATCATTATGAAGCTGTACCATAACAACATTATGAAGCTGTACTATAACAACATTATGAAGCTGTACTATAACAACATTATGAAGCTGTACTATAACATTATGAAGCGGTACTATAACATCATTATGAAGCTGTACCATAACAACATTATGAAGCTGTACTATAACATTATGAAGCTGTACTATAACATTATGAAGCTGTACTATAACAACATTATGAAGCTGTACTATAACAACATTATGAAGCTGTACTATAACATTATGAAGCTGTACTATAACATTATGAAGCTGTACTATAACAACATTATGAAGCTGTACTATAACAACATTATGAAGCTGTACCATAACAACATTATGAAGCTGTACTATAACAACATTATGAAGCTGTACTATAACAACATTATGAAGCTGTACTATAACAACTGTATTATGAAGCTGTACTATAACATTATGAAGCTGTACTATAACAACATTATGAAGCTGTACTATAACATTATGAAGCTGTACTATAACATTATGAAGCTGTACTATAACAACATTATGAAGCTGTACCATAACAACATTATCCAATTTGTAAGTCGCTCTGGATAAGAGCGTCTGCTAAATGACTTAAATGTTAAATGTAAATGAAGCTGTACTATAACAACATTATGAAGCTGTACCATAACATTATGAAGCTGTACTATAACAACATTATGAAGCTGTACCATAACAACATTATGAAGCTGTACCATAACAACATTATGAAGCTGTACTATAATATTATGAAGCTGTACCATAACAACATTATGAAGCTGTACTATAACATCATTATGAAGCTGTACTATAACAACATTATGAAGCTGTACTATAACATTATGAAGCTCTACTATAACATTTTGAAGCTGTACCATAACAACATTATGAAGCTGTACTATAACATTATGAAGCTGTACTATAACATTATGAAGCTGTACTATAACAACATTATGAAGCTGTACTATAACATTATGAAGCTGTACTATAACATTATGAAGCTGTACTATAACATCATTATGAAGCTGTACTATAACAACATTATGAAGCTGTACTATAACATTAAGAAGCTCTACTATAACATTTATGAAGCTGTACTATAACATAACAACATTATGAAGCTGTACTATAACATTATGAAGCTGTACTATAACATTATGAAGCTGTACTATAACATTATGAAGCTGTACTATAACATTATGAAGCTGTACTATAACAACATTATGAAGCTGTACTATAACATTATGAAGCTGTACTATAACAACATTATGAAGCTGTACCATAACAACATTATGAAGCTGTACTATAACATTATGAAGCTGTACTATAACATGTACTATAACATTATGAAGCTGTACCATAACAACATTTGAAGCTGTACTATAACATTTATGAAGCTGTACTATAACAACATTATGAAGCTGTACTATAACAACATTATGAAGCTGTACTATAACAACATTATGAAGCTGTACTATAACAACATTATGAAGCTGTACTATAACAACATTATGAAGCTGTACCATAACAACATTATGAAGCTGTACTATAACATTATGAAGCTGTACTATAACAACATTATGAAGCTGTACCATAACAACATTATGAAGCTGTACTATAACAACATTATGAAGCTGTACTATAACATTATGAAGCTGTACTATAACATTATGAAGCTGTACTATAACATCATTATGAAGCTGTACTATAACAACATTATGAAGCTGTACTATAACATTATGAAGCTCTACTATAACATTTTGAAGCTGTACCATAACAACATTATGAAGCTGTACTATAACATTATGAAGCTGTACTATAACATTATGAAGCTGTACTATAACATTATGAAGCTGTACTATAACATTATGAAGCTGTACTATAACAACATTATGAAGCTGTACTATAACATTATGAAGCTGTACTATAACAACATTATGAAGCTGTACCATAACAACATTATGAAGCTGTACTATAACATTATGAAGCTGTACTATAACATTATGAAGCTGTACTATAACATTTTGAAGCTGTACTATAACAACATTATGAAGCTGTACTATAACAACATTATGAAGCTGTACTATAACAACATTATGAAGCTGTACTATAACAACATTATGAAGCTGTACCATAACAACATTATGAAGCTGTACTATAACATTATGAAGCTGTACTATAACAACATTATGAAGCTGTACCATAACAACATTATGAAGCTGTACTATAACATTATGAAGCTGTACTATAACAACATTATGAAGCTGTACTATAACAACATTATGAAGCTGTACTATAACAACATTATGAAGCTGTACCATAACAACATTATGAAGCTGTACTATAACATTATGAAGCTGTACTATAACATTATGAAGCTGTACTATAACATTATGAAGCTGTACTATAACAACATTATGAAGCTGTACTATAACATTATGAAGCTGTACTATAACAACATTATGAAGCTGTACCATAACAACATTATGAAGCTGTACTATAACATTATGAAGCTGTACTATAACAACATTATGAAGCTGTACTATAACATTATGAAGCTGTACCATAACAACATTATGAAGCTGTACTATAACAACATTATGAAGCTGTACTATAACATTATGAAGCTGTACTATAACAACATTATGAAGCTGTACCATAACAACATTATGAAGCTGTACTATAACAACATTATGAAGCTGTACTATAACATTATGAAGCTGTACCATAACAACATTATGAAGCTGTACTATAACATTATGAAGCTGTACTATAACATTATGAAGCTGTACCATAACAACATTATGAAGCTGTACTATAACATTATGAAGCTGTACTATAACATTATGAAGCTGTACTATAACATCATTATGAATCTGTACCATAACAACATTATGAAGCTGTACTATAACATTATGAAGCTGTACTATAACTGCATATGCAAGAATGTGCATAAAGTATATGGGTTTGTATTCTGGGTGTTGTCATTGCAAAAAACATGTCCTTGCAGCAAGCTCAAAACACGTAAATGTTTATGATGCTATCCCGTATCGTGACAGTTAGCATCAATATGACAGTCTGTGCTGGAGAACGAGTGGTGTGCTGTTGTGTTTGACATCTCTACAGTTTCAGTATCACATCCTAGCATAGTGTGCTTTGGTCCATTATGTAAACAGCATGTGCTTCCATGTTGGTCTACGATGAAGAATAGTGTGTAGGTCCACTGGCCAGCCGTTGTGTGTGTTCTGCTGGCTCCAGCAACACTGCTCAGCCAGCAGTGAGGACATGGCTGCAACAGCCATTCAATAAGCTGTGTACAAATTGGAGGGAGCAATAACTCAATTGCTGCAGCTAATTCACTCACGGTCGAGGCACGGGTCCAGAAGAGTTGGATAATGCAGTGGAGGCCTGCGGGGAATTGTTGCCCCAAAGCCATCTCATTCAATATAGGCCAGGCTTCAGCCGGTATTACTCATCTGCTGAACAAGTCCGGCCGACAGCTGGCCCTATTTGAATGTCCGGATCCTTCACTTTGAAATATATAGTTCTTCAGAGGGGAAGGAAAAGTTTAACGAATGACCCTGAAGGTAATCCAGTAGCACTGTAGTTCATGGCATGTTACACAGTATCAGCCACATTAGCAACGTCTGCTCAATAAAGATTCCTGCAGGTCGGGGACAAGAAAACAGACAGGAACAGTGAATAATATGAGTCGGGATCAGGTACAGTCTGTACTGTAGGTCAGAGGTACATGTTCGACTCATCAGGCCAATATTGTTCATGGAGGACGAAGAAGAACCCCCATCAGACATCTGACTGCTAATTGCCTTTGGGGTCATTACTGTGTCTTTAGTCTAATGGGTTTGTTCTGCTGCAATGCTTGTGTGCTATGTGCTGTGTTCTTGGTTTATGTTGAAAGAAGATATTTAATCCTGTTTAAAAACCTCAAACCGATATAGATTTCTTTCAATGTGTGCTCAATTTGTACACCGTTTCCTTAATGAGGACAGATTTCAACATTTGTAGATTTTACAGTGACAGTGCATTGGTCTTAGTCATTTCTCCAGCAGTCTTTCCCTATTATTGTGTGATCCTCCATTTAACATATCACTCAGTATGAGTCATTAGACATGATGGAATATCATAATATTTCTGGGAGACATTTTCGAAATGTCATAAATCACCAGGAATGACCTCTGGTGGATTAACGGTCCTGTTGGTGGAGAGAGAGTGTGGAATGTTGGCACCCCTCAATGAACCACACATCCTGATTCGTTGAGAGAGAGGGAGAGGGGAGAGGGGGCTACGGAGACACAAGAAGAAGAAGAAGAAGAATAGAATGATTGGGAGAGGGGGCTGCAGCAGTGTTTTTGATTAAGTGGACAGGTGTCACCATAAATATCTGTCTGGTGGTTGAGGATGAAGAGAAGCCCATATAGAGAGGTGTACCAAAATGACAGATGACCATGGCGGTATAGAGGACTAAGTTATGAGGCTACTCCTGAATTACTATTGGTGTTGTATGTGGTGTGCTTTCTGGCGCCTCGTGATGGCCGCAGCATCACCCGAGTGTGAGTTGAATGTTGGTAGTAGTGAAGAGTAGCTAGCTAGCCTCTAGTCCAGTTGCTAGTACGGAACTCTCACTTCATCTGACTGAGTCCTACTACAAAGCCACAGATAGTGTGAATGGTCGAGACACCATGATGACAACGTGCTGCCTCCCGCCTCCCTTGCTTCCGGCTCTTCTCTTTGAACACCTCCTCCCTGCGCTGACCTCAATCAAGCCATGAACATTCTCAACCTTTAGTCTCTTGACTGTCGATCGACTCATGATGAATAATTATGTTGTTTTTAAATTGCTTGTTTTTTTGTTTTTGTTGCTTTACAGCACTTTGAAATGTTCTTTATGTACAGCAGTGTAAAAGTTGAATCAATGATAATTATTATTGCTATTATTATAAACATGGTTGTTGTGGTTCATGAGCAAACTCAACAGAGCTTTGCCAACATGAAAGAGGCGTGACAGTGTAACTCTGGATGTCAACTGTCTTCACCATATCCAATGCACTCCTCTCCACCAGACATGTAGAAAGGCCAGGGAACAAAGACGCGGGCACAGAGAGAGACATGAAAGGGCAATAAAAGTCTCCCAGGACATCATGGCCAAAATGATATGTGGTTGCTATATGATGAAGTGCACAGGCAGGGGGCCTACTGCGTTTTATTACCAGGATAATAAAGGTTCAACATATGTAACAGAATGAGTTCTCTTCTATACAGGACCCAAGTCAAATGATGCAGGGCTATTTGCAACCCCATGGGAAGAAGGAAGAGGCCAAGAGGTTAGAAAGAGAGGGGGATGGTGTGATTGGAGGGGGGGTTGTTTCATCCCTGTGGGTTGGTTTCCCCATGCACCCCCCTACCTCCCTGGTGGGGCACTTGAGGACACATATAGGCCCACCCCTCTGGCACTCTCAATCAGGGGAACATTAGTCCATGACCTCTGCCTTTCTCACTGGTGTACCTGTCAGTTATAACAGCATTAGATGAGGAGGTGGGGACGGGCGGCCTAATATCTGCAACATTGAGGATATTAGGAGAGAGGGAGAGGAAGAGACAGAGTGGAGGAAAAGGGAATGTTTTTGTATTTTGAACAGTGTACCCTCCTACTACGTCTGCCAGCCATGTCTACAGACAGTCACGGACAACAAAGGGAAAACCAGCCACGTCGCGGACACTGACGTCTTGCTTCCGGACAAACTAAACACCTTCTTTGAGGATTACACAGTGCCACCGATGCGGCCCACTTCCAAGGACTGTGTGCTCTCCTTCTCCGTGGCCGACGTGAGTGAGACATTTAAGCGTGTTAACCCTCACAAAATTGCCGGCCCAGACGGCATCCTTAGCCGTGACCTCAGACCGTGCGCAGACCAGCTGGCTGCAGTGTTTACGGATATATTCAATCTCTCCCTATGTCTGTTGTCCCCGCATGCTTCAAGATGTCCACCGCTGTTCCTGCTCAGTAGCACTCACTTCTGTCATCAAGTACTTTGAGAGACTAGTCAAGGATCATAACACCTCTATATTACCTGATACTGATACTGTACAGTAGACCTGCAAACTGCCCTATCCCATCTGGACAAGAGGAATACCTATGTAAGAATGCTGTTCATTGACTATAGCTCAGCATTCAACACCATAGTGCCCTCCAAGCTCATCGTTAAGCTCGAAGCCCTGGGTCTGAACCCTGCCCTGGACTTCCTGACGGGCCGCCCCCTGTTGGTGAAGATAGGAAACAACACCTTCACTTCGCTGATCCTCAACACTGGGGCCCCACAAGGATGGACTTGAAACAGCAGAGGGAACACCCCCCTATTTTGACGGGACCGCAGGGAAAAATGTGGAAGCTTCAAGTTCCTCGGCGTACACATCACTGACAAATTGAAATGGTCCACCCACACAACCTCAGGAGGCTGAAGATATTTGGCTTGGCACCTAAAACCCTCACAAACTTTTATAGACGCACAATTGAGAGCATCCTGTAGGGCTGTATCACCAGTGGTACGGCAACTGCACCGCCCACAACCGCAGGGCTCTCCAGAGGATGGTGCGGTCTGCAAAACGCATCCCCGGGGGCAAGCTACCTGCCCTCCAGGACACCAACAGCACCCGATGTCACAGGAAGGCCAAAAAGCTCATCAAGATCACCACTGCCTGTTCACCCCGCTACCATTCAGAAGGCGAGGTCAGTACAGGTGCATCAAAAATGGGACTGAGAGATTGAACAACAGCTTCTATCTCAAGGCCATCAGACTGTTAAATAGCCATCAATAGTACATTAGAGGCTGCTGCCCTATATACATAGACTTGACATCACTGGCCACTTTAATAATGGAACACGAGTCACTTTAATAATGTTTACATATCTTGCATTGCGCATCTCATATGTATATACTGTATTATATCCTATTCTGCTGTAGCTTAATCAATGCCGTGCTGACCTTACTCGTCCAAATATTTATATATTCTTAATTCCATTTCTTTACTTTAGATTGTGTGTATTGTTAGATAATTACTTGTTTGATATTACTGCGCTGTTTTTAGAGCTAGAAATACTAGATTTTCACTTCACCCGCAATAACATCTGCTAAACACGTGTCTGTGACAAATAACATTTGATATGATCTAATTTGATTGTTTTATAGTGTCATCCAATGCAAAGTGCCATCCAATGCAAAGGAAGAGTTTGTTTAAGTGATGGTTCACTCCAGAATCCAGATGTTTTGAGCCCTTCTAAAGTTGTCTAATGTTTTGCCATGAGCCCATATCCTATATGATCTATTGTTTGATCCAGCTATATGCCTCAGTCCCAATGTTTCCATGTCTATGCTTCTATGTTACCTGATTCTCTACCAACAGGCGCTGTTGGATGCAGCTACAGTTCGTTTGCTAAGAACTGGTGGTGTGGAAATGTTGCCTTCGTGAGCATACATGTTCCTACCAGTGTTAATGTGTTTGAACACATGACACTATTGATTGTTAGATGATACAGATAGACTAGGATGGTAGAGATCATTGAGTCCTCATGGACCTCATGGTCAACTGCCTTCTATTCAGCAAGAGACATTCACTCTTGTTGAGTGGCACTCACTTCTAACCCAATTACTTGACTGAGTAAGCCAAAACCTAGTGATGCTTTTTAGTGTAATGTTTCTGGACCACCCTATTGCATATTGTAATGTAACCTCTCTTTCAGGCCTTCACCAGTAACGTGTGTACAGACTTCACTACTGCGTTTTTCATATCATGTTGTCCCCCTCTCCTCCTCCCCAGATGTCCAGATGGATTCTTCGGCCAGCGGTGTTTGCAAACAGAGCCGCTGCGGTTGCGCATGCCCAATCCTTACAAAAGTATGTTCACATGACACCAACAGCTGAGAACAGAGTCACGTTGTCACTGGGCTTCCTCTATGGTCCTCTTCCTCCTCCTTCCTCTCAGGTCAAAGCCATGGGTGGTGCGCGGCACAACAGTGTCACCGGTGGGATCGCTTTGCTTCTACTGTCCCTGGTGTTGCTGCGGTTCTAATTCAGTTTTCTTCTGCTTCTTTCTTTCTCTGTCTTTCTCCTTTCATTTCCTCTCTGTCTCTTGTTCATATCCTCTCCTCTCGATACCCTCCATCTCTGCTCTCTCTCTCTCACTCCCTCCTCCCTCCCTTCTCCCTTCTTCCTCCCTTCTTCCTCCCTCCCTCCTCCCTCCCTTCTCCCTTCTTCCTCCCTTCCTCCCTCCCTTCTGCCTTCCTCCTCCCTCCCACCTCCCTCTCTGTTTGTGGTTTTGTTTCTTTCCATCAGGTGTCCGAATGACTTTACTGGTGATCGCTGTCAAAACTACGTCATGGCCAGTTTCTACCGTATGTCCATTTCCTCTTCTGTCTATCTATCTGCCTGTCTGTCTGTCTGTCTGTCTAGCTGCCTGTCTGTCTGTCTGTCTGTCTGTCTGTCTGCCTGCCTGCCTGCCTGCCTGCCTGCCTGCCTGCCTGCCTGCCTGCCTGCCTGCCTGCCTGCCTGCCTGCCTGTCTGTCTGTCTGTCTGTCTGTCTGTCTGTCTGTCTGTCTGTCTGTCTGTCTGTCTGTCTGTCTCTCCTGCATGTGATACAGGATGTTGACATGTGGCAGGACTCTGTGTTGTTTGGTCCTAATAGCCGTTCTCTGCCATCTGTGTGTGTTGACGCATCCCTGCGGCGATGCTCCATTCAGACCAACATCGTTCATTTGTTGATGTTCTAATTTTAAAACAAATGACCGCATTACAGAGAATTAGCGTAGAGATGCATTCACTGGATCCCCTTCAACAAGTTCAGTCGGCATGTGACTTGGTACTGAATGTCCTTGACATTGATATGTACAGTAATTGCATGTGCTCTGCTAGAATGGAATACTTGGATTGCTGTGTGTGTCTCCAGTCAGGGAGAAAACCAAAGTCATTTGTGATAACATTAGTGCTGATCCATGGACAGAAATACCCTGATTATATTGCATTAGTTATCAAACAGGAATGTCAGGTGACATAACTGTTAGGAATAAGACCGATGACGCCTGATTCAGCTTAATGACATTGCCAGTTGTAATACAAATGACATTACAGTCCTAATTGACTGATTACATTAACTGGTCGTTATTCTAATTTCTCTGTATCTTTTGTCAATTTGTTATTGATAAGATAAACTACCCAGGGTACCTTTTGACTATCCATATTGCCCATGGATCATCACTAAATGCAATAGGCAAAATAAGCATGAAGTTATTGCATCACTTCATATGGAACATGCTTGTCTGAATGAAATGCATAGGCAGTATACAATGACAACACCTGTCTGGTCACATCGTGGATCAGGACATGTATGGACAATGCCATTCTTAGTTGTATTCCCTGACCACACACACGCACATACACACACACACACACACACACACACACACACACACACACACACACACACACACACACACACACACACACACACACACACACACACACACACACACACACACACACACACACACACACACACACACACACACACACACACACACACACACACACACACACACACACACACACACACACACACACACACACACACACACACATAGAGCTTACCCTGCTATTCTCCTCACTGTTTCTGCAATAACAAGTCCCAAGCTTTAACAGCAGAATGCCATTCTCACAGTAAAACAACAAACTCTGCCTGCTCTCACAGAGGTCCTCCTCAGCCCTGAGTTCCTGCCCTATAATTACATTACAGTGTAGTATTAAACAGCACTAGTGGCCTGGGGCGACAGATCTTAACCCAACACCAGCGCTTCACATTGGCAACCCCCAGCAAGCCTGTCCATCAACCTCACAATTACACCCAGATTAGAGATGCATGTGGAGAACTTGAGCTCGACAGCTCATCCCTCGAAGCTACTGGCTCTGATGTACAGTTAACTGCCCAAATAAAGGAAACACCAACATATAAAGGGTCTTAAAAGGGTGTTGGGCCACAACGAGCCAGAACAGCTTCAATGGACCTTGGCATAGACTCTACAAGTGTCTGAAACTTTATTGGAGGACTTTATTGACGGAAGGCAACGTAATTCTTACGCAAGAAATTCCATCATTTTGTTGATGGTGGTTTAAAACGCTGTCTCTCAGGCACCACTCCAGAATCTCACATAAGTGTTCAATTGGGTTGAGATCTGGTGACTGAGACAAAACCTACACACCCTTTAAAACCTCTTTGCTCTTGAGAACCCTCTTTCAAAGTCATTGAGATCTCTTCTATCCATTGTAGCCAAAATAATGAGCACCTGGGCATTTTTCAAGTTACAAGTTTTTTTGACAAGTGCACCAATACAGTGAAATGCCTTACAAGCTCTAAACCAACAATGCAGTAATCACCGATGCAGTCATTTTTATACAGGACCTTAAGCATGATAGGATGATAATTGCTTCATTAACTCAGGAACCACACCTGTGTGGAAGCACCTGCTTTCAATACACTTTGTATCCCTCATTTACTCAAGACTTTCCTTTATCATGTAGAGTTATAGTGGCTATCTAGTAGGGTTAATGTGGGGTTATAGTGGTTATCTAGTAGGGTTAATGTGGGGTTATAGTGGTTATCTAGTAGAGTTATAGTGGCTATCTAGTAGGGTTATAGTGGTTATCTAGTAGGGTTAATGTGGGGTTATAGTGGTTATCTAGTAGAGTTATAGTGGCTATCTAGTAGGGTTATAGTGGTTATCTAGTAGGGTTAATGTGGGGTTATAGTGGCTATCTAGTAGGGTTAATGTGGGGTTATAGTGGTTATCTAGTAGGGTTAATGTGGGGTTATAGTGGTTATCTAGTAGGGTTAATGTAGGGTTATAGTGGTTATCTAGTAGGGTTAATGTGGGGTTATAGTGGTTATCTAGTAGGGTTAATGTGGGGTTATAGTGGTTATCTAGTAGGGTTAATGTGGGGTTATAGTGGTTATCTAGTAGGGTTAAGGTAGGGTTATAGTGGTTATCTAGTAGGGTTAAGGTAGGGTTATAGTGGTTATCTAGTAGGGTTAATGTGGGGTTATAGTGGTTATCTAGTAGGGTTAATGTGGGGTTATAGTGGTTATCTAGTAGGGTTAAGGTAGGGTTATAGTGGTTATCTAGTAGGGTTAAGGTAGGGTTATAGTGGTTATCTAGTAGGGTTAATGTGGGGTTATAGTGGTTATCTAGTAGGGTTAATGTAGGGTTATAGTGGTTATCTAGTAGGGTTAATGTAGGGTTATAGTGGTTATCTAGTAGGGTTAATGTGGGGTTATAGTGGTTATCTAGTAGGGTTAATGTAGGGTTATAGTGGTTATCTAGTAGGGTTAATGTGGGGTTATAGTGGTTATCTAGTAGGGTTAAGGTAGGGTTATAGTGGTTATCTAGTAGGGTTAAGGTAGGGTTATAGTGGTTATCTAGTAGGGTTAATGTGGGGTTATAGTGGTTATCTAGTAGGGTTAATGTAGGGTTATAGTGGTTATCTAGTAGGGTTATAGTGGTTATCTAGTAGGGTTAATGTGGGGTTATAGTGGTTATCTAGTAGGGTTAAGGTAGGGTTATAGTGGTTATCTAGTAGGGTTAATGTGGGGTTATAGTGGTTATCTAGTAGGGTTAATGTGGGGTTATAGTGGTTATCTAGTAGGGTTAATGTGGGGTTATAGTGGTTATCTAGTAGGGTTAATGTGGGGTTATAGTGGTTATCTAGTAGGGTTAATGTGGGGTTATAGTGGTTATCTAGTAGGGTTAATGTGGGGTTATAGTGGTTATCTAGTATGGTTAATGTGGGGTTATAGTGGTTATCTAGTAGGGTTAATGTGGGGTTATAGTGGTTATCTAGTAGGGTTAATGTGGGGTTATAGTGGTTATCTAGTAGGGTTAATGTAGGGTTATAGTGGTTATCTAGTAGGGTTAATGTGGGGTTATAGTGGTTATCTAGTAGGGTTAAGGTAGGGTTATAGTGGTTATCTAGTAGGGTTAATGTAGGGTTATAGTGGTTATCTAGTAGGGTTAATGTGGGGTTATAGTGGCTATCTAGTAGGGTTAATGTAGGGTTATAGTGGTTATCTAGTAGGGTTAAGGTAGGGTTATAGTGGTTATCTAGTAGGGTTAATGTAGGGTTATAGTGGCTATCTAGTAGGGTTAATGTGGGGTTATAGTGGTTATCTAGTAGGGTTAATGTGGGGTTATAGTGGTTATCTAGTAGGGTTAATGTAGGGTTATAGTGGTTATCTAGTAGGGTTAATGTGGGGTTATAGTGGCTATCTAGTAGGGTTAATGTAGGGTTATAGTGGTTATCTAGTAGGGTTAATGTGGGGTTATAGTGGTTATCTAGTAGGGTTAATGTAGGGTTATAGTGGTTATCTAGTAGGGTTAATGTGGGGTTATAGTGGCTATCTAGTAGGGTTAATGTGGGGTTATAGTGGTTATCTAGTAGGGTTAATGTGGGGTTATAGTGGTTATCTAGTAGGGTTAAGGTAGGGTTATAGTGGTTATCTAGTAGGGTTAATGTAGGGTTATAGTGGTTATCTAGTAGGGTTAATGTGGGGTTATAGTGGTTATCTAGTAGGGTTAATGTGGGGTTATAGTGGCTATCTAGTAGGGTTAATGTAGGGTTATAGTGGTTATCTAGTAGGGTTAATGTGGGGTTATAGTGGTTATCTAGTAGGGTTAATGTAGGGTTATAGTGGTTATCTAGTAGGGTTAATGTGGGGTTATAGTGGCTATCTAGTAGGGTTAATGTGGGGTTATAGTGGTTATCTAGTAGGGTTAATGTGGGGTTATAGTGGTTATCTAGTAGGGTTAAGGTAGGGTTATAGTGGTTATCTAGTAGGGTTAATGTAGGGTTATAGTGGTTATCTAGTAGGGTTAATGTGGGGTTATAGTGGTTATCTAGTAGGGTTAATGTGGGGTTATAGTGGTTATCTAGTAGGGTTATAGTGGTTATCTAGGTTATCTAGTAGGGTTAATGTGGGGTTATAGTGGCTATCTAGTAGGGTTAATGTGGGGTTATAGTGGTTATCTAGTAGGGTTAATGTGGGGTTATAGTGGTTATCTAGTAGGGTTAATGTGGGGTTATAGTGGTTATCTAGTAGGGTTAATGTAGGGTTATAGTGGTTATCTAGTAGGGTTAATGTGGGGTTATAGTGGTTATCTAGTAGGGTTAATGTGGGGTTATAGTGGTTATCTAGTAGGGTTAATGTAGGGTTATAGTGGTTATCTAGTAGGGTTAATGTAGGGTTATAGTGGTTATCTAGTAGGGTTAATGTGGGGTTATAGTGGTTATCTAGTAGGGTTAATGTAGGGTTATAGTGGTTATCTAGTAGGGTTAATGTAGGGTTATAGTGGTTATCTAGTAGGGTTAATGTGGGGTTATAGTGGTTATCTAGTAGGGTTAATGTGGGGTTATAGTGGTTGTCTAGTAGGGTTAATGTAGGGTTATAGTGGTTATCTAGTAGGGTTAATGTAGGGTTATCTAGGTTATCTAGTAGGGTTAATGTAGGGTTATAGTGGTTATCTAGTAGGGTTAATGTAGGGTTATAGTGGTTATCTAGTAGGGTTAATGTGGGGTTATAGTGGTTATCTAGTAGGGTTAATGTGGGGTTATAGTGGTTATCTAGTAGGGTTAATGTGGGGTTATAGTGGTTATCTAGTAGGGTTAATGTGGGGTTATAGTGGTTATCTAGTAGGGTTAATGTAGGGTTATAGTGGTTATCTAGTAGGGTTAATGTGGGGTTATAGTGGTTATCTAGTAGGGTTAATGTGGGGTTATAGTGGTTATCTAGTAGGGTTAATGTAGGGTTATAGTGGTTATCTAGTAGGGTTAATGTGGGGTTATAGTGGTTATCTAGTAGGGTTAATGTGGGGTTATAGTGGTTATCTAGTAGGGTTAATGTGGGGTTATAGTGGTTATCTAGTAGGGTTAATGTAGGGTTATAGTGGTTATCTAGTAGGGTTAATGTGGGGTTATAGTGGTTATCTAGTAGGGTTAATGTGGGGTTATAGTGGTTATCTAGTAGGGTTAATGTGGGGTTATAGTGGCTATCTAGTAGGGTTAATGTGGGGTTATAGTGGTTATCTAGTAGGGTTAATGTGGGGTTATAGTGGTTATCTAGTAGGGTTAATGTGGGGTTATAGTGGCTATCTAGTAGGGTTAATGTGGGGTTATAGTGGTTATCTAGTAGGGTTAATGTGGGGTTATAGTGGTTATCTAGTAGGGTTAATGTGGGGTTATAGTGGCTATCTAGTAGGGTTAATGTGGGGTTATAGTGGTTATCTAGTAGGGTTAATGTGGGGTTATAGTGGTTATCTAGTAGGGTTAATGTGGGGTTATAGTGGCTATCTAGTAGGGTTAATGTGGGGTTATAGTGGTTATCTAGTAGGGTTAATGTGGGGTTATAGTGGTTATCTAGTAGGGTTAATGTGGGGTTATAGTGGTTATCTAGTAGGGTTAATGTGGGGTTATAGTGGTTATCTAGTAGGGTTAATGTAGGGTTATAGTGGTTATCTAGTAGGGTTAATGTGGGGTTATAGTGGTTATCTAGTAGGGTTAATGTAGGGTTATAGTGGTTATCTAGTAGGGTTAATGTAGGGTTATAGTGGTTATCTAGTAGGGTTAATGTGGGGTTATAGTGGTTATCTAGTAGGGTTAATGTAGGGTTATAGTGGTTATCTAGTAGGGTTAATGTAGGGTTATAGTGGTTATCTAGTAGGGTTAATGTGGGGTTATAGTGGTTATCTAGTAGGGTTAATGTAGGGTTATAGTGGTTATCTAGTAGGGTTAATGTAGGGTTATAGTGGTTATCTAGTAGGGTTAATGTAGGGTTATAGTGGTTATCTAGTAGGGTTAATGTGGGGTTATAGTGGTTATCTAGTAGGGTTAATGTAGGGTTATAGTGGTTATCTAGTAGGGTTAATGTGGGGTTATAGTGGTTATCTAGTAGGGTTAATGTGGGGTTATAGTGGCTATCTAGTAGGGTTAATGTAGGGTTATAGTGGTTATCTAGTAGGGTTAATGTGGGGTTATAGTGGTTATCTAGTAGGGTTAATGTAGGGTTATAGTGGTTATCTAGTAGGGTTAATGTGGGGTTATAGTGGCTATCTAGTAGGGTTAATGTAGGGTTATAGTGGTTATCTAGTAGGGTTAATGTGGGGTTATAGTGGTTATCTAGTAGGGTTAATGTAGGGTTATAGTGGCTATCTAGTAGGGTTAATGTAGGGTTATCTAGGTTATCTAGTAGGGTTAATGTAGGGTTATCTAGGTTATCTAGTAGGGTTAATGTAGGGTTATAGTGGTTATCTAGTAGGGTTAATGTAGGGTTATAGTGGTTATCTAGTAGGGTTAATGTGGGGTTATAGTGGTTATCTAGTAGGGTTAATGTGGGGTTATAGTGGTTATCTAGTAGGGTTAATGTGGGGTTATAGTGGTTATCTAGTAGGGTTAATGTGGGGTTATAGTGGTTATCTAGTAGGGTTAATGTAGGGTTATAGTGGTTATCTAGTAGGGTTAATGTGGGGTTATAGTGGTTATCTAGTAGGGTTAATGTGGGGTTATAGTGGTTATCTAGTAGGGTTAATGTAGGGTTATAGTGGTTATCTAGTAGGGTTAATGTGGGGTTATAGTGGTTATCTAGTAGGGTTAATGTGGGGTTATAGTGGTTATCTAGTAGGGTTAATGTGGGGTTATAGTGGTTATCTAGTAGGGTTAATGTGGGGTTATAGTGGTTATCTAGTAGGGTTAATGTGGGGTTATAGTGGTTATCTAGTAGGGTTAATGTGGGGTTATAGTGGTTATCTAGTAGGGTTAATGTGGGGTTATAGTGGCTATCTAGTAGGGTTAATGTGGGGTTATAGTGGTTATCTAGTAGGGTTAATGTGGGGTTATAGTGGTTATCTAGTAGGGTTAATGTGGGGTTATAGTGGCTATCTAGTAGGGTTAATGTGGGGTTATAGTGGTTATCTAGTAGGGTTAATGTGTAGTTATAGTGGTTATCTAGTAGGGTTAATGTGGGGTTATAGTGGCTATCTAGTAGGGTTAATGTGGGGTTATAGTGGTTATCTAGTAGGGTTAATGTGGGGTTATAGTGGTTATCTAGTAGGGTTAATGTGGGGTTATAGTGGTTATCTAGTAGGGTTAATGTGGGGTTATAGTGGTTATCTAGTAGGGTTAATGTGGGGTTATAGTGGTTATCTAGTAGGGTTAATGTGGGGTTATAGTGGTTATCTAGTAGGGTTAATGTGGGGTTATAGTGGTTATCTAGTAGGGTTAATGGTTAATATAGGGTTATAGTGGTTATCTAGTAGGGTTAATGTGGGGTTATAGTGGTTATCTAGTAGGGTTAATGTAGGGTTATAGTGGTTATCTAGTAGGGTTAATGTAGGGTTATAGTGGTTATCTAGTAGGGTTAATGTGGGGTTATAGTGGTTATCTAGTAGGGTTAATGTAGGGTTATAGTGGTTATCTAGTAGGGTTAATGTAGGGTTATAGTGGTTATCTAGTAGGGTTAATGTGGGGTTATAGTGGTTATCTAGTAGGGTTAATGTGGGGTTATAGTGGTTATCTAGTAGGGTTAATGTAGGGTTATAGTGGTTATCTAGTAGGGTTAATGTAGGGTTATAGAGGTTATCTAGTAGGGTTAATGTAGGGTTATAGTGGTTATCTAGTAGGGTTAATGTAGGGTTATAGTGGTTATCTAGTAGGGTTAATGTGGGGTTATAGTGGTTATCTAGTAGGGTTAATGTGGGGTTATAGTGGTTATCTAGTAGGGTTAATGTGGGTTATAGTGGTTATCTAGTAGGGTTAATGTGGGGTTATAGTGGTTATCTAGTAGGGTTAATGTGGGGTTATAGTGGTTATCTAGTAGGGTTAATGTGGGGTTATAGTGGCTATCTAGTAGGGTTAATGTAGGGTTATAGTGGTTATCTAGTAGGGTTAATGTGGGGTTATAGTGGTTATCTAGTAGGGTTAATGTGGGGTTATAGTGGCTATCTAGTAGGGTTAATGTAGGGTTATAGTGGTTATCTAGTAGGGTTAATGTGGGGTTATAGTGGTTATCTAGTAGGGTTAATGTGGGGTTATAGTGGCTATCTAGTAGGGTTAATGTGGGGTTATAGTGGTTATCTAGTAGGGTTAATGTGGGGTTATAGTGGTTATCTAGTAGGGTTAATGTGGGGTTATAGTGGTTATCTAGTAGGGTTAATGTGGGGGTTATAGTGGTTATCTAGTAGGGTTAATGTGGGGTTATAGTGGTTATCTAGTAGGGTTAATGTGGGGTTATAGTGGCTATCTAGTAGGGTTAATGTGGGGTTATAGTGGTTATCTAGTAGGGTTAATGTGGGGTTATAGTGGTTATCTAGTAGGGTTAATGTGGGGTTATAGTGGCTATCTAGTAGGGTTAATGTGGGGTTATAGTGGTTATCTAGTAGGGTTAATGTGGGGTTATAGTGGTTATCTAGTAGGGTTAATGTGGGGTTATAGGTTTAATGTGGGGTTATAGTGGTTATCTAGTAGGGTTAATGTGGGGTTATAGTGGTTATCTAGTAGGGTTAATGTAGGGTTATCTAGGTTATCTAGTAGGGTTAATGTGGGGTTATAGTGGTTATCTAGTAGGGTTAATGTAGGGTTATAGTGGTTATCTAGTAGGGTTAATGTAGGGTTATAGTGGTTATCTAGTAGGGTTAATGTGGGGTTATAGTGGTTATCTAGTAGGGTTAATGTGGGGTTATAGTGGTTATCTAGTAGGGTTAATGTAGGGTTATAGTGGCTATCTAGTAGGGTTAATGTGGGGTTATAGTGGTTATCTAGTAGGGTTAATGTGGGGTTATAGTGGTTATCTAGTAGGGTTAATGTAGGGTTATAGTGGCTATCTAGTAGGGTTAATGTAGAGTTATAGTGGCTATCTAGTAGGGTTAATGTGGGGTTATCTAGGTTATCTAGTAGGGTTATAGTGGTTATCTAGTAGGGTTAATGTGGGGTTATAGTGGTTATCTAGTAGGGTTAATGTGGGGTTATAGTGGTTATCTAGTAGGGTTAATGTAGGGTTATAGTGGCTATCTAGTAGGGTTAATGTAGAGTTATAGTGGCTATCTAGTAGGGTTAATGTGGGGTTATAGTGGTTATCTAGTAGGGTTAATGTGGGGTTATAGTGGTTATCTAGTAGGGTTAATGTAGGGTTATAGTGGTTATCTAGTAGGGTTAATGTAGGGTTATCTAGGTTATCTAGTAGGGTTATAGTGGTTATCTAGTAGGGTTAATGTGGGGTTATAGTGGTTATCTAGTAGGGTTAATGTGGGGTTATAGTGGCTATCTAGTAGGGTTAATGTGGGGTTATAGTGGTTATCTAGTAGGGTTAATGTGGGGTTATAGTGGTTATCTAGTAGGGTTAATGTAGGGTTATAGTGGTTATCTAGTAGGGTTAATGTAGGGTTATCTAGGTTATCTAGTAGGGTTAATGTGGGGTTATAGTGGTTATCTAGTAGGGTTAATGTAGAGTTATAGTGGCTATCTAGTAGGGTTAATGTGGGGTTATAGTGGTTATCTAGTAGGGTTAATGTAGGGTTATAGTGGCTATCTAGTAGGGTTAATGTGGGGTTATAGTGGTTATCTAGTAGGGTTAATGTGGGGTTATAGTGGTTATCTAGTAGGGTTAATGTAGAGTTATAGTGGCTATCTAGTAGGGTTAATGTGGGGTTATAGTGGTTATCTAGTAGGGTTAATGTGGGGTTATAGTGGTTATCTAGTAGGGTTAATGTAGGGTTATCTAGTAGAGTTATAGTGGTTATCTAGTAGGGTTAATGTAGGGTTATCTAGGTTATCTAGTAGGGTTAATGTGGGGTTATAGTGGTTATCTAGTAGGGTTAATGTGGGGTTATAGTGGTTATCTAGTAGGGTTAATGTAGGGTTATAGTGGTTATCTAGTAGGGTTAATGTGGGGTTATAGTGGTTATCTAGTAGGGTTAATGTAGGGTTATCTAGTAGAGTTATAGTGGCTATCTAGTAGGGTTAATGTAGGGTTATAGTGGTTATCTAGTAGGGTTAATGTAGGGTTATAGTGGTTATCTAGTAGGGTTATAGTGGTTATCTAGTAGGGTTAATGTAGGGTTATCTAGGTTATCTAGTAGGGTTAATGTGGGGTTATAGTGGTTATCTAGTAGGGTTAATGTAGGGTTATCTAGTAGAGTTATAGTGGCTATCTAGTAGGGTTAATGTAGGGTTATAGTGGTTATCTAGTAGGGTTAATGTAGGGTTATAGTGGTTATCTAGTAGGGTTAATGTGGGGTTATAGTGGCTATCTAGTAGGGTTAATGTGGGGTTATAGTGGTTATCTAGTAGGGTTAATGTAGGGTTATCTAGGTTATCTAGTAGGGTTAATGTGGGGTTATAGTGGTTATCTAGTAGGGTTAATGTGGGGTTATAGTGGTTATCTAGTAGGGTTAATGTGGGGTTATAGTGGTTATCTAGTAGGGTTAATGTAGGGTTATAGTGGTTATCTAGTAGGGTTAATGTGGGGTTATAGTGGTTATCTAGTAGGGTTAATGTAGGGTTATCTAGTAGAGTTATAGTGGCTATCTAGTAGGGTTAATGTAGGGTTATAGTGGTTATCTAGTAGGGTTAATGTAGGGTTATAGTGGTTATCTAGTAGGGTTAATGTGGGGTTATAGTGGCTATCTAGTAGGGTTAATGTGGGGTTATAGTGGTTATCTAGTAGGGTTAATGTAGGGTTATCTAGGTTATCTAGTAGGGTTAATGTGGGGTTATAGTGGTTATCTAGTAGGGTTAATGTAGGGTTATCTAGGTTATCTAGTAGGGTTAATGTGGGGTTATAGTGGTTATCTAGTAGGGTTAATGTGGGGTTATAGTGGTTATCTAGTAGGGTTAATGTGGGGTTATAGTGGTTATCTAGTAGGGTTAATGTGGGGTTATAGTGGCTATCTAGTAGGGTTAATGTAGGGTTATCTAGGTTATCTAGTAGGGTTAATGTGGGGTTATAGTGGTTATCTAGTAGGGTTAATGTAGGGTTATCTAGGTTATCTAGTAGGGTTAATGTGGGGTTATAGTGGTTATCTAGTAGGGTTAATGTGGGGTTATAGTGGTTATCTAGTAGGGTTAATGTAGGGTTATAGTGGTTATCTAGTAGGGTTAATGTGGGGTTATAGTGGTTATCTAGTAGGGTTAATGTGGGGTTATAGTGGTTATCTAGTAGGGTTAATGTGGGGTTATAGTGGTTATCTAGTAGGGTT
Organism: Oncorhynchus keta; assembly: GCF_023373465.1. NCBI lineage: Eukaryota > Metazoa > Chordata > Actinopteri > Salmoniformes > Salmonidae > Oncorhynchus > Oncorhynchus keta. The sequence continues at coordinate 13,895,873 of NC_068426.1, read as the reverse complement.
AATGTAGGGTTATAGTGGTTATCTAGTAGGGTTATTGTAGGGTTATCTAGGTTATCTAGTAGGGTTAATGTGGGGTTATAGTGGTTATCTAGGTTATCTAGTAGGGTTAATGTGGGGTTATCTAGGTTATCTAGTAGGGTTAATGTGGGGTTATAGTGGTTATCTAGGTTATCTAGTAGGGTTAATGTGGGGTTATAGTGGTTATCTAGTAGGGTTAATGTAGGGTTATAGTGGTTATCTAGTAGGGTTAATGTAGGGTTATCTAGGTTATCTAGTAGGGTTAATGTGGGGTTATAGTGGTTATCTAGTAGGGTTAATGTAGGGTTATCTAGGTTATCTAGTAGGGTTAATGTGGGGTTATAGTGGTTATCTAGTAGGGTTAATGTAGGGTTATCTAGTAGGGTTATAGTGGTTATCTAGTAGGGTTAATGTGGGGTTATAGTGGCTATCTAGTAGGGTTAATGTAGGGTTATAGTGGTTATCTAGTAGGGTTAATGTGGGGTTATAGTGGCTATCTAGTAGGGTTAATGTAGGGTTATAGTGGTTATCTAGTAGGGTTAATGTGGGGTTATAGTGGTTATCTAGTAGGGTTAATGTAGGGTTATCTAGGTTATCTAGTAGGGTTATAGTGGTTGTCTAGTAGGGTTAATGTAGGGTTATAGTGGTTATCTAGTAGGGTTAATGTAGGGTTATCTAGGTTATCTAGTAGGGTTAATGTGGGGTTATAGTGGTTATCTAGTAGGGTTAATGTGGGGTTATAGTGGTTATCTAGTAGGGTTAATGTAGGGTTATAGTGGCTATCTAGTAGGGTTAATGTAGGGTTATAGTGGTTATCTAGTAGGGTTAATGTGGGGTTATAGTGGTTATCTAGTAGGGTTAATGTAGGGTTATCTAGGTTATGTAGGGTTATAGTGGTTATCTAGTAGGGTTAATGTGGGGTTATAGTGGCTATCTAGTAGGGTTAATGTAGGGTTATAGTGGTTATCTAGTAGGGTTAATGTGGGGTTATAGTGGTTATCTAGTAGGGTTAATGTAGGGTTATAGTGGTTATCTAGTAGGGTTAATGTGGGGTTATAGTGGTTATCTAGTAGGGTTAATGTAGGGTTATCTAGGTTATCTAGTAGGGTTATAGTGGTTGTCTAGTAGGGTTAATGTAGGGTTATAGTGGTTATCTAGTAGGGTTAATGTAGGGTTATCTAGGTTATCTAGTAGGGTTAATGTGGGGTTATAGTGGTTATCTAGTAGGGTTAATGTAGGGTTATAGTGGCTATCTAGTAGGGTTAATGTGGGGTTATAGTGGTTATCTAGTAGGGTTAATGTAGGGTTATAGTGGCTATCTAGTAGGGTTAATGTGGGGTTATAGTGGTTATCTAGTAGGGTTAATGTAGGGTTATAGTGGCTATCTAGTAGGGTTAATGTAGGGTTATAGTGGTTATCTAGTAGGGTTAATGTGGGGTTATAGTGGTTATCTAGTAGGGTTAATGTAGGGTTATAGTGGCTATCTAGTAGGGTTAATGTGGGGTTATAGTGGTTATCTAGTAGGGTTAATGTAGGGTTATAGTGGCTATCTAGTAGGGTTAATGTAGGGTTATAGTGGTTATCTAGTAGGGTTAATGTGGGGTTATAGTGGTTATCTAGTAGGGTTAATGTAGGGTTATAGTGGCTATCTAGTAGGGTTAATGTGGGGTTATAGTGGTTATCTAGTAGGGTTAATGTAGGGTTATAGTGGCTATCTAGTAGGGTTAATGTAGGGTTATAGTGGTTATCTAGTAGGGTTAATGTGGGGTTATAGTGGTTATCTAGTAGGGTTAATGTAGGGTTATAGTGGCTATCTAGTAGGGTTAATGTGGGGTTATAGTGGTTATCTAGTAGGGTTAATGTAGGGTTATAGTGGTTATCTAGTAGGGTTAATGTAGGGTTATAGTGGCTATCTAGTAGGGTTAATGTGGGGTTATAGTGGTTATCTAGTAGGGTTAATGTAGGGTTATAGTGGCTATCTAGTAGGGTTAATGTGGGGTTATAGTGGTTATCTAGTAGGGTTAATGTAGGGTTATAGTGGCTATCTAGTAGGGTTAATGTAGGGTTATAGTGGTTATCTAGTAGGGTTAATGTGGGGTTATAGTGGTTATCTAGTAGGGTTAATGTAGGGTTATCTAGGTTATCTAGTAGGGTTATAGTGGTTGTCTAGTAGGGTTAATGTAGGGTTATAGTGGTTATCTAGTAGGGTTAATGTAGGGTTATCTAGGTTATCTAGTAGGGTTATAGTGGTTGTCTAGTAGGGTTAATGTAGGGTTATAGTGGCTATCTAGTAGGGTTAATGTAGGGTTATAGTGGTTATCTAGTAGGGTTAATGTGGGGTTATAGTGGTTATCTAGTAGGGTTAATGTAGGGTTATCTAGGTTATCTAGTAGGGTTAATGTGGGGTTATAGTGGTTATCTAGTAGGGTTAATGTGGGGTTATAGTGGCTATCTAGTAGGGTTAATGTAGGGTTATAGTGGTTATCTAGTAGGGTTAATGTGGGGTTATAGTGGTTATCTAGTAGGGTTAATGTAGGGTTATAGTGGTTATCTAGTAGGGTTAATGTGGGGTTATAGTGGTTATCTAGTAGGGTTAATGTAGGGTTATCTAGGTTATCTAGTAGGGTTATAGTGGTTGTCTAGTAGGGTTAATGTAGGGTTATAGTGGTTATCTAGTAGGGTTAATGTAGGGTTATCTAGGTTATCTAGTAGGGTTAATGTGGGGTTATAGTGGTTATCTAGTAGGGTTAATGTAGGGTTATAGTGGCTATCTAGTAGGGTTAATGTGGGGTTATAGTGGTTATCTAGTAGGGTTAATGTAGGGTTATAGTGGCTATCTAGTAGGGTTAATGTGGGGTTATAGTGGTTATCTAGTAGGGTTAATGTAGGGTTATAGTGGCTATCTAGTAGGGTTAATGTAGGGTTATAGTGGTTATCTAGTAGGGTTAATGTGGGGTTATAGTGGTTATCTAGTAGGGTTAATGTAGGGTTATAGTGGCTATCTAGTAGGGTTAATGTGGGGTTATAGTGGTTATCTAGTAGGGTTAATGTAGGGTTATAGTGGCTATCTAGTAGGGTTAATGTAGGGTTATAGTGGTTATCTAGTAGGGTTAATGTGGGGTTATAGTGGTTATCTAGTAGGGTTAATGTAGGGTTATAGTGGCTATCTAGTAGGGTTAATGTGGGGTTATAGTGGTTATCTAGTAGGGTTAATGTAGGGTTATAGTGGCTATCTAGTAGGGTTAATGTAGGGTTATAGTGGTTATCTAGTAGGGTTAATGTGGGGTTATAGTGGTTATCTAGTAGGGTTAATGTAGGGTTATAGTGGCTATCTAGTAGGGTTAATGTGGGGTTATAGTGGTTATCTAGTAGGGTTAATGTAGGGTTATAGTGGTTATCTAGTAGGGTTAATGTAGGGTTATAGTGGCTATCTAGTAGGGTTAATGTGGGGTTATAGTGGTTATCTAGTAGGGTTAATGTAGGGTTATAGTGGCTATCTAGTAGGGTTAATGTGGGGTTATAGTGGTTATCTAGTAGGGTTAATGTAGGGTTATAGTGGCTATCTAGTAGGGTTAATGTAGGGTTATAGTGGTTATCTAGTAGGGTTAATGTGGGGTTATAGTGGTTATCTAGTAGGGTTAATGTAGGGTTATCTAGGTTATCTAGTAGGGTTATAGTGGTTGTCTAGTAGGGTTAATGTAGGGTTATAGTGGTTATCTAGTAGGGTTAATGTAGGGTTATCTAGGTTATCTAGTAGGGTTAATGTAGGGTTATCTAGGTTATCTAGTAGGGTTATAGTGGTTGTCTAGTAGGGTTAATGTGGGGTTATAGTGGTTATCTAGTAGGGTTAAGGTAGGGTTATAGTGGTTGTCTAGTAGGGTTAATGTAGGGTTATAGTGGTTATCTAGTAGGGTTAATGTGGGGTTATAGTGGTTATCTAGTAGGGTTAATGTAGGGTTATAGTGGTTATCTAGTAGGGTTAATGTGGGGTTATAGTGGTTATCTAGTAGGGTTAATGTAGGGTTATCTAGGTTATCTAGTAGGGTTATAGTGGTTGTCTAGTAGGGTTAATGTAGGGTTATAGTGGTTATCTAGTAGGGTTAATGTGGGGTTATAGTGGTTATCTAGTAGGGTTAATGTAGGGTTATAGTGGTTATCTAGTAGGGTTAATGTGGGGTTATAGTGGTTATCTAGTAGGGTTAATGTAGGGTTATCTAGGTTATCTAGTAGGGTTATAGTGGTTGTCTAGTAGGGTTAATGTAGGGTTATAGTGGCTATCTAGTAGGGTTAAGGTAGGCTTATCTAGGTTATCTAGTAGGGTTATAGTGGTTGTCTAGTAGGGTTAATGTAGGGTTATCTAGGTTATCTAGTAGGGTTATAGTGGTTATCTAGTAGGGTTAAGGTAGGCTTATCTAGGTTATCTAGTAGGGTTATAGTGGTTATCTAGTAGGGTTAATGTGGGGTTATAGTGGTTATCTAGTAGGGTTAATGTAGGGTTATAGTGGTTATCTAGTAGGGTTAATGTGGGGTTATAGTGGTTATCTAGTAGGGTTAATGTAGGGTTATCTAGGTTATCTAGTAGGGTTATAGTGGTTGTCTAGTAGGGTTAATGTAGGGTTATAGTGGTTATCTAGTAGGGTTAATGTAGGGTTATCTAGGTTATCTAGTAGGGTTAATGTGGGGTTATAGTGGTTATCTAGTAGGGTTAATGTGGGGTTATAGTGGTTATCTAGTAGGGTTAATGTAGGGTTATAGTGGCTATCTAGTAGGGTTAATGTAGGGTTATAGTGGTTATCTAGTAGGGTTAATGTGGGGTTATAGTGGTTATCTAGTAGGGTTAATGTATAGTGGTTATAGTGGCTATCTAGTAGGGTTAATGTAGGGTTATAGTGGTTATCTAGTAGGGTTAATGTGGGGTTATAGTGGTTATCTAGTAGGGTTAATGTAGGGTTATAGTGGCTATCTAGTAGGGTTAATGTGGGGTTATAGTGGTTATCTAGTAGGGTTAATGTAGGGTTATAGTGGCTATCTAGTAGGGTTAATGTAGGGTTATAGTGGTTATCTAGTAGGGTTAATGTGGGGTTATAGTGGTTATCTAGTAGGGTTAATGTAGGGTTATAGTGGCTATCTAGTAGGGTTAATGTGGGGTTATAGTGGTTATCTAGTAGGGTTAATGTAGGGTTATAGTGGCTATCTAGTAGGGTTAATGTAGGGTTATAGTGGTTATCTAGTAGGGTTAATGTGGGGTTATAGTGGTTATCTAGTAGGGTTAATGTAGGGTTATAGTGGCTATCTAGTAGGGTTAATGTGGGGTTATAGTGGTTATCTAGTAGGGTTAATGTAGGGTTATAGTGGTTATCTAGTAGGGTTAATGTAGGGTTATAGTGGCTATCTAGTAGGGTTAATGTGGGGTTATAGTGGTTATCTAGTAGGGTTAATGTAGGGTTATAGTGGCTATCTAGTAGGGTTAATGTGGGGTTATAGTGGTTATCTAGTAGGGTTAATGTAGGGTTATAGTGGCTATCTAGTAGGGTTAATGTAGGGTTATAGTGGTTATCTAGTAGGGTTAATGTGGGGTTATAGTGGTTATCTAGTAGGGTTAATGTAGGGTTATCTAGGTTATCTAGTAGGGTTATAGTGGTTGTCTAGTAGGGTTAATGTAGGGTTATAGTGGTTATCTAGTAGGGTTAATGTAGGGTTATCTAGGTTATCTAGTAGGGTTAATGTAGGGTTATCTAGGTTATCTAGTAGGGTTATAGTGGTTGTCTAGTAGGGTTAATGTAGGGTTATAGTGGTTATCTAGTAGGGTTAAGGTAGGGTTATAGTGGTTGTCTAGTAGGGTTAATGTAGGGTTATAGTGGTTATCTAGTAGGGTTAATGTGGGGTTATAGTGGTTATCTAGTAGGGTTAATGTAGGGTTATAGTGGTTATCTAGTAGGGTTAATGTGGGGTTATAGTGGTTATCTAGTAGGGTTAATGTAGGGTTATCTAGGTTATCTAGTAGGGTTATAGTGGTTGTCTAGTAGGGTTAATGTAGGGTTATAGTGGTTATCTAGTAGGGTTAATGTGGGGTTATAGTGGTTATCTAGTAGGGTTAATGTAGGGTTATAGTGGTTATCTAGTAGGGTTAATGTGGGGTTATAGTGGTTATCTAGTAGGGTTAATGTAGGGTTATCTAGGTTATCTAGTAGGGTTATAGTGGTTGTCTAGTAGGGTTAATGTAGGGTTATAGTGGTTATCTAGTAGGGTTAAGGTAGGCTTATCTAGGTTATCTAGTAGGGTTATAGTGGTTATCTAGTAGGGTTAAGGTAGGCTTATCTAGGTTATCTAGTAGGGTTATAGTGGTTATCTAGTAGGGTTAATGTGGGGTTATAGTGGTTATCTAGTAGGGTTAAGGTAGGCTTATCTAGGTTATCTAGTAGGGTTATAGTGGTTATCTAGTAGGGTTAATGTGGGGTTATAGTGGTTATCTAGTAGGGTTAAGGTAGGCTTATCTAGGTTATCTAGTAGGGTTATAGTGGTTATCTAGTAGGGTTAAGGTAGGCTTATCTAGGTTATCTAGTAGGGTTATAGTGGTTATCTAGTAGGGTTAATGTGGGGTTATAGTGGTTATCTAGTAGGGTTAAGGTAGGCTTATCTAGGTTATCTAGTAGGGTTAATGTGGGGTTATAGTGGTTGTCTAGTAGGGTTAATGTAGGGTTATCTAGGTTATCTAGTAGGGTTATAGTGGTTATCTAGTAGGGTTAAGGTAGGCTTATCTAGGTTATCTAGTAGGGTTATAGTGGTTATCTAGTAGGGTTAATGTGGGGTTATAGTGGTTATCTAGTAGGGTTAAGGTAGGCTTATCTAGGTTATCTAGTAGGGTTATAGTGGTTGTCTAGTAGGGTTAATGTAGGGTTATCTAGGTTATCTAGTAGGGTTATAGTGGTTATCTAGTAGGGTTAAGGTAGGCTTATCTAGGTTATCTAGTAGGGTTATAGTGGTTATCTAGTAGGGTTAATGTAGGGTTATCTAGGTTATCTAGTAGGGTTATAGTGGTTGTCTAGTAGGGTTAATGTAGGGTTATAGTGGCTATCTAGTAGGGTTAATGTGGGGTTATAGTGGCTATCTAGTAGGGTTAATGTGGGGTTATAGTGGTTGTCTAGTAGGGTTAATGTGGGGTTATAGTGGCTATCTAGTAGGGTTAATGTGGGGTTATAGTGGTTATCTAGTAGGGTTAATGTGGGGTTATAGTGGTTATCTAGTAGGGTTAATGTGGGGTTATAGTGGCTATCTAGTAGGGTTAATGTGGGGTTATAGTGGTTATCTAGTAGGGTTAATGTGGGGTTATAGTGGCTATCTAGTAGGGTTAATGTGGGGTTATAGTGGTTATCTAGTAGGGTTAATGTGGGGTTATAGTGGCTATCTAGTAGGGTTAATGTGGGGTTATAGTGGTTATCTAGTAGGGTTAATGTGGGGTTATAGTGGCTATCTAGTAGGGTTAATGTGGGGTTATAGTGGTTATCTAGTAGGGTTAATGTGGGGTTATAGTGGTTATCTAGTAGGGTTAATGTAGGGTTATCTAGGTTATCTAGTAGGGTTAATGTGGGGTTATAGTGGTTATCTAGTAGGGTTAATGTAGGGTTATAGTGGTTATCTAGTAGGGTTAATGTGGGGTTATAGTGGCTATCTAGTAGGGTTAATGTAGGGTTATAGTGGTTATCTAGTAGGGTTAATGTGGGGTTATAGTGGCTATCTAGTAGGGTTAATGTGGGGTTATAGTGGCTATCTAGTAGGGTTAATGTAGGGTTATAGTGGCTATCTAGTAGGGTTAATGTGGGGTTATAGTGGCTATCTAGTAGGGTTAATGTAGGGTTATAGTGGCTATCTAGTAGGGTTAATGTGGGGTTATAGTGGCTATCTAGTAGGGTTAATGTAGGGTTATAGTGGCTATCTAGTAGGGTTAATGTGGGGTTATAGTGGCTATCTAGTAGGGTTAATGTGGGGTTATAGTGGCTATCTAGTAGGGTTAATGTAGGGTTATAGTGGTTATCTAGTAGGGTTAATGTGGGGTTATAGTGGCTATCTAGTAGGGTTAATGTGGGGTTATAGTGGTTATCTAGTAGGGTTAATGTGGGGTTATAGTGGTTATCTAGTAGGGTTAATGTGGGGTTATAGTGGCTATCTAGTAGGGTTAATGTGGGGTTATAGTGGTTATCTAGTAGGGTTAATGTGGGGTTATAGTGGCTATCTAGTAGGGTTAATGTGGGGTTATAGTGGTTATCTAGTAGGGTTAATGTGGGGTTATAGTGGCTATCTAGTAGGGTTAATGTGGGGTTATAGTGGTTATCTAGTAGGGTTAATGTGGGGTTATAGTGGCTATCTAGTAGGGTTAATGTGGGGTTATAGTGGTTATCTAGTAGGGTTAATGTGGGGTTATAGTGGTTATCTAGTAGGGTTAATGTAGGGTTATCTAGGTTATCTAGTAGGGTTAATGTGGGGTTATAGTGGTTATCTAGTAGGGTTAATGTGGGGTTATAGTGGTTATCTAGTAGGGTTAATGTGGGGTTATAGTGGTTATCTAGTAGGGTTAATGTAGGGTTATCTAGGTTATCTAGTAGGGTTAATGTGGGGTTATAGTGGTTATCTAGTAGGGTTAATGTGGGGTTATAGTGGCTATCTAGTAGGGTTAATGTGGGGTTATAGTGGTTATCTAGTAGGGTTAATGTGGGGTTATAGTGGCTATCTAGTAGGGTTAATGTGGGGTTATAGTGGTTATCTAGTAGGGTTAATGTGGGGTTATAGTGGTTATCTAGTAGGGTTAATGTGGGGTTATAGTGGTTATCTAGTAGGGTTAATGTAGGGTTATCTAGGTTATCTAGTAGGGTTAATGTGGGGTTATAGTGGTTATCTAGTAGGGTTAATGTGGGGTTATAGTGGTTATCTAGTAGGGTTAATGTGGGGTTATAGTGGTTATCTAGTAGGGTTAATGTAGGGTTATCTAGGTTATCTAGTAGGGTTAATGTGGGGTTATAGTGGTTATCTAGTAGGGTTAATGTGGGGTTATAGTGGTTATCTAGTAGGGTTAATGTAGGGTTATCTAGGTTATCTAGTAGGGTTAATGTGGGGTTATAGTGGTTATCTAGTAGGGTTAATGTGGGGTTATAGTGGTTATCTAGTAGGGTTAATGTAGGGTTATCTAGGTTATCTAGTAGGGTTAATGTGGGGTTATAGTGGTTATCTAGTAGGGTTAATGTAGGGTTATCTAGGTTATCTAGTAGGGTTAATGTGGGGTTATAGTGGTTATCTAGTAGGGTTAATGTGGGGTTATAGTGGTTATCTAGTAGGGTTAATGTAGGGTTATCTAGGTTATCTAGTAGGGTTAATGTGGGGTTATAGTGGTTATCTAGTAGGGTTAATGTAGGGTTATCTAGGTTATCTAGTAGGGTTAATGTGGGGTTATAGTGGTTATCTAGTAGGGTTAATGTGGGGTTATAGTGGTTATCTAGTAGGGTTAATGTAGGGTTATAGTGGTTATCTAGTAGGGTTAATGTGGGGTTATAGTGGTTATCTAGTAGGGTTAATGTGGGGTTATAGTGGTTATCTAGTAGGGTTAATGTAGGGTTATAGTGGTTATCTAGTAGGGTTAATGTAGGGTTATCTAGGTTATCTAGTAGGGTTAATGTGGGGTTATAGTGGTTATCTAGTAGGGTTAATGTAGGGTTATCTAGGTTATCTAGTAGGGTTAATGTGGGGTTATAGTGGTTATCTAGTAGGGTTAATGTGGGGTTATAGTGGTTATCTAGTAGGGTTAATGTAGGGTTATAGTGGTTATCTAGTAGGGTTAATGTGGGGTTATAGTGGTTATCTAGTAGGGTTAATGTGGGGTTATAGTGGTTATCTAGTAGGGTTAATGTAGGGTTATAGTGGTTATCTAGTAGGGTTAATGTGGGGTTATAGTGGTTATCTAGTAGGGTTAATGTGGGGTTATAGTGGTTATCTAGTAGGGTTAATGTGGGGTTATAGTGGTTATCTAGTAGGGTTAATGTGGGGTTATAGTGGTTATCTAGTAGGGTTAATGTGGGTTATAGTGGTTATCTAGTAGGGTTAATGTGGGGTTATAGTGGTTATCTAGTAGGGTTAATGTAGGGTTATAGTGGTTATCTAGTAGGGTTAATGTGGGGTTATAGTGGTTATCTAGTAGGGTTAATGTAGGGTTATAGTGGTTATCTAGTAGGGTTAATGTGGGGTTATAGTGGTTATCTAGTAGGGTTAATGTGGGGTTATAGTGGTTATCTAGTAGGGTTAATGTAGGGTTATAGTGGTTATCTAGTAGGGTTAATGTGGGGTTATAGTGGTTATCTAGTAGGGTTAATGTGGGGTTATAGTGGTTATCTAGTAGGGTTAATGTGGGGTTATAGTGGTTATCTAGTAGGGTTAATGTAGGGTTATAGTGGTTATCTAGTAGGGTTAATGTAGGGTTATCTAGGTTATCTAGTAGGGTTAATGTAGGGTTATCTAGGTTATCTAGTAGGGTTAAGGTAGGCTTATGGTGGATGTCTAGTAGGGTTAATGTAGGGTTACAGTGGTTATCTAGTAGGGTTAAGGTAGGGTTATAGTGGTTATCTAGTAGGGTTAAGGTAGGGTTATAGTGGTTATCTAGTATGGTTAAGGTAGGGTTATAGTGGTTGTCTAGTAGGGTTAATTATAGTGGTTGCCTAGTATGGTTAAGGTAGGGTTATAGTGGTTGTCTAGTAGGGTAAATTATAGTGGTTGTCTAGTAGGGTTAAGGTAGGGTTATAATGGTTGTCTAGTAGGGTTATAGTGGTTATCTAGTAGGGTTAATGTAGGGTTATCTAGGTTATCTAGTAGGGTTAATGTAGGGTTATCTAGGTTATCTAGTAGGGTTAAGGTAGGGTTATGGTGGATGTCTAGTATGGTTAATGTAGGGTTATAGTGCTTATCTAGTAGGTTTAAGGTAGGGTTATAGTGGTTATCTGGTATGGTTAAGGTAGGGTTATAGTGGTTGTCTAGTAGGGTTAATTATAGTGGTTGTCTAGTAGGGTTAAGGTAGGGTTATAATGGTTGTCTAGTAGGGTTATAGTGGTTGTCTAGTAGGGTTAAGGTAGGGTTATAATGGTTGTCTAGTAGGGTTATAGTGGTTGTCTAGTAGGGTTAAGGTAGGGTTATCTAGTAGGGTTATAGTGGTTATCTAGTAGGGTTAAGGTAGGGTTATAATGGTTGTCTAGTAGAGTTATAGTGGTTGTCTAGTAGGGTTAATGTAGGGTTATAGTGGTTATCTAGTAGGGTTAAGGTAGGGTTATAGTTGTTATCTAGTAGGGTTAAGGTAGGGTTATAGTGGTTGTCTAGTAGGGTTAATTATAGTGGTTGTCTAGTAGTGTTAAGGTAGGGTTATAGTGGATGTCTAGTAGGGTTAAGGTAGGGTTATAGTGGATGTCTAGTAGGGTTAAGGTAGGGTTATAGTGGTTATCTAGTAGGGTTAAGGTAGGGTTATAATGGTTCTCTAGTAGGGTTATAGTGGTTGTCTAGTAGGGTTAAGGTAGGGTTATCTAGTAGGGTTATAGTGGTTATCTAGGTTATCGAGTAGGATTAAGGTAGGGTTATAGTGGTTATCTAGTAGGGTTATAGTGGTTATCTAGTAGGGTTAAGATAGGGTTATAGTGGTTGTCTAGTAGGGTTAATGTAGGGTTATAGTGGTTATCTAGTACGGTTACGGTAGGGTTATAGTGGTTATCTAGTAGGGTTAAGGTAGGGTTATAGTGGTTATCTAGTATGGTTATGGTAGGGTTATAGTGGTTGTCTAGTAGGGTTAAGGTAGGGTTATCTAGTAGGGTTATAGTGGTTATCTAGGTTATCTAGTAGGATTAAGGTAGGGTTATAGTGGTTATCTAGTAGGGTTATAGTGGTTATCTAGTAGGGTTAAGGTAGGGTTATAGTGGTTATCTAGTAGGGTTAAGGTAGGGTTATAGTGGTTGTCTAGTAGGGTTAATGTAGGGTTATAGTGGTTATCTAGTAGGGTTAAGGTAGGGTTATAGTGGTTATCTAGTAGGGCTATGGTAGGGTTATAGTGGTTATCTAGTAGGGTTAAGGTAGGGTTATAGTGGTTATCTAGTATGGTTAAGGTAGGGTTATAGTGGTTGTCTAGTAGGGTTATAGTGGTTATCTAGTAGGGTTAAGGTAGGGTTATAGTGGTTATCTAGTATGGTTAAGGTCGGGTTATAGTGGTTGTCTAGTAGGGTTAAGGTAGGGTTATAGTGGTTGTCTAGTAGGGTTAATTATAGTGGTTGTCTAGTAGGGTTAAGGTAGGGTTATAATGGTTGACTAGTAGGGTTATAGTGGTTGTCTAGTGGGGTTAAGGTATGGTTATCTAGTAGGGTTATAGTGGTTATCTAGATTATCTAGTAGGGTTAAGGTAGGGTTAATTATAGTGGTTGTCTAGTAGGGCTATGGTAGGGTTATAGTGGTTGTCTAGTAGGGTTAATGTAGGTTTTTAGTGGTTATCTAGTATGGTTAATGTAGGGTTATAGTGGTTATCTAGTAGGGTTAAGGTAGGGTTATTGTGGTTGTCTTGTAGGATTAAGGTAGGGTTATAATGGTTCTCTAGTAGAGTTATAATGTTTCTCTAGTAGAGTTATAATGTTTCTCTAGTAGAGTTATAATGGTTCACTAGTGGTTTATAATGGTACTCTATTAGTTAAAAAAATATATATAGTAGGGTTACAATGGTTCACTGGTAGAGTTATAATGATTCTCTCGTGGTTTATAATGGTTCTCTAGTAGGGTTTTAGTGGTTCTCTTAGTAGGGTTATAGTGGTTCTCTAGTAGGGTTATAGAAGGGTTGTAGGGGTTCTCTAATAGGGTTATAATGATTTTCTATTAGGGTTATAGTGGTTCTCTAGTAGGGTTATAGTGGTTCTCTAGCGGGTTGTAATGTTTCTATAGTAGGGTTAGGTTTCTCTAGTGGGTTATAATGGTTCTCTCTAGTAGTGTTTTAGTGGTTCTCTCGTAGGGTTATAATGGTTGTCTAGTAGGGTTTTAGTGGTTCTCTCGTAGGGTTATAGTAGGGTTGTAATGTTTCTATAGTAGGGTTATAGCGGTTCTCTAGTAGGGTTATAATGGTTCTCTAGTAGGGTTTTAGTGGTTCTCCAGTAGGGTTAATTGTTATAATGGTTCTCTCGTAGGGTTAAGGTAGGGTTATCTAGTAGGGTTATAGTGGTTATCTAGGTTATCTAGTAGGGTTATAGTGGTTATCTAGGTTATCTAGTAGGGTTATGGTGGATGTCTCGTAGGGTTATGGTGGATGTCTAGTAGGGTTAAGGTAGGGTTATAGTGGTTATCTAGTAGGGTTAAGGTAGGGTTATAGTGGTTATCTAGTAGGGTTATGGTAGAGTTATAGTGGTTATCTAGTATGGTTAAGGTAGGGTTATAGTGGTTATCTAGTAGGGTTATAGTGGTTATCTAGTAGGGTTAAGGTAGGGTTATAGTGGTTATCTAGTATGGTTAAGGTAGGGTTATAGTGGTTGTCTAGTAGGGTTAAGGTAGGGTTATAGTGGTTGTCTAGTAGGGTTAATTATAGTGGTTGTCTAGTAGGGTTAAGGTAGGGTTATACTGGTTGTCTAGTAGGGTTATAGTGGTTGTCTAGTAGGGTTAAGGTAGGGTTATCTAGTAGGGTTATAGTGGTTCTCTAGTAGGGTTATAGAAGGGTTGTAGGGGTTTTCTAATAGGGTTATACTGATTTTCTATTAGGGTTATAGTGGTTCTCTAGTAGGGTTATAGTGGTTCTCTAGCGGGTTGTAATGTTTCTATAGTAGGGTTATGTTTCTCTAGTGGGTTATAATGGTTCTCTAGTAGGGTTATAGTGGTTCTCTAGTAGGGTTATAGTGGTTCTCTAGTAGGGTTATAATGGTTCTCTAGTAGGGTTATAGTGGTTCTCTAGTGGGTTGTAATGGTTCTCTAGTAGGGTTTTAGTGGTTCTCTCGTAGGGTTATTATGGTTGTCTAGTAGGGTTTTAGTGGTTCTCTCGTAGGGTTATAATAGGGTTGTAATGTTTCTATAGTAGGGTTATAGCGGTTCTCTAGTAGGGTTATAATGGTTCTCTAGTAGGGTTTTAGTGGTTCTCTCGTAGGGTTATTATGGTTGTCTAGTAGGGTTTTAGTGGTTCTCTCGTAGGGTTATAATAGGGTTGTAATGTTTCTATAGTAGGGTTATAGCGGTTCTCTAGTAGGGTTATAATGGTTCTCTAGTAGGGTTTTAGTGGTTCTCTCGTAGGGTTATTATGGTTGTCTAGTAGGGTTCTAGTGGTTCTCTCGTAGGGTTATAATAGGGTTGTAATGTTTCTATAGTAGGGTTATAGCGGTTCTCTAGTAGGGTTATAATGGTTCTCTAGTAGGGTTTTAGTGGTTCTCTAGTAGGGTTATATTGGTTCTCTCGTAGGGTTAACATTGTTTTGTAGTATTGTTATAATGGTTCTCTCGTAGGGTTATAATGGTTCTCTATTAGGGTTATAATGATTTACTTGAAGGGTTATAGTATGGTTATAGTGGTTCTCTAGTAGGGGATTTCGTGGTTCTATAGTAGGTTTGTAATGATTTTCTTGTGGGGTTATAGTAGGGTTATAATGGTTCTCTTGTAGGGTTATTGTAGGTTTATAATGGTTCTGTTGGAGGGTCATAATGGTTCTCTCGTAGGGTTACAGTGGTTCTCTAGTAGGGTTATAGTAGGGTTGCAGTGTTTCTCTAGTGGGTTATAATTGTTCTCTTGTAGGGTTAACATTGCGATTGTTTGAGGACGGCGCCCCACATCAACATTTTTTTCAACTTGCACAGTCTTCATAAAATCACAAATAGCGATTAAATAATCACTTACTTTTTGAAAATCTTTCTCTGTTTGCAATCAAAAGGGTCCCAGCTACAACATGCATGGTCGTTTTGTTAGATAAAATAATTTTTTATATCTCAAAAAGTCTGTTTAGTTGGCACCATCAATTTCAGTAATTCACTCGTTCAACATGCAGACAAAATAATCCAAAAAGCTACCGCTAAACTTTGTTAAAACGAGTCAAACTATGTTTCTATTGAATCCTCAGGTACCCTAAAATGTAATTAAAATATAATATTTAATGCGGAAAGAAGTATGCTCAATAGAAAAAATTAGCATGTGTGCATCCTCTGCGTCGCCTGCACACACTGATTTCCAACTTTGACTCCCGGTACCAAAACTCAAAATTCTTCCTCGTTTTGGAAGGAACAAGCCTGAAACCTTGAACAAAGACTGTTGACATCTAGTGGAAGCAATAGGAATTGCAATCTAGGAGCTGGAATTGCATAGATTTCCATTGAAAGAGCATCTAAAAAAAATTAATAATTCAGTTTGTTTTTTGGGGGAATTTCGGCTACCATATCAATTGTGTTATAGTCTCATACATTATGTTAGCATTTCTACAAACTTCAAAGTGTTTTCTATCCAATGATACCACTTATATGCATATCCTGGCTTTTGGGCCTGAGTAACAGGCAAATCAAATCCAATTTTATTTGTCACATACACATGGTTAGGAGATGTTAATGCGAGTGTAGCGAAATGCTTGTGCTTCTAGTTCCGACAATGCAGTAATAACCAACGAGTAATCTAACCTAACAATTCCACAACAACTACCTTATACACACAAGTGTAAAGGGATGAAGAATAGGTACATACAAATATATGAATGAGTGATGGTACAGAACGGCATAGGCAAGATGCAGTAAATGGAATAGAGTACAGTATATACATATGAGATGAGTAATGTAGGGTATGTAAACATTATATTAAGTGGCATTGTTTAAAGTGGCTAGTGATACATTTTTACATACATTTTTCCATTATTAAAGTAGCTGGAGTTGAGTCAGTATGTTGGTAGCAGCCACTCAATGTTAGTGGTGGCTGTTTAATAGTCTGATGGCCTTGAGATAGAAGCTGTTTTTCAGTCTCTCGGTCCCTGCTTTGATGCACCTGTACTGACCTCTCCTTCTGGATGATAGCGGCGTGAACAGGCAGTGGCTCGGGTGGTTGTTGTCCTTGATGATCTTTATGGCCTTCCTGTGACATCGGGTGGTGTAGGTGTCCGGGAGGGCAGGTAGTTTGCCCCCGGTGATGCGTTGTGCAGACCTCACTACCCTCTGGAGAGCCTTGTGGCGGCTGATACATCCCAACAGGATGCTCTCGATTGTGCATCTGTAGAAGTTTGTGAGTTCTTTTGGTGACAAGCCGAATTGCTGCGCCTTCTTCACTACGCTGTCTGTGTGGGTGGACCAATTCAGTTTGTCAGTGATGTGTATGCCGAGGAACTTAAAACTTACTACCCTCTCCACTACTGTTCCGTCAATGTGGATAGGGGGGTGCTCCCTCTGCTCTTTCCTGAAGTCCACGATCATCTCCTTTGTTTTGTTGACGTTGACTGTGAGGTTATTTTCCTGACATCCTCCCTGTAGGCTGTCTCGTCATTGTTTGTAATATTCTGCAAACTTGATGATTGAGTTGGAGGCATGCATGGCCATGCAGTTGTGTGTGAACAGGGAGTACAGGAGATGGCTCAGAATGCACCCTTGTGGGGCCCCAGTATTCAGGATCAGTGGGGTGGAGATGTTGTTACCTACCCTCACCACCTGGGGCGGCCTGTCAGGAAGTCCAGGACCCAGTTGCACAGGGCGGGTTCGAGACCCAGGGTCTTGAGCTTGTTGATGAGTTTGGAGGGTATTATGGTGTTAAATGCTGAGCTGTAGTCGATGAACAGCATTCTCACATAGGTATTCCTCTTGTCCAGATGGGTTAGGGCAGTGTGCAGTGTGATTGCGATTGCGTGGTCTGTGGACCTATTGGGGCGCTAAGCAAATTGGAGTGGGTTGGAATTTCTTTTTGTAATCCGTGATTGACTGTAAGACCCTGCCACATACCTCTTGTGTCTGAGCTGTTGAATTGCAACTCTACTTTGTCTCTATACTGAAGCTTAGCTTGTTTGATTGTCTTGCAGAGGGATTAGCTACACTGTTTGTATTCGGTCATGTTTCTGGTCACCTTGCCCTGGTAAAAGCAGTGGTTCTCGCTTTCAGTTTCACGCGAATGTTGCCATCAATCCACGGTTTCTGGTTTGGGTAGGTTTTAATAGTTGCTGTGGGTACAACATCGCCGATGCACTTGCTAATGAACTCGCTCACCGAATCAGCGTATTCGCCAATGTTGTTGTTTGACGCAATGTGGAACATATCCCATTCCACGTGATTGAAGCAGATTGGTCGGACCAGAGTTGAACAGACCTGAGCGCGGGAGCTTCCTGTTTTAGTTTCTGTCTATACACTGGGAGCAACAAAATGGAGTCGTGGTCAGCTTTTCCAAAAGGAGGGCGGGGGAGGGCCTTATGCGTCGTGGAAGTTAGAATAACAATGATCTTGGGTTTTACCAGCCCTGGTAGCACAATCAATATGCTAATAGAATTTAGGGGGTCTTGTTTTCAGATTAGCCTTGTTAAAATCCCAGCTACAATGAATGCAGCCTCAGGATATGTGGTTTCCAGTTTACATAGAGTCAAATAAAGTTTGTTCAGGGCCGTCAATGTTTCTGCTTGGGGGGGAATATATGCGGCTGTGATTATAATCGAAGAGAATTCTCTTGGTAGATAATGCGGTCAACATTTGATTGTGAGGAATTCTAAGTCAGGTGAACAGAAGGATTTGATTACCTGTATGTTGTTATGATCACACCACGACTCGTTAATCATAATCAAAATCATAAGGCCCCTCGTCTTACCAGAAAGATGCTTGTTTCCATCGGCGCGATGCGTGAAGAAACCAGCTGGCTGTACCGACTCCGATATCGTGTCTCGAGTGAGCCATGTTTCCGTGAAGCAAAGAAAGAAAGAGAAAGAACGTTACAGTCTCTTATTTCTCTCTGGAATGCTACCCTTGCTCGGATGTCTTCAACCCTGTTGTCAAGAGACTGGTCCTTGGCGAGTAGTATGCTCAGGAGCGGTGTGCTATGTGCCCGTCTACGGAGCCTGACCAGAAGACCACTTCGTCTGCCCCTTTTACGGCGACGTTGTTTTTGTTCGCCGGCTGGGATCCGATCCATTGTCCTGGGTGGTGGGAAAAACACAGGATCCGCTTCGGGAAAGTTGTATTCCTGGTCGTAATGATGGTGAGTTGACGTTGACGTCCAGTAGTTCCTCCCGACTGTATGTAATAAAACCTAAGATTACCTGGGGTACCAATGTAAGAAATAACACGTAAAAAAACAAAATACTAATAGTTCTCTAGTAGGGTTATAATGGTTCTGTAGTAGGGTTATAATGGTTCTCTGGTAGGGTTATAATGGTTCTCTAGTAGGGTTATAATGGTTCTGTAGTAGGGTTATAATGGTTCTCTGGTAGGGTTATAATGGTTCTCTAGTAGGGTTATAATGGTTCTCTAGTAGGGTTATAGTGGTTCTCTAGTATTGTTATAATGTTTTTTTGTTTTGCATGAAAACAGGGAAACGTATGATATGCAAGTCTACACTCTACAGTATATGATCAAACATTGGGCCTTCTGTTGTCATGGCAAGTCATGGTATATGATTTATAGTATAGCAGTATTGTAGTTTTCTACAGTACATATCCATCAACATCATGCATTTGTAAGTCAGCCTTGTGTGTATTTCAGGATGACAGCGCTCCTGTACTCTATTTAGTTGCAAAATGTATTGCATATGTAGTGTAAGGATCTTTCCCAGAGCCTATGCATACAGCCTGGTACTGTACTGAACCATACTGTATGTGCCAGCAGGTTATGGGAGCTCTCTCACTCTACATCGACATCTATCTTACTATCACGTTATGTTTTACCTCCATGGAATTGCACAAATTCCTCTCTTTTCAAGAAGTGTATTCATTGTCAACTCTAGTCAACAGAGCCAAGCCTTTTTTCCTTAAATGACATGCTGAGACGACCTAGGCAGGGTGTGTGGTTGACATTTTTCAAACCTCCTCCGTTACGGAAAAATACCCACAATTAAAATACTGTAAAAACATCAAAGCAGACCAAATATTTAATAAACATCGGGACCGACCAGGGATATAATTCATTAATAACATTAGACCATTTATCTAAATCTTTTCCTTTGAAATGATCTGAAAATTCCCAACTATGCGTGACCCCTTTGAGAGACGACCTTTGCGTGTACACACAAGAGTAGCATTGGAAACAAGCTTGAGGCTCCACTTATAATAACATGAATGACAAAAAAGGCAGACAGATGTGGTGAAGCTCCACCCTCTTTCCCCCCCCCTCCCCTCCCAGTGCGAGATCTGACATGTGTAATTTAATTCAGAGAGCACACTGGAGAGGAGGCCATTTCTGCACACCAATTTCCTTTAAACGTACACATGCCTGTCTGTCACAGTTTCAAGTGTGCACATACACAATAGAGGTCAGGACCACTCGACTGACAGCCAATAGAGGTCAGGACCACTCGACTGACAGCCAATAGAGGTCAGGACCACTCGACTGACAGCCAATAGAGGTCAGGACCACTCGACTGACAGCCAATAGAGGTCAGGACCACTCGACTGACAGCCAATAGAGGTCAGGACCACTCGACTGACAGCCAATAGAGGTCAGGACCACTCGACTGACAGCCAGTAGAGGTCAGGACCACTCGACTGACAGCCAATAGAGGTCAGGACCACTCGACTGACAGCCAATAGAGGTCAGGACCACTCGACTGATAGCCAATAGAGGTCAGGACCACTCGACTGACAGCCAATAGAGGTCAGGACCACTCGACTGACAGCCAATAGAGGTCAGGACCACTCGACTGACAGCCAATAGAGGTCAGGACCACTCGACTGACAGCACTGCAGCAAAACATATACTGTAGATCCAAACAGGACTTTAGAAATCGACTCACTTTACTAGTCAGTCAGAGAAGAAATGCATTTCAAGGATTAGCTTGTTGGCTACCATTTCTATTGACTGTGTTAATTCCCTTGTTTTATTGCCCTACAGTGTAGATTGTGTACAGTAGAGACAGTTGAGCCACTGTATACATCTACCCTCTCCAGCATCTACAGCATATATGGGCTAGTATTGCAATCCTCATCATGCTGTGAAGTTAGCTTTTTGAGGCCAAAACAGAACTAGAATATATAGAAGCATACAGAATCCCCTCCAGCCCTACACTCTCTCTCCGAACCTCATCCATCCACTTATCCATCCATCCCACTTCCCTCCTCCTATCAGGGCGTCTCCCCTACCCCAAATATCTCATTGATGGCTCTACAGAAAGCTGGACCCCCTCAGCCCCTCCAAGAGCACGTTGTCATGACAACAGCTGGGATTTGCTGCAACCCGACTAGAGCAAGTGGGCTGTCAGAGATATGGGTTCAGCAGCTGGAATGGTGCAGCCCTTCTCCACCTCTTCCCATGCAATATAACTTTGTTTTGCGGATGAGGTGAAACATCATCTTAGCTTAGTCAATAGTATCAAGGTGTTGCTGGTCCTTAGATGAGGTTGGTGAACAGATTGCTGAGATGGACTCTGTCTTCCCTAATACATGGTATCCCTCAGTGAAGGCAATCACAGGCTTCACGTCTCATACTGTCACACAGGCCTTCCATCACACACGGAACATACACTTACTCTCTATCAGTCATCCCCTCCCTTCCCCATAACATGATGTTGTATTCCCGTGGTATACAGGTAAGGTTTTTCTGTTGACATGTCATTGGACATGATACCATGGTCACATGTCATGTCCCATCAAATGTTTCCTGAATCTGAATGCAGTTGCCTGTGTTGAATGAAACATTAACATTGGACTGTGCTGCCATGTAGTGAGTACCAGAAGAAGTAACATCTAACATCCCTTATGATCAGGAAGATAGATTTAATGAACTAATATATTCAAATCTATTAATTGGACGACTAATCTATACTTTCAAAACAATCTATGTTCTTGTGCTATAGACCCGTCTGTCATGGTAATATAATGTTTAATTAGCTAAGTAGTGCACTATGTCATAATCTGCCCTTAATGGACGGCCCAGAGATCCCATCTTGTCATTATGGCAGTGAGTTAAGTGGATATCTGGATTTGCATGCTCTAGTCTAGTCTCACTGCTTGTTGTTGTTTTGTCTGTCTGTGGTGCTTGTTTGGATGTCCTGATGGTCTTAGCTTGATGTTGTCCAGCTCCGTCCTGTTACTGTAACTGTTGCTCATGACTCACCATCCGTGTCTCAACTGTCCCGTCAGTCCTGTCGCTCAATGCCCATACTGTGTGTGTATATCTGTTGTTTATCTATGTTGGAAGGTGTCTCTCCTAAACTGTTCTCCTCTTCTTTTTTGTTTGTTTTTCCAACTGTCAACTTTCTGCAATGGCAGAGCATCTTGGGATTGAATTTATGGGTATGGAACAATCGTTTGATTCCCAGCTTGAGTAGAGCTGTGTTCTATATCTCCGTCCGTTCCGTTTGACATGCTTCCATTCCCTCTGTGAGGTTGACTCTAAAGCAAATGGTCTGATTGATTAACCAATCAATCAGTCAATCAACCTTAACAGTATCTCAATGGGCTGAAAAATGCACTGGTCATGCCCTGTGGAGCTGACCCTCCCTCTAACATTACCCGATCTGAAGCTGACCCTCCCTCTAACATTACCCGATCTACAGCTGGCCCTTCCTCTAACATTACCCGATCTACAGCTGGCCCTCCTTCTAACATTACCTGATCTACAGCTGGCCCTCCTTCTAACATTACCTGATCTACAGCTGGCCCTCCCTCTAACAATACCTGATCTACAGCTGGCCCTCCCTCTAACATTACCCGATCTACAGCTGGCCCTCCCTCTAACATTACCCGATCTACAGCTGGCCCTCCTTCTAACATTACCTGATCTACAGCTGGCCCTCACTCTAACATTACCTGATCTACAGCTGGCCCTCCTTCTAACATTACCTGATCTACAGCTGGCCCTCCCTCTAACATTACCTGATCTACAGCTGGCCCTCCCCCTAACATTACCTGATCTACAGCTGGCCCTCCTTCTAACATTACCTGATCTACAGCTGACCCTCCTTCTAACATTACCTGATCTACAGCTGGCCCTCCCTCTAACATTACCTGATCTACAGCTGACCCCATCTAACATTACCTGATCTACAGCTGGCCCTCCTTCTAAAAGTACCTGATCTACAGCTGGCCCTCCCTCTAACATTACCTGATCTACAGCTGGCCCTCCCCCTAACATTACCCGATCTACAGCTGGCCCGCCCTCTAACATTACCTGATCTCCATCTGGCCCTCCCTCTAACATTACCTGATCTACAGCTGGCCCTCCCTCTAACATTACCTGATCTACAGCTGGCCCTCCCTCTAACATTACCTGATCTACAGCTGGCCCTGCCTCTAACATTACCTGATCTACAGCTGGCCCTCCCTCTAACATTACCTGATCTACAGCTGGCCCTCCCTCTAACATTACCTGATCTACAGCTGACCTTCCCTATAACATTACCATGGGTGTCCCGATTTGCAGTCCTCATCACTACATGTACAGTATATTAGAACATCTGACAGGAGAGCAAAAGCAGTTTTCTTCATTAACTGGTTTTAAGGGACTATACATTTGTAGAGCAGGTATAAACTAAATGAAAGCTTGAGTCATGGATTCCCCCTCCAGATTCCACCTCAATCTATCTTCTTCAGGTAGTAGATGCCCCATCCATCCTCCCTTCAGGTAGTAGACCACCTGTCCATCTATCCTCTCTTCAGGGAGTAGATTCCCCTCCATCTATCCTCTCTTCAGGGAGTAGATTCCCCTCCATCTATCCTCTCTTCAGAGAGTAGATTCCCCTCCATCTATGCTCTCTTCAGGGAGTAGATTCCCCTTCATCTATCCTCTATTCAGGGAGTAGATTCCCCTCCATCTATCCTCTCTTCAGAGAGTAGATTCCCCTCCATCTATCCTCTCTTCAGAGAGTAGATTCCCCTTCATCTATCCTCTATTCAGGGAGTAGATTCCCCTCCATCTATCCTCTCTTCAGAGAGTAGATTCCCCTCCATCTATCCTCTATTCAGGGAGTAGATTCCCCTCCATCTATCCTCTCTTCAGAGAGTAGATTCCCCTCCGTCTATCCTCTATTGAGGGAGTAGATTCCCCCTCCATCTATCCTCTCTTCAGAGAGTAGATTCCCCTCCATCTATCCTCTATTCAGATAGTATATTCCCCCTCCATCTATCCTCTATTCAGGGAGTAGATTCCCCTCCATCTATCCTCTCTTCAGAGAGTAGATTCCCCCTCCGTCTATCCTCTATTCAGGGAGTAGATTTCCCCTCCATCTATCCTCTCTTCAGAGAGTATATTCCCCTCCATCTATCCTCTATTCAGATAGTATATTCCCCTTCCATCTATCCTCTCTTCAGGGAGTAGATTCCCCTCCATCTATCCTCTCTTCAGAGAGTAGATTCCCCCTCCGTCTATCCTCTATTCAGGGAGTAGATTCCCCCTCCGTCTATCCTCTATTCAGGGAGTAGATTCCCCTCCATCTATCCTCTATTCAGGGAGTAGATTCCCCCTCCGTCTATCCTCTATTCAGGGAGTAGATTCCCCCTCCATCTATCCTCTATTCAGGGAGTAGATTCCCCCTCCATCTATCCTCTATTCAGGGAGTAGATTCCCCCTCCATCTATCCTCTATTCAGGGAGTAGATTCCCCCTCCATCTATCCTCTATTCAGGAGTAGATTCCCCCTCCATCTATCCTCTATTCAGGGAGTAGATTCCCCCTCCATCTATCCTCTATTCAGGGAGTAGATTCCCCTCCATCTATCCTCTATTCAGGGACTAGATTCCCCTCCATCTATCCTCTATTCAGGAGTAGATTCCCCCTCCATCTATCCTCTATTCAGATTTCCCCTCCATCTATCCTCTATTCAGAGTAGATTCCCTCCATCTATCCTCTATTCAGGGAGTAGATTCCCCCTCCATCTATCCTCTATTCAGGAGTAGATTCCCCCTCCATCTATCCTCTATTCAGGAGTAGATTCCCCTCCATCTATCCTATTCTCTATCCATCTATCCTCTATTCAGGAGTAGATTCCCCTCCATCTATCCTCTATTCAGGGAGTAGATTCCCCCTCCATCTATCCTCTATTCAGGAGTAGATTCCCTATTCAGGAGTAGATTCACTCCTATCCTCTATTCTATCCTCTCCATTCCTCTATTCAGGAGTAGATTCCCCCTCTCCATCTATCCTCTATTCAGGGAGTAGATTCCCCCTCCATCTATCCTCTATTCAGGAGTAGATTCCCCCTCCATCTCTCCTCTATTCTAGATTCCCCTTCCATCCTATCAGGGAGTAGATTCCCCTCCATATTCAGGGAGTAGATTCCCTCCATCTATCCTCTATTCAGGGAGTAGATTCCCCCTCCGTCTATCCTCTATTCAGGGAGTCCCCCTCCATCTCTCTCCAGGGAGTAGATTCCCCCTCCATCTATCCTCTATTCAGGGAGTAGATTCCCCCTCCATCTATCCTCTATTCAGGGAGTAGATTCCCCCTCCATCTCTCCTCTATTCAGGGAGTAGATTCCCCCTCCATCTCTCCTCTATTCAGGGAGTAGATTCCCCCTCCATCTATCCTCTATTCAGGGAGTAGATTCCCCCTCCATCTATCCTCTATTCAGGGAGTAGATTCCCCCTCCATCTATCCTCTATTCAGGGAGTAGATTCACTCTCCATCTATCCTCTATTCAGGGAGTAGATTCCCCCTCCATCTATCCTCTGACTCCCTCTGGAATCTTCTCTCTGGGGTTGATGACATCAGACTAATCTTTGTGAGCCTCCATGTCTCAACTGTTTACTTCAGAATAAACAGTGCTTAGTTTCATGTGATTCCTTTAGCGCACACCGGGTTTGTGTTAACACTAGTGTGAATTTGATTACATTACTCAGTAAGAGTTGTATCACTTCTAATCCTTCCTTAGACACTGAAAAGACACACATACACACACACATTCACCTCTCTCTCTCTCTCTTTCTCTCTCTCTCATTCTCTCTCTTTCTCTTGTATATATGCACACACACACACACACACACACACGCACGCACGCACGCACGCACGCACGCACGCACGCACGCACGCACGCACGCACACACACACACACACACACACACACACACACACACACACACACACACACACACACACACACACGGTTTTATGATACACCTATTAAAAAGTGGCGTGAGCTGTATCATGTTTCAACTTGTATTAGCCAATGTGAGAATCCATTGCCGCATCATTGAGACACAGACAGGACCTCAGGATGAGTGCTGCAAATAGGACATCCCTGTTCCTCTCTATCAACCATAACCAGGCAGGATATTCCTCCAAGATTTTCTTTATGTTCTCCCCTCCTATGCCTCCTGTTAGCATGCTATGCCAGGTTTACAGTTGACTATCCCCCCACCCCACCCCAACATCCATGCTGCTCATCTTAACTGTGTCATTCTCCTCATCCCCTCAACACTCCACCTCTAACCTGTAACCTCTAACGTCTAACCTCTAACCTATAACCTCTATCCACATCTCATTTGAAACCTCACTGTAGATGTTTGTAAGTCAACCTGCTCTGTTCTACCTGTGTCCATCAATTACTTTACTTTGGTTGAAAACTGTCTGTAAAAGTAGAATGCATTGTGTGTCTAGACTATTTTTCATTAAGTGACTGTGGTATGAACATGTCATACCTTATTTAGAGCAGAAAGAAATAGTCTGTTCTTTAAGGACCTCCTTTCCCAAGAAATGTCCTGTGATACCGTAGTTTACTATTTCCTTATGAGACCTCACTGTACAAAATAGTCAAACTACATTCAGGTAGTTTGTGTGAGGCTCCGAGAATTTCACTATTGCCGTTTCCTGTCACCGTGTAAAATTCTTCATTCTTCATCACTAGATATCAACCAATATGGCTGAAATATTGCAATTTATACTATCCATGGTGATTCATTTATAGTGTCAAAATAGCCCATGCTGTTGCAGCTGCTGGTGAATGGAGGAAGTGGGTGAGAGTGAGGCAACCTCATATGGGAGGAGCTGTAAAAATGCAATAGATTTTTATGACTTTATTTATCACAGGCCCACTACCTATTCCCCCTGGTCTGCTCCCTCATTCCCTACACTCTCCCCTGGTCTGCTCCCTCGTTCCCTCCACTCTCCCCTGGTCTGCTCCCTCGTTCCCTACACTCTCCCCTGGTTAAGCCACATCCTCCCCTCCTCACAGGAACATTTTTATGGGAAAGCAGAGGTTCAAAATCTGTTTTAGTAAATGTTTTTGTTGATCACAAAAACCAGAAGTAACAATGCATGTAATAACAAAAGTTTAAAAAATCTTTTTTTTTCTTAATTTATTTGTTTTATATTTGAAGGCATTGAATGCAGCGCATGTTTAAAGCCTGCAGGGACCCCTTAACTGTGGTTCTGCTTGTGTGAGTGCCTCTGTAT
The DNA here is from genome assembly GCF_023373465.1 of Oncorhynchus keta. Lineage (NCBI taxonomy): Eukaryota > Metazoa > Chordata > Actinopteri > Salmoniformes > Salmonidae > Oncorhynchus > Oncorhynchus keta. The sequence goes on along the minus strand of NC_068426.1, from coordinate 13,869,346 downwards.
AAAATGCTCTAGCAAAATAGACAGTGAGAGGATGAGCGGCCTCTGTGTAGATGAGTGTTGATCTGATGGGCTTTCAGTCAGTAGAGACCCCTTGGGTGAATGAGGCACTCCTACAATCAGAGTAGCAGATTTGGGACAGCTTTTCTGTGCCAACCTGTTTTGGGCGGACCTCCATTTTAGATCGTTACAGTGATCCGTACCAGTGACATGTGTTACAGTAAACGAAGCCCAGCCATTCACAACGAGCAACACACAATGCTGCAGTAATTCAAACAAATGTAATCATCTACATTTCTAATGAATGCTATACAAATTCCCAGTTAATGCCAGTCATCTAAATTTAGACATTTATAGCACATTTCTAGTGAATGCTTTTCCCCCAGGCATCTTTTTTTGATTAAGGATGTTGAAACAATAATGATTCCAGTAATATTTATGAATATTTACTAGTGTCAACTGGCTTTTGTTCAACAGCCATTACAATGAAGGGTTGGAGTTTCACTGTAATCAGAGCCTTCAACACATCCATACAGTATGTCTACTTTGATACATGTAAAGAGAGTGAGCAACATCTGCTTAGTGTAGGAGTGTAAAAGCTGTGGGAGACAGGAGGGCTGGGGCATCAGAGACATGGTGTAAACTTTACACTGTAAAGGATGTCCATGATGTCTTAAACTTACTCCTTCAAGGGACTGATGTTGTAGTTTTATTTTCATACCTGTCTCTCTCTCTCTCTCTCTCTGTGTGTGTGTGTGTGTGTGTGTGTGTGTGTGTGTGTGTGTGTGTGTGTGTGTGTGTGTGTGTGTGTGTGTGTGTGTGTGTGTGTGTGTGTGTGTGTGTGTGTGTGTGTCCACAGAAGCTGAAGAGCTCTACCAGAAGAGAGTCCTGACAATCACGGGGATCTGCGTGGCTCTGCTGGTGGTGGGCATTGTGTGTGTGGTGGCCTACTGCAAAACCAAGTAAGTCAGCCCAGGACAGTATAGGTGTGTTCGATAGACCCTAGCATAGACTGTTGACTCAGCTCCAGTGCTATGAGAGTGACTGGGGTATTCTCCTCCACAGGAGACAGAGGAAGAAGATGCACAATCACCTGCAGCAGAACATGTGTGCAGATCACCCAAACCGGAACCTAGCGAACGGACCCAATCACCCAGGACCTGGCCCTGAGGAGATACCCATGGTAGATGTGAGTGGCACATATCCATCGATTCCCTTACTGACTTTTCTGTCATCAATTAGTGAATGAATGGAAGGGTGAATGGGTTGTTTTCGTGTGAGTTTCATAGCATACATTATTTTACTTTCCTTTAGTGGAGCCTAAGTACTCTCTTGAAGGATAGCGAGGTCACAGGTTAACTTCCAACAGTAACTAAAGCTCTCCTTTCAGAACACACACATAGTCAATCAGTGGCGTTTCAAATATGTCAGGACAGATTTAGCAACAGTCTTTGTGATGGTATTGGTACGTAAAGTTCAACATGATGATGGGCAGTTACACAATTCCCCTCCATACCATCTCTCCCAACACTTTCCTCTGTGTGTTTTAGTACATCTCTAAGAATGTGCCTGCAACGGAGCGAGTCATAGGGCATGTACCAGAGGACTCGTTCCCAGGCAGCCATGCGTCTTCCAGATCTCACAACTCCTCTACCCATGCCCATTCATCCACTCACAGGTAACCCCTCAACATCCCCCTCACTACACACATCACAGGTACATTTTTTGACACACAGAAAAATACACACTGAACAACACACTGGACCATATCCTGGTTGAACCCTATGTTTTGGTCCTCTCTTGTCTCAGACACGAAGAGCGGACATGGAGCCTGGAGCGGACTGACAGTGTCCTCTCAGACTCACCAGGCATGATGTCGTCCTCCGTGGGGACCAGTAGGTGCAACAGTCCTGCGTGCATGGAGGCCCGGGCCAGGCGTGCCGCACACTGTGGCTCTACTGTGCCCCACCGGCCGGGCCTGCAGTACGAAGACTCGTTCGATTCGCTGGGGGACTCTCCACACAGCGACAGGTGGGAAGGGAACAGGCCCCTCTCTGTGGTTATGGCACTGGGGGATGTTTTAGTGCCCACCTTAGGAGGCCTCGTTTTACAGCTGGCTCTCTATTGGCCCCTGGAGGCCAGCGAGGGCACTTTGAAAGAGTCAATGGCAAATACTACTCTACCATTGCCAGACATGATGAGATAGACCTACTGTAGGCAGTGGTGGAAAAATAACCCAACTGTCAACTTGAGGAGAAGTAAAAGATACAGTAATACAAAATTACTCAAGTAAAAGTGAAAGTCACCCAGTAAAATACTTTTACTTGAGTAAAAGTCTAAAAGTATTTGGTTTTAAATATAGTTAAGTATCCAAAGTAAATGTAATTTCTAAAATATACTTAAGTATTAAAAGTAAAAGTATAAATCATTTCAAAATCCTTACATTAAGCAAACCAGCCGGAACGATTTTCTTGTTTTTTAAATGTACGGATAGCCAGGGGCACGCTCCAGCACTCAGACATCATTTACAATTGAAGCATTTGCGTTTAGTGAATCCACCAGATCAGAGGCAGTAGGGATGACAAGGGATTTTCTTTTTAAGAGTGTGAATTGGACAATTTTCCTGTCCTGCTAAGCATTCAAATTGTAACTAGTACTTTTGGGTGTCAGGGAAAATGTATGGAGTAGAAAGTACATTCTTTTCTTTCGGGAACGTAGTGAAGGAAAAGTAAAAGTTGTCAAAAATAGTAAATAGTAAAATAAAGTATTTTTTACTTTAAATGTTTTACACCACTAACTGTAGGACAGGCAGGTCTTGAAATGTATACTGTTCTTGTGTCATGTTCTGATAAAAGAAGGATAAGGTAGGTATATACAAGTTAAGTTATATATCCAGTTGCTGTACTAAAGTTAGGAGTCTTTTGAGGATAAAAGCCGTCAGGAGAGAGCCCACAGGCAGATGTATTTCTCAAGTGAAGAATCTGCTGGGTCAAGCTTACTGTACTGTACTGTACTATACTCCCCTAAATCTGTAAGGCAGCTAAAAAGGAGGGTGGATACCGTAAGGACTTCATTAAGACAAGGAGAGTAGAACAACAGATCTGATCTCTGGGGTGGAGCTCTAGCTAACAGATCTTTGGTTTGGCTGTGGTTGTCAACTCTACTGTGATCTTCGCCCTGGGTTGCTGTATGCCTAAAGATTGAGCACAGATGTTATTGTAGGGACACATCTTCATCTTCACAGGAGGTACCATCTAAACTACTGTGAAATATATTTTCCATCACCAAAAATATTGTATTTTCAGCTGTTTGAAGCTGGTGTACAAAACCAGAAAGTTAAAGAATGGGAAGCATAGAAATGACGCACATAGAACCGATTTACCGCCTCTTAGATTTGCTATAATTACATTTCTATGTGAATTTGGTCAGGTCGCCCAAAAAGGAACATATTGCAGATTTAAGATTTTGGTTTTAGAGTGTTTGAGTTAGTGAGAGTGAGCTCATCTATAAATGGCTACAGTAATCTATAATGAACATTTGACTGAACAGTAGTACCAGGCAGCATCGCAGTGCTAAACTTAACAGGATTACAGTGGAACAGTGATTCACTTTATTTTAGATTTGCCTTTGGATCTTTCAGATGCTTTTTCCTAAAGGGGGTACTATGTTTTTCCCTAGTGCCATAGAACATATGAAGGTAGAGGGACTGTACTGTAAACATAAAACAGCATCTCAAAACTCAGCACAACACACACACTTATGTTTTCCCTAGACATAGCCCTCTGTAAGGCTAAAGGTCACATTAACCATTAAACACATTCAATAACACAACAAAGATGTAGAAAACTGAGCAAGCAGGATTTCACAAACACCATCCACCCACAACTGACAAACCTGCACACTAACTCAATAATGTCTCTTACTGCTGTTTGTGGATGGTGGGTCCCTGTCCCACATCATTCTGTTAGACATGACATCTAACTGGGCTGCTGCTGTTTGGCCTGGTCCTCTCTCTCCCTGTCCTTCTCCTCCCCGCTCCCCACTCCCCACTCCCCACCCTACCTTCCCCCTCACTACAGGTATGTGTCAGCCCTGACAACGCCGGCCCGCCTGTCTCCAGTGGACTTCTTTTACTCGCTGTCCCCACAGGTGCCTTCCTTCCAGATCACCTCCCCCAACACCAGCCAGGCCATGTCCCTGCCACCCGCCGCCCACACCCCCTACCCCCCGGAGGATGACCAGCCTCTGATGCGGCGCTACCAGGTGCCCCTGCATGACGTCCAGCGCCAGGAGCCCTACCGGCAGCAGCGCCGCACCTACCTGAACGACAGCACGGGCAGCCTGCCCTCTAGTCCCTACAGGCTGGCTGAGGAAGAAGACTACGAGACCACACAGGAGTACCTCTCCTCCCGTGAACAACCAAAGAAAAGTGGGACCGGCAGTGGTGGTGTTGGGGGTCGGCGGAGGTCCAGACAGAACGGCTACGTAGCGCCGAGAGGATACGAGGCGTCACAGGACTACGGCTCTCGCAGCTGCCTGATGGACAGCGAGTCGGAGGGGGAGGGTGAGAGCACGCCCTTCCTCAGTATGCAGAATATGAATGCGGAGCCGTCCACCATCTGCAGGCCCGCCAACAGTAGGACTTCTCAGTCACACTCTTCAGGGCGGCACGGTGCAGGTGGGACTGTACAGACCAGACAGACACACTCATCTTCAGGGCGGCACGGTGCAGGTGGGACTGTACAGACCAGACAGACGTCCTCACGGTCCAAACCGGACAATGTACGCATTAAAGAAAGAAGATGAGCTACCAACGAAAATCAATATAGTATAAACCTGCACCTATACAAAATATTTTTATTTTATATAACTGACAGATATTCTAAACAAATGAAATATTTATTTTCATTTTTAGCAAAAGTTGTCTACTAGTTAACAGCAAAGACTTTTTTATAGGGAAAACTCTATTTATATGTACATTTTGATTTACAGTATAAAAAGACGTGCCAATTTTTTCACAACTTCAAACATTGAGTAATATTGTGGTGCCTTTTGCTGTATTCCGATGGCAGAGGGCCAGTGGACGTTTTCTTATATGGACATCATATTTTATACACGTTTCCTCTTTTGTTTTCTTTTTTGAGCTTTTTGTTTTTTCTTCTTTTCAGGCTGCGTTCTTCTGGGAGTCGAGCCCCATTTGAACATTACCCTTCCCCTTCCACATCATGCAATATAAACCACTTGATCATAAGGTGTATGTTTACATGAATATAATTCACCTGTAGGGTTTATCATTTTGGGACTCTCCAGTAGAACATCTGATCAATGCAACGCAGGTCCTTGCTCTCTGAGTGGGGAGGAGTGTTTGTGTGTGCGTAAGTGCGTGTACTCACGTGTTTGTGTGCGTATTCGTGTGTGTGTGTGTGGGGGGGGGGTTGTGTACAGCTATGCTTGTGCGTGTGTGAGTGTTAGATGTCCTAATGTGTTGTTGTACCAACCAACTGGTTGCTATCTTGGGCGCCAAAGCAATTGTATCAGTAGAGGAAAGCTGCAGGTGCACAGTGAAGATCAGCCTGGGTTCCAGGGTTACGCTGCTGTTGGGTACATAATTCTGTTGGGTAGAGAGTTCTGTTGGGTACAGAGTTCTTTTGGGTAAAGAGTTCTGTTGGGTAGAGAGTTATGTTGGGTACAGAGTTATGTTGGGTACAGAGTTCTGTTGGGTACAGAGTTATTTTGGGTACAGAGTTCTTTTAGGTACAGAGTTATGTTGGGTAGAGAGTTATGTTGGGTAGAGTTATGTTCGGTAAAGAGTTCTTTTAGGTACAGAGTTATGTTGGGTAGAGAGTTATGTTGGGTAGAGAGTTATGTTGGGTAGAGTTATGTTCGGTACAGAGTTCTTTTGGGTACAGAGTTCTTTTAGGTACAGAGTTATGTTGGGTAGAGAGTTATGTTGGGTAGAGTTATGTTCGGTACAGAGTTCTTTTAGGTACAGAGTTATGTTGGGTAGAGTTCTTTTGGGTAAAGAGTTCTGTTGGGTAGAGAGTTATGTTGGATAGAGAGTTATGTTGGGTAGAGAGTTATGTTGGGTAGAGAGTTATGTTGGGTAGAGAGTTCTGTTGGGTAGAGAGTTATGTTCGGTACAGAGTTCTTTTGGGTGAAGAGTTCTGTTGGGTAGAGAGTTCTGTTGGGTAGAGAGTTCTTTTGGGTGGGGAGTTCTGTTGGGTAGAGAGTTATGTTGGGTAGAGAGTTATATTGGGTACAGAGTTCTTTTGGGTAGAGAGTTCTGTTGGGTAGAGAGTTCTGCATGTCATTGCTTGATGTGTGTTTACAGCTGCCCCACCTTTGTTTCCTGGCCCCCTCCTTGTACCAACAGGGTAAGGTTTATCTCCTGGCCCCCTCCTTGTACCAACAGAGTAAGGTTTGTTTCCTGGCCCCCTCCTTGTACCAACAGGGTAAGGTTTGTTTCCTGGCCCCCTCCTTGTACCAACAGGGTAAGGTTTGTTTCCTGGCCCCCTCCTTGTACCAACAGGGTAAGGTTTGTTTCCTGGCCCCCTCCTTGTACCAACAGGGTAAGGTTTGTCTCCTGGCCCCCTCCTTGTACCAACAGGGTAAGGTTTGTTTCCTGGCCCCTCCTTGTACCAACAGGGTAAGGTTTGTTTCCTGGCCCCCTCCTTGTACCAACAGGGTAAGGTTTGTTTCCTGGCCCCTCCTTGTACCAAGAGGGCAAGGTTTGTCTCCTGGCCCCCTCCTTGTACCAACAGGGTAAGGTTTGTCTCCTGGCCCCCTCCTTGTACCAACAGGGTAAGGTTTGTTTCCTGGCCCCCTCCTTGTACCAACAGGGTAAGGTTTGTCTAATGGCCCCCTCCTTGTACCAACAGGGTAAGGTTTGTCTCCTGGCCCCCTCCTTGTACCAACAGGGTAAGGTTTGTTTCCTGGCCCCCTCCTTGTACCAACAGGGTAAGGTTTGTCTCCTGGCTCCTTACTGGTCCCACCAGGGTAAGGTTTGTCTCATGGTAGCCTCCTTGTCCTGGCTGATTCTGAAGAAGAAATGTCGTTGGCCAGTGTCTCAGTTGGTCTGGAGATATCCCTGCCATCAGTGATAGTGGCTCAATACAAAGAGACAAAACTAAAAGCAAGAACATCCCATGAATGTATATCTTTCTCCCATCACCCATGCCTCCTCCTCCTCATCATCCTCCTCAGCTGTCCATTGTATACCTGTGGCCAAAGTAAAGGTTCGCACAGCATCTCAGGACTTCCACCCACCCCTCTGCCCCCTCTTCCCCTCTCTCTCTCCCCCTCTCCCTCCACCAAAATATTTCCCTAAGACTAAGCCCCCCCCCCCTCCAAGGACATAAAGAACACGTCCAACATGCTATCCCTCTGAGCACTCCCATCTAAAGAGAAGGAAATGAGAGTGGAATCTGGGTGGAGAACAAAACAGAATATAACAGAATAAAACAGAATAGAACAGAATAGAACAGAATAGAATAGAGTAGAGCAGAACAGAATAGAACAGAACAGAACAGAATAGAATAGAATAGAATAGAATAGAATAGAATAGAATAGAGTAGAGCAGAACAGAATAGAACAGAATAGAATAGAATAGAGTAGAGCAGAACAGAATAGAACAGAATAGAATAGAGTAGAGCAGAACAGAATAGAACAGAATAGAGTAGAGCAGAACAGAATAGAACAGAATAGAATAGAGTAGAGCAGAACAGAACAGAATAGAGTAGAGCAGAACAGAATAGAACAGAATATAATAGAGTAGAGCAGAACAGAACAGAATAGAATAGAATAGAGTAGAGCAGAACAGAATAGAACAGAATAGAGTAGAGCAGAACAGAATAGAACAGAATAGAATAGAGTAGAGCAGAACAGAATAGAACAGAATAGAACAGAACAGAACAGAATAGAACAGAACAGAATAGAGTAGAGCATAACCGAATAGAACAGAACAGAATAGAGTAGAACAGAACATAATAGAGTAGAACAGAACAGGATAGAACAGAATAGAATAGAGTAGAACAGAACAGATTAGAATAGAACAGAACAGAATAGAGTAGAGCAGAACAGAATAGAATAGAACAGAACAGAATAGAGTTGAACAGAACAGAATAGAATAGAACAGAATAGAATAGAACAGAACAGAATAGAGTAGAGGAGAATAGAATAGAACAGAACAGAACAGAACAGAATATAATGGAGTAGAGCAGAACAGAATAGAACAGAATAGAGTAGAGCAGAACAGAATAGAATAGAGTAGAGCAGAACAGAATAGAATAGAGTAGAAGAGAACAGAATAGAACAGAACAGAATAGAGTAGAACAGAACAGAATAGAACAGAATAGAATAGAGTAGAGCAGAACATACTAAACCAATACAAGAGAAATAGCTGTGAAACTTTGGAGGATCATAAAATGCCCAAATATGCAAACTTTCTATTTTGCTCTGTTTGATGACATCATTTTCTAAGAGGTGTGTTGTGTGAAACATGTAATGCCTATTGTGCAGGAGAAGTAACATGATATCAATACATATTTACATCCATTCTTATGTTTCATGCAGTTATGCAGCGCCGGCTCAAATTGTCAATTTTCCTCATTCACAGATTCATGTCCATTGACCGATTGTGTTCATGAATTCTTATCTCACCGAGTCCAGACCAAGCAAGTCTACAGTAATGACTAATCACGTTAAAGGGTCTCATTCACTAATGTTGAGTGCTGCTCGGTCTTGTGGATAAGGATAATAATGTTGCTTGTTATGAAGTATGTCACTAACAGGTTTGGAAGTTAATTTCATACCTGTCATAAATGTTGGAGTAAATGGTTCTGACAATGCATTTGAAATGATTGTTGATAATCCTGCAAAACTGGTTATATACATTCTAAAATATAACCAAAAAAATGAAATGACTCTACCAGGACAAAATCATCAGATGAATCGAGGTCAAAAGTAAACTGATAAGTAGGATTTAAAACACAACGGCTGTAAGATGAAGGCACATTGACAAAGACACGTAGACACGTAGACATCTCACAAATGGATTTTCTCTCATTTCGGTTTCTCACACTCTGAGTGTAATTTTGTATGTTTGAAAAATGTAAAAGAAGACAGTAGTTCTAGTTTAAATGTGATATTTCCCCAACCTTGCCCCCCTACTCACCCAGTAGAAGTGCTGCCAGGTTTCTCTTTTTCTTCCCTTGCTTGACATGTTTCAGCACCTCTCCTCTGCATGTACTTGTGGTCAAGGTATATGGGTGCATGGTGGTGAAAAGCAGCAGTCAGTTCATTTTCAGTCAGTGGAAGTGTATTTCATTTAACATTCAGCAATAAAAATACCCCCCCCCCCATCTCCATTCTAGGAATATGCTAGAAAAAAAGTACAAATGCGAGATTGTCATAGATTGTAAAATAAAATTTAAAAAATAATCCACAAAATAAATCTTGATTCATATCATTTTAACATAAAGTGGTCATCTCTGTGCAGGACCTTGGTGTGTGTTTTGAGATATCCTTAGCCATTGGGCTGAGGTACTGTATGGCTGGTTTTTATAACCTTTCTGCTTGTGACTTTTGTTTCCAGTATCTGAAGTGTGTGGTTCCTGTGAAACAGTGCCTTCAGAAAGTATTCACACCCCTTGTCTTATTACACATTTTGTTGTGTTACAGCCTGATATATTTTTTATCAGGTTTTTTTAGACAATTATAATCTCACCCATCTACAAAGTGAAAACCTGAATGTAGAAATGTTAGATCATTTATTTTAAATACATAAATCACCTTTGGCAGTGATTACAGCTGTGAGTCTTTCTGGGTAAGTCTCTAAGAGCTTTGCCTGGAGTATACAATATTTGCACATTATTCTTTATAAAATTCTTCAACCTCAAATTAGTTATTTAAATCAAAACTGTAACTAGGCCACTCAGGAACATTCAATGTCTTCTTGGTAAGAAACTCCAGTTTATATTTGGCCTTGTGTTTTAGCTTATTGTCCTGCTGAAAGGTGAATTTGTCTCCCAGTGTCTGTAGGAAAGTAGACTGAAACAGCTTTTCCGATATGATTTTGTCTGTTTGATGTTTCTTTTTATCCCAAAAAACTCCATAAGGTTTGCCGATGACAAGCACACCCGTAACATGATGCAGCCACCACCATGCTTTAAAATATGACGCATGGTACTCAATGATGTGATGTGTTGGATTTGGCCCAAGCATAAAGCTTTATTTTCAGGGCATAAAGTCAATTTATTTTACTTTAATGCCTTATTGCAAACAGGACGCATGCTTGGAATATTCCTTCTTTTCATTCTGTAATTTAGGTTAATATTGTTGAGTAACTACAATGTTGTTGATCCATCCTCAATTTTCTCCACAGACATTCAACTCTATAACTGTTTTAACGTCATCATTGGCTTCATAGTGAAATTCCTGAGCTATTTTCTTCCTATCCGGCAACAAAGTTAGGAAGGATGCCTGTATCTTTGTGTATCTTTGTAGTGACTGGGTATATCGATAGTGTTTAAGGTAAGTTTAGGCATTAACCCCAAATTTTTAAGGTAAGGGTTAAGGTTTGGGATAGGCTTAAAACCAAAATGTTAAAAACAACTTTCTATCGCTGGATTTGAACTTGCAACCTTTGGAATCAGAGGCAGATGCTTACCAAAATCTCAAAAAGCCTATCCCAAGCCTTATCACTGGATTTGAAGTTGCAACCCTTGGAATCAGAAGCAGATGCTTGCCAAAATCTCAAAAAGCTTATCCCAAGCCTTATCTCTGGATTTGAAGTTGCAACCCTTGGAATCAGAAGCAGATGCTTACCAAAATCTCAAAAAGCCTATCCCAAGCCTTATCACTGGAATCAGAGGCAGATGCTTCCGCCCGTCTGCCATCCCTGTCCACAATTCCCCAGCAAAACCGAAACCTACCTGAAGATAGCATCGCTCACTGTTGCCCCTAGCGCCTGGTTTCCAAGTCATCTCCTGACATCCTCCCGACATGGATGGACGTCAAATTCTGACTTGTATCACAAGTCACAAGCACATTTTTTTCTCCTGAATTTATTTAGGCTTGCAAAGGGGTTGAATACTTATTGTCTAAATACATTTCAGCTTTACAAAAATGCATAAAATGCATAATACCACCTTGACATTATGTGGTATTTTGACACAAAATCTCTATTTAATCCATTTTAAATTCAGGCTGTAACACAACAAAATGTGGAAAAAGTCACATTTAAAATACTATTGTATACTATGGTGTAAATACTTTAGTTTACACTGTATAATTGTTTAATACTGTATTTACTGTAGTATTTACAGTTAACTATAGTATCAATACTGTAGTAAAATAAAACTGGTATATACTACAGTAATTCATGTAGTGTTTTTGCAGAATGTAATATAGTGCAGTATACACTGTACTGTTTTTTGGTTTTATTACCATTGACATAAAGTGGAGGCGTTCTCCTTGAGGAAACATACTGGAGAAATACTAAAATAGCAAATATTCCTGTATAACCTGTAGGTCTGCACGGATAGTTCAGAGCTCCTCTTTTCACCAGCCAGTTTATTAGGTACACTCAAATAGTACTGGGTCGGAACCCCCGTTGCATGTTGGTCCATGCTGACATGATGGCATCACCCGGTTGCTGCAGAATGGACGACGGTACACCACCTCCACCAGCCTGTACTGTTGACAACAGGCAGGATGGGTACCGTGGACTCATGCTGTTTACACCAAATCCTGACTCGACCATTCAGCATGACGCAACAGGACCACCTCAATTGTCCGGTGTTGGTGATCCTGTGCCCACTGGAGCCACTTCTTCTTGTTTTTAGCTGATAGGAGTGGAACCCGGTGTGGTCGTCTGTTGAAATAGCCCATCCGTGACCAGGACCGACGAGTTGTGTGTTCTGAGATGCCGTTCTGCACACCACTGTCATGTATTGTCATGTATTGTCATGTCTTGTCCCTGTGCTTTCTCTTCTCTTCGTTTCCCCCTGCTGGTCGTATTAGGTTACTTTCTCTCTCTCTATCTCTCTCTCTCTCTATCGTTCCGTTCCTGCTCCCAGCTGTTCCTCATTCTCCTAACGACCTTGTTTACTCTCTCACACCTGTCCCCTCTTTTGCCCTCTGATTAAGTCTCTATTTCTCTCTCTGTTTCTGCTTCTGTCCTTGTCGGACTCTTGTTTGCTTTGCCCTTGTTCCGTCCTGTCGTATTCTGCCTCTTCATCAGATACTGCGTGTGAGCAGGTGTCCCTATCCTCTACGACCCGCGCCTACCCGAAGGGACCTGCAGTCTGTTGCCGCTAGCCCTGCAATTCTCCTCTACTACTAGAAGGGGGACTCTCCTGTAAAGATAGAGGATTTATGTTTTCCCTGTTTGGACATCTCCTGTAAAGATTGAGGATTTATGTTTTCCCTGTTTGGACATTAAAAGACTCTGTTTCTGTTAAATCGCTTTTGGGTCCTCACTCACCTGCATAACAGAAGAATCCGACCAAGAATGGACCCAGCGACTTCGGATCCTCGCTACTCAGCCATCGAGATCCAGGGAGCGATGCTAGGCAGACACAAGCAGGAATTGTCTGCTGCTCGACATGCCGTTGAGACCCTGGCCGCCCAAGTCTCCGCCCTCTCAAAACATATTCACAATCTCCGCCTCGATCCACCAGCTACTTCCAGGGCTTCCGAGTCTCCGGAGCCCAGAATTAATAACCCACCGTGTTACTCTGGGCAGCCCACTGAATGCCGCTCTTTCCTCACCCAGTGTGATATTGTGTTCTCTCTCCAGCCCAACACGTACTCCAGGGGTACAGCTCGTATCGCCTACGTCATATCTCTCCTTACTGGACGGGCTCGTGAGTGGGGCACGGCAATCTGGGAGGCAAGGGCTGAGTGTACTAACCAGTATCAGAACTTTAAGGAGGAGATGATACGGGTTTTTGATCGTTCAGTTTTTGGGAAAGAAGCTTCCAGGGCCCTGTCTTCCCTATGTCAAGGTAATCGATCCATAACGGATTACTCTATAGAGTTTCGCACTCTTGCTGCCTCCAGTGACTGGAACGAGCCGGCGTTGCTCGCTCGTTTTCTGGAGGGACTCCACGCAGAGGTTAAGGATGAGATTCTCTCCCGGGAGGTTCCTTCCAGCGTGGATTCTTTGATTGAACTCGCTATTCGCATAGAACGACGGGTAGATCTTCGTCACCGAGCTCGTGGAAGAGAGCTCGCGTTATCCGTTTCCCCCTCTCCGCATCACTACCATCTTCCTCCACTGGCTCAGGTGCTGAGCCCATGCAGCTGGGGGGTATTCGCATCTCGACTAAGGAGAGGGAACGGAGAGTCACCAACCGCCTCTGTCTCTATTGCGGTTCCGCTGGTCATTTTGTCATTTCATGTCCAGTAAAAGCCAGAGCTCATCAGTAAGTGGAGGGCTACTGGTGAGCGCTACTACTCAGGTCTCTCCGTCAAGATCCTGTACTACCTTGTCGGTCCATCTACGCTGGACCGGTTCGGCAGCTTCCTGCAGTGCCTTGATAGACTCTGGGGCGGAGGGCTGTTTTATGGACGAAGCCTGGGCTCGGGAACATGACATTCCTCTCAGACAGTTAGGGGAGCCCACGGCCATGTTCGCCTTGGATGGTAGTCCTCTCCCCAGGATTCAGTGTGAAACGCTACCTTTAACCCTCACTGTCTCTGGTAATCATAGCGAAACCATTTCTTTTTTGATTTTTCGTTCACCTTTTACACCTGTTGTTTTGGGTCATCCCTGGCTAGTGTGTCATAATCCTTCTATTAAGTGGTCTAGTAATTCTATCCTCTCCTGGAACGTTTCTTGTCATGTGAAGTGTTTAATGTCTGCTATCCCTCCTGTTTCTTCTGCCCCCTCTTCACAGGAGGAGCCTGGTGATTTGACAGGGGTGCCGGAGGAATATCATGATCTGCGCACGGTCTTCAGTCGGTCCAGGGCCACCTCCCTTCCTCCTCACCGGTCGTATGATTGTAGTATTGATCTCCTTCCGGGTACCACTCTCCCCCGGGGTAGACTATACTCTCTGTCGGCTCCCGAACGTAAGGCTCTCGAAGATTATTTGTCTGTTGCTCTCGACGCCGGTACCGTAGTTCCTTCCTCCTCTCCCACCGGAGCGGGGGTTTTTTTTGTTAAGAAAAAGGACGGGACCCTGCGCCCCTGCGTGGATTATCGAGGGCTGAATGACATAACGGTTAAGAATCGTTATCCGCTTCCCCTTATGTCATCAGCCTTCGAGATCCTGCAGGGAGCCAGGTTTTTCACTAAGTTGGACCTTCGTAACGCTTACCATCTCGTGCGCATCAGGGAGGGGGACGAGTGGAAAACGGCGTTTAACACTCCGTTAGGGAGTGGCTTCTTCCTTGTTGAGTGGCCTGTCAGGTTATGTCGATATAAGACTCGTTTTACAGTGGATATAAATACTTTTGTACCTGTTTCCTCCAGCATTTTCACAGGGTCCTTTGCTGTTGTTCTGGGATTGATTTGCCCTTTTCGCACCAAAGTATGTTCATCTCTAGGACGCGTCTCCTTCCTGAACAGTATGACGGCTGTATGGTCCCATGGTGTTTATACTTGCGTACTATTGTTTGTACAGATGAACGTGGTACCTTCAGGCATATGGACATTTCTCCCAAGGATGAACCAGACTTGTGGAGGTCTGACATGTTTTTTCTGAGGTCTTGGCTGATTTATTTTGTTTCCCCCGTGATGTCAAGCAAAGAAGCACTGCGTTTGAATGTAGGCCCTGAAATACATCCACATGTACAACTACAATTGACTCAAATGATGTCAATTAGTCTATCAGAAGCTTCTAAAGCCATGACGGAATCTGTTTGTAAACTTGTTCGGTGGTCGACGTCACTGGCCTTCTACCCATCACTGATCCATTTTTCATTTTCCATTGGTTTTATCTTGTCTTCCTTCACACCTGGTTACAATCCCATCAATTACATGTTGTGTATTTAACCCTCTGTTTCCCCTCGCGTCCTTGTCCGAGATTGTTTGATTGTATGTGATGTGCATGTATTATGTTGGTGTGTGACGGGTTTTGTACCCACTTTTGTTATTTTGTACATTTTGGTTTTTGGAGTTTTATCAGCATTTTATTAAAGAACTTTGTTTTTACCAAGTTCGTTCTCCTGATCCTGACTTCTCTGCCACCAACACGCACCAATTACACTTCCGACTTCAACTGTAAGTATTACTTACACGTTAGAAGGATACTACTGTGTGTGTTATCGTATTCTACAGTACACTACACTTTATTATACAATCCTATAGTAAGTACTGTAGTATTCTATAGTAAAGGGTAGTATTTTTGTGTCTAGAGTGCCATTTCACTGAGATCTTTAGATATGGAAAAGTAGAAACCAGTGGAAAGGTTGTTCGTTCTCTGCTACACACAGAGGTTCATGCAAACTAGTCTATAAAACTATCTGTGTGCAAGGGACACTGCTTGTGTATGGGTTAGGCTGTTGTACTGTACATGAAACAGAGATACAAGTGTTTATGAGCGTGGTTCAGTGTCAAAACAACAATTGACTTATTTCGCAAGACATTTACAAGACATTCATCTGGCTTTCATCATCGCTAATACGTTTCTTTCCCTTATGACCCTTATCAACGATCAGTTTCTATGTGGCATTAGTTCTCTCTGGTAAATCCTGACATGCTAAAACTTGAAACATGTGCTTCATACTATTCCACTTGTGTCAAACCAAGTGTAAAACAAGCCAGCGGTTCTGGAAGATATACTGTTGGAGGACTTCTTGGAATATTATAACTTGTTCAACTCACTCACACACATCTTGCATTCAGGGCCCTTTGCAAAGCTTGTGAGTGAGTGTCCCATACTGCCAGCCTCAGCAGAGATGACCCATGTGTCTGTAATGTCACCATTATGACAGTGTTATGAAGGCTAATGAAGGGTTGAAGAAAAGTATAATCCAATTTTCACCATTTTTATTTTGCTTGAATTGTACTTGCTGACTTTTCACATCCTTGGCAACTCTAATCTGACTTGCGGCTAAGAAAGAGAGAGAGAAGTGATTGCGGTATTTCTCCATGCTTCATTCAACTGTTCAGATCAATTTGGCGTCTCTGTGCTTTCTGTTCCTGTACATCTGCTGTGCACGTCTTTGCAAGGTCAATAGCACTATTAAAACATGTATCTAGGCCGCATTACAGTCAATATGGAAAGCCAGAGCATCCGTTGTCACGTTAGGGAAAACTCAACCCCGATCTTAAGATTATACAACTGAACGAACGTCTGTCTCCTCAGTCACTGAGAACATTGTCGTGGTCTGGTATTTACAGTATGCTTTGCCTTTCAGACGAAGATTCACTTGCGGGGAAAAGAGGCCCTGTTGGTGAGTGGTTGTCAGTCCATTGGCAGGTGGAGGGTGTAACTCTGGAAGAATAAATAGGGCTGTAGCATTACCTCATCATGTCACCATCAGCCTGAGGGTAAACTACAGAGCAAGATCAATGAGTTATCCAGCTAACTTTGTTAAACAACAAAAAATAACTGTTTTTCTGGTTCACCACTTAGCTAAACTTAGATGTGTTTTAGGTTGTTGAGACACTTAGACCATGCCCATTTAATTCGTATCTTCCTAAAAACTAAAACATTAATTTAGTATAGTTTGGGAATTTGGCTGGCTAAGTCATTGATCTGGCTTAGTAGTTTACCCCTCGGGGCCAAGAAGCCTTGTTTATTAACTATTTGATAGAAGACATGATTATCCATGTGTTCTGCTTTGTAATCTGACAAATTTATCCAGACTGTGCATGCCCATTGACACGCACGTTCTCTTATAAAAAACACAGAGAAAGACAGGTGTGGCCATGGAACCTAACCCTCTGCTATTGGGCCTGTCGTCACACTAGGCGAGACCCAAATGCAGACACAGGAAGCAGATGGTTGGAGTCCAAGATGTTTAATAAATCCAAAGGGAATAGGCAAGAGAATGGTCATGGACAGGCAAAATGTCATAACCAGTTCAGAGTCCAGGAGGTACAGAGTGGCAGGCAGGCTCGAGGTCAGGGCAGGCAGAATGGTCAGGGCAGGCGGGTACAGAGTCCAGAACAGGCAAGGGTCAAAAACCGGGAGGACTAGCAAAAGGAGAAAAGGCAAAGCAGTAAAAAAGGGAAAAAAAGCTGGTAGGCTTGGACATACAAGATGAACTGACACAAAGAGATAGGAAACACAAGGATAAATACACTCGGGAAAACAAGCGATGCCTGGAGGGGGTGGAAACAATAACGAGGACAGGTGAACCTGGTAGACCAGGGTGTCGGCGGTGGAAGTCGGCGATGAGGGCTGGATCCAGGATGTCTCTAGCAGGAACCCAGTACCTCTCCAGGCCATAACCCCTGCAGTCAACCACGTACTGGAAACCCCTGCCCCATGGTCAAACACCCAGCAGACGTCTCACCGTGTATGCCGGATGGCCATCAATGACACAGGGAGGGGGGTGCCTGGGGACAGAAAGAACTGAGGGACAATGGGTTTAATTCTAGACACATGGAACGTAGGGTGAATACGGAGGGTACGGGGTAACAAGAGAGGGACAGCAGTGGAACTCAGGACTCTGGAGATGGGAAAAGGACCAATAAAATGGAGGATCAGTTTGCGGGACTCTACCCAGAGGGGCAGGTCCCCTGTGGACAGCCATATACTCTGCCCAATGCGGTAGCGGGGAGCTGGGGTCCGGCGACAATACCTGGAGTTGGTCTTGAGGTACGTCGACAGCGGTGGACAAACATCTGGGCCGAGGGTACGCTGACCTCCTGCTCAGTGAAGAGTGATAGGCTGATATCCCATGGAGCACTCGAAAGGGGAGAATCCCGTGGCAAAACTTGGAAGAGTGTTCCGGGCATACTCCACCCAGACCAGTTGACGGCTCCAGGTAGTGGGGTTGGTTGAGACCAGGCAGCTTAAGGTGGTCTCCAGGTCTTAGTTGGGGATGGTCTTGGTTGGGGATGGAATCCGGATGAAAGGCTGGCTGGACAACCCAATAAGGGTGCAGAATGCCTTCCAGAACTGAAGGCATACGCTGGGCTATCTCCTTGGCAGAAGGTAGTTTGGGGAGAGGGATGAAATGGGTGGCCTTGGAGAACCAGTCGACTACGGTCAGAATGACAGTGTTGCCATTAGATGGAGGGAGTCCAGTGACAAAGTCCAGAGATATGAGACCAGGGACGATGAGGAACCGGTAGTGGCTGCAGGAGGTCAGAAGGAGCTTGCCGTGGAGTCTTGGTCGAAGGAAGACGGATTGGCCTCAACGGGACCCTGGATGACAGGTCAGCCTGGAAGAATTCCAGGACCCGGGACCGGACTGGATTAGGGACAAGCAGTCCCCTTCAGGTCCAGGCTGGGAGCGTTGTGCCTTGTGGACCAGGTTCTCAATATCCCAATCCACAGTGGCAGTAAGGCATGAGGTAGAGAGAATGGTTTCAGAGGTCGAGGGTGTGGCAGAGGAACTGTATAGGCGGGAGAGGGCATCAGGCTTCACATTCTTTGAACCTGGGCGGTAGGAGATGGTGAAGTTAAATCTGGTGAACAGGAGGCCCCATCGGGCCTGCCTGGAGTTGAGGCGCTTGGCTGTACGGAGATATTCCAGGTTTTTATGGTCGGTTCAGACCAGGAATGGCTGTTCTGCTCCTTCCAGCCAGTGCCTCCCCTCTTCCAACGCCATCTCGTTGGAAGAGTTCTCGGTTGCCAACATCGTAGTTCCTTTCAGCAGGATTGAGACGATGGGACAGGAAGGCATAGGGATGAAGCTTCTGGTCCTGGGCAGATCGCTGGGACAGGATGGCCCCCACTCCAACATCCGAAGCATCCACGCTGTTGTGAACAGATGTTTCAGGTCCACAAAGGCTTTGTCAACAGCTGGAAACCATTTGAATGCTACCTTGGGAGAGGTGAGTGCCGAGAGGGGGGCTGCCAGGGTGCTGTAGTCCTGAATGAAATGGCAGTAGAAGTTTGCAAAACTAAGAAACAGTTGCAACTGCATGTCCCCTACCTTGTCACAACACAACTGCATGTCCACTACCATGTCACAACACATCGGCTCAAACGCATTAAAAAGGAAAGAAAGTCGACAAATTCGACAAATGAACTTTTAACAAGGCACACCTGTTAATTGAAATGCATTCCAGGTGACTACCTCATGAAGCTGGTTGAGAGAATGCCACGAGTGTGCAAAGCTGTCATCAAGGCAAAGGGTGGCTATTTTAAAGAATCTAAAATATATTTGTGTGTTCATTGAACTGTACACTGAGGTGACTATTCAGAGATGCTCAGGTGGTCAATACTTCCCTCCAGTTGATGTGCCCAAAAATGGAGCAGATATCTTATACCAATCTCTCTTTACAGTCATTTGTCCATAACAACCTTAGGCATCACCTCATGTCAAAAGTCTCTCCAAAATGTCACATTTTGAAACATCTTTATTTTCATTTATAGAGCTTATCAAATTCCATTTTTATGACCATATTCACATTCTTTATTTAAGTTTTCATTGGTGTTTTCATTGGTGTTTGCCAGCAGCATACCACCCTGCATCCCACCGCTGGCTTGCCTCTGAAGCTAAGGGTTGGTCCTGGTTGGTCCCTGGGTGGGAGACCAGATGATGCTGGAAGTGGTGTTGGAGTGCAAGTAAGAGGCACTCTATCCTCTGGTCTGAAAACATATACCCCAGTGATTCTGGTCATTGCCCAGTGTAGGGTGCTGTCTTTTGGATGGGATGTTTTATTTTTATTTATTTAACCTTTATTTAACTAGGCAAGACAGTTAAGACAGTTCTTAACTTAGGCAAGACCGTTCTTATTTACAATGATGGTCTACCAAAAGGCAAAATGCCTGCTGCGGCGACGGAGGCCTGGGATAATTAAAAAATTAAAAGACATAGGACAAGACTCACAGGAAGAGAGACAGCTAAGACAACAACATAGCAAGGCAGCAACACATGACAACACAGCATGGTAGCAACACAACATAACAACAACATGGTTGCAATACAACATGGTAGCAGCACAAAACATGGTACAAACATTATTGGGCACAGACAACAGCACAAAGGGCAAGAAGGTAGAGACAACAATACAAAGCAGCCACAACTGTCAGTAAGAGTGTCCATTATTGGGTCTTTGAATTAAGAGATTGAGACAAAACTTCCAGTTTGAGTGTTTGTTGCAGCTTGTTCCTGTCGCTAGCTGCAGCGAACTGAAAAGAGGAGCGACCCAGGGATGTGCGTGCATTGGGGACCTTTTAACAGAATGTGACTGGCAGAATGGGTGTTGTATGTGGAGGATGAGGGCTGCAGTAGATATCTCAGATAGAGGGGAGTGAGGCCTAAGAGGGTTTTATAAATAAGCATCGACCAGTGGGTCTTGCGACGGGTATACATAGATGACCAGCTTACAGAGGAGTATAGAGTACAAGCTGATTTTATACAATTTTACAGAGGCCAGTTCATGAAGGAATGCTTGCTCATTAAATTTTTTTGCAAGCATCTATAACAAATCAGGACAGGTTGTTTCACTGAGCCACCATTACAAACACAGGCTGTAAAAAAGTGATCACTAAGGTCATTACAGAAAACACCAGACAGATACCTATCAGGATTATTTGTGAGGATAACGAGGAGGAGCCTTTTCTGGGTGTTTGGAGTCATACCTTGTTAAATGGGTGTCCTGACTCTCTGTGATCACTAAAGATCACATGGCACTTATCGTAAAAGTAGAGGTGTTAACCGTTAACCTCGGTGTCCTGGCTAAATTCCCAACCTGGCCCTCATACCATCATGGCCACCTAATCATCCCCAGATTCCAAGTGGCTCATTCATCCCCCCTCCTCTCCCCTACAGGGAGGAGGTCAGAGACCTGGCCGGGTGGTGCCAAAATAGCAAACTATCCCTCAACGTAACCAAGACTAAGGAGATGATTGTGGACTACAGGAAAAGGAGGACCGAGCACGCCCCCATTCCCATCGACGGGGCTGTAGTGGAGCAGGTTGAGGGCTTCAAGTTCCTTGGTGTCCACATCACCAACAAACTAGAATGGTCCAAACACACCAAGACAGTCGTGAAGAGGGCACGACAAAGCCTATTCCTGAACAAGTAATCAAATGGCTAACCGGACAATTTGCATTGTGTGCTTCCCCCCAGACCCCTCTTTTACGCTGCTGCTACTCTCTGTTTATCAAGTATGCTTGAATGAACAGCCATCAGCCTAGAAGCAGAGATAAGGATCTCACTTCACTGAACTGACCAATCAGCAGTGAGGAGGCTTGGCACTCTGTGATCTCTTGAACACATCAACTTATATCACCAACAACAACTTCATCACTCCATCTAGTGGAGGGGTCAATGCACAGGTCAGGCAAATCCCTTCTACAAAAACAAATAACATCTATTTCCTAGTAGCAGTTCTGAACACAGGCCCACAACTCATTTGTTCCAGCTTTACTCAGACACACACTCAATAAATACAGAACAAAAGACAGACAAGAGGAATACAGAAAACCCGTGTTCATGTCACAGTAACGCTTTGAACACACCAACAGCGTTGTTGCACAAAATAGTATACAGCATCATTTGGATATGTACCGTATGCATGAGAAGTTCAACATTCACCTTCTGATACCATTTCTGTCAAGCCATCTACGCATACAGTTTGACGCATACGTTGGATAAATCCAATGTATGCACCACACAGAACGCACTGCAACTGCCTCTGCAACGTAATGCTGCAAGGCAAACGCAGTGTTTCATTGGAAGTGAATGTAACTGTGGTGTACCAAAATGCAATGACGCTGTCGGTGTGATGGAAGCGTAAAGAGGCTGTACAGATAGCCTGGGTTCATGTCACAGTAAAGGGGCTGTACAGATAGCCTGGGTTCATGTCACAGTAAAGAGGCTGTACAGATAGCCTGGGTTCATGTCACAGTAAAGAGGCTGTACAGATAGCCTGGGTTCATGTCACAGTAAAGAGGCTGTACAGATAGCCTGGGTTCATGTCACAGTAAAGAGGCTGTACAGATAGCCTGGGTTCATGTCACAGTAAAGAGGCTGTACAGATAGCCTGGGTTCATGTCACAGTAAAGAGGCTGTACAGATAGCCTGGGTTCATGTCACAGTAAAGGGGCTGTACAGGCTGTACAGATAGCCTGGGTTCATGTCACAGTAAAGAGGCTGTACAGATAGCCTGGGTTCATGTCACAGTAAAGAGGCTGTACAGATAGCCTGGGTTCATGTCACAGTAAAGAGGCTGTACAGATAGCCTGGGTTCATGTCACAGTAAAGGGGCTGTACAGATAGCCTGGGTTCATGTCACAGTAAAGAGGCTGTACAGATAGCCTGGGTTCATGTCACAGTAAAGAGGCTGTACAGATAGCCTGGGTTCATGTCACAGTAAAGAGGCTGTACAGATAGCCTGGGTTCATGTCACAGTAAAGGGGCTGTACAGATAGCCTGGGTTCATGTCACAGTAAAGAGGCTGTACAGATAGCCTGGTTTCATGTCACAGTAAAGAGGCTGTACAGATAGCCTGGGTTCATGTCACAGTAAAGAGGCTGTACAGATAGCCTGGGTTCATGTCACAGTAAAGGGGCTGTACAGATAGCCTGGGTTCATGTCACAGTAAAGAGGCTGTACAGATAGCCTGGTTTCATGTCACAGTAAAGAGGCTGTACAGATAGCCTGGGTTCATGTCACAGTAAAGGGGCTGTACAGATAGCCTGGTTTCATGTCACAGTAAAGAGGCTGTACAGATAGCCTGGGTTCATGTCACAGTAAAGGGGCTGTACAGATAGCCTGGGTTCATGTCACAGTAAAGAGGCTGTACAGATAGCCTGGGTTCATGTCACAGTAAAGAGGCTGTACAGATAGCCTGGGTTCATGTCACAGTAAAGAGGCTGTACAGATAGCCTGGTTTCATGTCACAGTAAAGAGGCTGTACAGATAGCCTGGGTTCATGTCACAGTAAAGAGGCTGTACAGATAGCCTGGGTTCATGTCACAGTAAAGGGGCTGTACAAATAGCCTGGTTTCATGTCACAGTAAAGAGGCTGTACAAATAGCCTGGTTTCATGTCACAGTAAAGAGGCTGTACAAATAGCCTGGTTTCATGTCACAGTAAAGAGGCTGTACAAATAGCCTGGGTTCATGTCACAGTAAAGAGGCTGTACAGATAGCCTGGTTTCATGTCACAGTAAAGAGGCTGTACAGATAGCCTGGTTTCATGTCACAGTAAAGAGGCTGTACAAATAGCCTGGTTTCATGTCACAGTAAAGGGGCTGTACAAATAGCCTGGTTTCATGTCACAGTAAAGAGGCTGTACAGATAGCCTGGGTTCATGTCACAGTAAAGGGGCTGTACAAATAGCCTGGTTTCATGTCACAGTAAAGAGGCTGTACAAATAGCCTGGGTTCATGTCACAGTAAAGAGGCTGTACAGATAGCCTGGTTTCATGTCACAGTAAAGAGGCTGTACAGATAGCCTGGTTTCATGTCACAGTAAAGGGGCTGTACAAATAGCCTGGGTTCATGTCACAGTAAAGAGGCTGTACAGATAGCCTGGGTTCATGTCACAGTAAAGGGGCTGTACAGATAGCCTGGTTTCATGTCACAGTAAAGAGGCTGTACAAATAGCCTGGGTTCATGTCACAGTAAAGGGGCTGTACAGATAGCCTGGTTTCATGTCACAGTAAAGAGGCTGTACAGATAGCCTGGTTTCATGTACAGATAGCCTGGGTTCATGTCACAGTGCAAAGGGGCTGTAAAGGGGCTGTACAGATAGCCTGGGTTCATGTCACAGTAAAGGGGCTGTACAGATAGCCTGGGTTCATGTCACAGTAAAGGGGCTGTACAGATAGCCTGGGTTCATGTCACAGTAAAGAGGCTGTACAGATAGCCTGGGTTCATGTCACAGTAAAGGGGCTGTACAGATAGCATGTCTAAAGGTTCATGCCTGGGTTCATGTCAGTAAAGAGGCTGTACAGATAGCCTGGGTTCATGTCACAGTAAAGCCTGGGTTCATGTCACAGTAAAGAGGCTGTACAGATAGCCTGGGTTCATGTCACAGTAAAGGGGCTGTACAAATAGCCTGGGTTCATGTCACAGTAAAGGGGCTGTACAAATAGCCTGGTTTCATGTCACAGTAAAGAGGCTGTACAAAGCCTGGGTTCATGCCTGGTTTCATGTCACAGTAAAGAGGCTGTACAAATAGCCTGGTTTCATGTCACAGTAAAGGGGCTGTACAAATAGCCTGGTTTCATGTCACAGTAAAGAGGCTGTACAAATAGCCTGGGTTCATGTCACAGTAAAGAGGCTGTACAGATAGCCTGGTTTCATGTCACAGTAAAGAGGCTGTACAGATAGCCTGGGTTCATGTCACAGTAAAGGGGCTGTACAAATAGCCTGGTTTCATGTCACAGTAAAGAGGCTGTACAAATAGCCTGGTTTCATGTCACAGTAAAGGGGCTGTACAAATAGCCTGGTTTCATGTCACAGTAAAGAGGCTGTACAGATAGCCTGGGTTCATGTCACAGTAAAGGGGCTGTACAAATAGCCTGGTTTCATGTCACAGTAAAGAGGCTGTACAAATAGCCTGGGTTCATGTCACAGTAAAGGGGCCCCCCAACGGTGCGGACTGGACGTCGTTATTTACAATGACGTTCTACACCAGCCAAACACGGACGACGCTGGGCCAATTGTGCACCACCCTACTGGACTCCCAATCACAGCCGGTTGTGATACAACCTGGATTTGAACCAGGGTGTATGTAGTGACACCTCTAGCGCTGAGATGCAGTGCCTTAGATTGCTGCGCCACTCGGCAAAATTGCTAAGTTGGCAACACAGCGCTTCAGGACACGGTTGACTCCTCCTCCTCACCACTCTATAGGCAATATGGTCATCCCATGCTTGCTCGAATGTGCCTTCTAAAACAAGACTACGCGCTGAACAGCAACTATCTGGGTCAAAGCATTTCGGTGGGGGATAGGCAGTGCTGGCTATGTACAGTATACAGTGCATTCGGAAAGTATTCAGACCCCTTTACTTTTTCCACATTGTGTTAAGTTACAGCCTTATTCTAAAATGGATTAAATACAATTTGTTCCTCATCAATCTACACACAATACCCCATAAAGACAAAGCGAAAACAGGTTTTTAGAAAAATACTCAAATACCATCAGGATAGACTGAAGGTGATACTGTTGAATGACAAAGACGTATCCAATAGTTAACCAGATCAATACAAAGACGTATCCAATAGTTAACCAGATCAATACAAAGACGTATCCAATAGTTAACCAGATCAATACAAAGACGTATCCAATAGTTAACCAGATCAATACAAAGACGTATCCAATAGTTAACCAGATCAATACAAAGACGTATCCAATAGTTAACCAGATCAATACAAAGACGTATCCAATAGTTAACCAGATCAATACAAAGACGTATCCAATAGTTAACCAGATCAATACAAAGACGTATCCAATAGTTAACCAGATCAATACAAAGACGTATCCAATAGTTAACCAGATCAATACAAAGACGTATCCAATAGTTAACCAGATCAATACAAAGACATATCCAATAGTTAACCAGATCAATACAAAGACATATCCAATAGTTAACCAGATCAATAGAAAAGCACAGAACGCCAGTAGCTCAAAGCGCAACAAAACAGATGTTTTTTAACCAATGGCTTATTGGTGGTTTATTGGAAAATGTATTGTTGTGATCAAACCGGATGTGCATGGGTTCCAATGGTTGACATGTGAGCAAGGAAAATATATCTCTGTTGTTTTTAATCCACTTTTTAAAGTTGGTAATTTTGTTTGTATTGGAAAAGGCAGTTCTCAGAGTTGAGGTTCTCAGTTTTCACCAGAGTTGAGGTTCTCAGTTTTCACCAGAGTTGAGGTTCTCAGTTTTTGTGCGCTTTTGACATTGACCTATGTGGTTAATGGCCTTGTGTTGGAGGGGAGAGAGGCTGATAAAGATCTTAACTTGGGATTTGGCTGGCTGAGTGCCTGTTTGACTGTTAAATCATGTTTATTATGAAATTATTTGAAATATTAATACAATCGCACCCAAGGGGCCACTAGAGGGCGATTCTGGTCATTCGACTGCAGGAAAAGGATTCAGACAATATGTCATGATAAACTACTCAAACAACCCCTAGACAATATAAAGGTTGTTCAAAGGCATGGAGACATTCCTAACAACCTCCCTGCTCCATAACCTCCACTCAATTTCAGTTGAAAGAAAACCATCAAGTACTGTGCAATGTACCTTCATCTCCTCCATGAACAAACCATAGTATCAGTACAAGCCATGAATCAGAGAATAACTCAAACCCTCTGGCTAGCGTTTTAGGAGAATGCAGAAACATACACCAGGTATCATGACTGTGGCCCATCTCCTGTACACATTAACACAAATAGACCCTAAGGGCAGCAATCAAGCATTTTTTGCCATAATACTATGCAATAATGCATGCCTTCCCACCTAGTCTTTTTCCCAGGAATGAGCATATTGTCATTAAGAGTAACCATAGAGCCCAAACTGCAATATACACTGAGTATACCAAATATTAGGAACACCTTCATAATATTGAGATGCCCTCAGAACAGCCTCAATTCTTTGGGGTATGGATTCTACAAGGTGTCGAAAGCATTGACCCATGTTGACTCCAATGCTTCCCACAGTTGTGTCAAGTTGGCTAGATGTCCTTTGGGTGGTGGACCATTCTTGATACACACAGGAAAATATTGAGCGTTGCAGTTCTTGACACAAACCAGTGCGCCTAGCAACTACTACCATACCCTGTTCAAAGGTACTTAAATATTTTCTCTTGCCCATTCACCCTCTAAATGGCACACATGCACAATCCACGTCTCAATTGTCTCAAGGCGTAAAAATCCTAATTTAAAAAAAATTGTTTAATTTTTTTCTCCCAATTTCAATCTTGTCTCATCACTGCAACTCCCCAACGTGCTTGGGAGAGGCGAAGGTCGAGTCATGCATCCTCCGAAACATGACCCGCCAAGCCTCGCTCCTTAACACCCGCCCGCTTAACCCGGAAGCCAGCTGCACCAATGTGTTGGAGGAAACACCGTTCAACTGAAGACTGAAGTCATCCTGCAGGTGCCTGGCCAGCCACAAGGAGTCACTAGAGCTCAATGAACCAAGTTAAGCCGCCCCCGGCATAAATGGTCAGTCTATGTCATGGAAAGAGCAGGTGTTCTTAATGTTTTGTATACTCAGTGTACACATTCTACTAATCACATAAATGTATTGCCTAAAGGTAAACCTTTCAATAAAGAAGATAGATGAAAGGATCTGAAACAAGAGTAGCTCCAATGCATTGTCTAGATAAACATACTGTACAGAATAGTGTGTTATAGTGAAGCCATAATGACTTCATCAAGCCCACATGACGTTTTATACTCACATCTCTTTAAAAAATAAATGGTATACGACTATGACTTTATTCATGTATTGGTTTATCACAAGGAGCTATAATTGTAGAGTTCATTGACCCTAGGATGACATGATATTGCACTTCCTGTGTTTGTGTGTATTGTATTGTATTGTATTGTATTGTATTGTATTGTATTGTATTGTATTGTATTGTATTGCGTTGTATTGTATTAGTTTCAATTCTCAAGAACACAATGGAAGACATTGGGGCGGCAGGGTAGTCTAGTGGTTAGTGTGTTGGCCTAGTAACCGGAAAGTTGCAAGTTCAAACCCCTGACCTAACAAGGTACAAAATCTGTCGTTCTGCCCCTGAACAGGCAGTTATCCCACTGTTCCTAGGCTGTCATTAAAAATAAGAATTTGTTCTTAACTCACTTGCCTAGTTAAATAAAGGTAAAAAATGTACTCTCAAACTGACTTTTTTTCTCCAACTCTGGGTTGTTACATTGTGTTTGTGAGAATTGAAACCAATAAAAGAAAACTGATTGATAACATTTTACATTTTATTTGTACATGTACTGTATTGTTTTGTATTATTTGGCAACATGAATAAAATTGTATTTAACATTACACACACTGAAGAAGGTTGTCACCAAATGTCTGTGTGTACTATTGCACAGTATTACTGCTAAAAATGCTTGTTTGTTGCTTTTAGGGTCTATTTGTGTTAATGTGTACATGAGATGGGCCACAGTCATGGTACCAAGGTTAGATAAGGTAATTCACTTTGTTCACCCATGGGACAACTGTATGTGTAAGTCCCAAATGGTTTTATGTTCTGTCAAACAAAACACACACACAAACACGCACGCACGCAAGCACGCACGCAAACGCACGCACACACACACACACACACACACACACACACACACACACACACACACACACACACACACACACACACACACACACACACACACACACACACACACACACACACACACTACTTATTTTATGGATGTTTCATGACTCGCACATGACCTTCTGCTTGGCCTTGTACCATTCTCTCAGTGAGAGAGAAAACATAGAGGTGGAGTTGGATTAAAAGAGGTGTGTATAAGAACCCCTTGACTATGAGGGTGAGTCAGAGAGGACAGCTGAAGGAGAGCAAGCTGCTGCCGTTACAACGTTAGACCAACGTTAGAACCACACGATGCAAGCCTACCTTCTGTTTTCCATCAGCCTGTGTCTGGCTGTTGGGAGCTTGGCAGAACGACCTCATCCATGCAGTAAGTGAGAAAAAATGTCATTCCTTATTGAGACACTTTTGGAATAACCAACTAAATGCACCGCCACGATGTTAATCAAATAACACCAAACATATTGTCTATAGCCTAGACACGCAAATAGCATGAAGAATGCCAGATTGCATCTCTATTTGGGAAATCATTTTCTACCTGTTTGTATTACTATAATATGACAAATGTATGTCTTTCACATTAAAGAATCACCACCTTTGGTCGAGGGCAGTGTGGCACTGGTAAGTCTTTAAAATAATATCAAGCTCACCAGAGAAATCTTTACACGTTGTCTTTTTTTACAAACCGCTACCTTTGATACCTGTGAAAGATTCTTCCTCATAGTTGTACTAGGTTTTTATGGCAACCAAAAAAACCATTCTGTGATTTTATTTGGCTCTATAAAAAAGAGCTACTGTGTATATACAGCAATATGATTTCATTTAATTGAGATGAGCACTAAAAGATCCCCTGATATTGTAGCTTTCCTGTTCAAATGAAATATGCATGCTTTTCTTTAAAAACAAACTCTGAATGGTATCATGTGTGTATTTTCTATCACACATTCAAACAGACGATCCTCAAGGAGAAAACTTTTGGTGTTGAGAAATTCTCCTATGATGCTTTTGAAGAGAGGGTGCACATCCGACTTCTTCTGGACCAGGACAACCACACCACCTACAGAGACACCCTTCTTCTTTATAAAGAGGTTTGATCTTACAGACACATATTCTCTACATTATCATTGTTATTCAGGGGGTTGTACTGGATGATGATATAGTGTGAAGGCCATTTCCATCCAAAAATAAAAACCATTCTGACGTTGTGTCTATCATTCATCTTCTCAGGGTATAGCTTACCGAATCTTCCGCCATAATCAAACCTGTGAGAAGGTCCACTTTAAGGATCCCTGGAAGCCAATGGAGATCCCCAGTGATGCCAAGTTCCAATCACAGGTGATCATTGGGAGCCTTTCCGCTCCTGCAGAAGGGCTGCTGGTCAACAACTGGTCAGGAACTATGGCAGAGCCTCACGGTGAGTGAATGACGAATACTCTAGAAAACCTCCGACTAACTACCGACTATTATTTACATTCACTGCTAAATTCCCTTTGCATGAGTGACTTAAGAAATATAATCAAAAACTTGCCATAATCCATTGGTGTGCTGTTCACATGGCTAGTGGTTTGTATCATCTCTGCACATTTTATTATAATGTCCATGCACACTCCTTACAGATGATTACCTCCTCACTTTCACTGAGTTTGGTTGCCTGCCCATTCATTCCTGGTGGTACAACACTAAGGATCAAACCCTTCTAAGGTAAGTGGTACACAATCCCAATTTTAGGCAGTTTTGTTATTGCAGTCGTAAATCACGAAACAGTCATATACAGTATCTGATGAAGGGACTATGGTCTTGTTTGAGAAACACTGCATTGAGAAAGAGCCCGCGTCTGAATGCTTTTAGCCTGACGGGGGCTTTTATGTTACTGTCTGTTCCATCTCCAGTCTGAGTTTCTTTGACATGGTGCTCGGAGTTGAGGACCCTGAAGTTTTCAACCCTCCTTCTTTCTGTGACAAAGCACAGCCGGGCAACGATGCAGCACTGACAAGTTTCTTTGATGCCCTCATTTGAGTTAATAGTAATGCATCAAAGCATTTTCCTTCCAACTCCACTATGATCATTTAAAGTAATTACTTCATAAACTATATTAAACTATTGTTAAAACAATAAACATTGATTGGACTCCTGTCTGTTTTAACCTGATGGCATTGGCGATAAACAAAATTACAAGATGCACATATTCAATAAATAAATGTATTTTTTCAGGGTAACAGAAGAGCACAACCCTGTAGACACTCAAACTTTCAAATGCAGACAAGATTTTTTAAGGTACATTAACAAATTAAATGGAGCCAAATTAAAACTCCATAAGGGACTTAGCACATAAGCACAATAATTGAGCAAAATATCAGAATCGCGCTACTTGTGTAGGCAGCCATAAAGGTGTGGAAAAAATGCACTGTAGTGTCAGGTAGCCTAGTGGTTAGAGCATTGGACTAGTTAGTAACTGAACGGTTGCAAGATCGAATCCCTGAGCTGACAAGGTAAACATCTGTTGTTCTACCCCAGAACGAGGCAGTTAACCCACTGTTTCTAGGCTGTCATTGAAAATAAGAATTTGTTCTTAATTGACTTGCCTAGTTAAAGGTAAAAGTGTTAATTTCAATTGCAGCATGTTGTAATAGCAGCTATTGGCCAACAGATGGTGATATTGATCATTTTATAATATAATCATAATTTACATTACCACTTTACTTTGGATGCAAGTGGCATCATCAATACATTTGACACCTATAGAATAAAGTGGAAACTAGAATGAAATGCACCCATTTGAAGATCAGTGCTAAAGTACATTCTTGCTAGAATGGGTACCGCTCTCTTCAGCTAACATTCCACTAGGTAATTTGCAGGAGTAGCAAAGGGTGGAATGTTAGCTAATAAGACCAGTACCCAGACTACTTTCTTACCACATAAGGTAACCCAAAAATAACATTCTTTACAGGAATGTGAAATGATTTATAGTAACTTCAACAGAACACTTTAGTAAATCAAATTGACAGCTCTTACAGCTTATTTTTCCCCAGGCTACTTAGTGAGTGGTGTTGGCATCATTGAGAGGCACTTGACAAACAGGCACATTTGAGACTAGAATATTTCAAGTTGAATTATGTTTTATTATTGTAGCATACTCCTTGTTCAATTAAAATTCACAATTCTTGAGATGTTGTGCAGCCATTCTATTTGCAGACGGTTTTCCAAAGGGCTGAAGAGTAAACTAGGAGTGAGGAGAGTAAACTAG
The DNA here is from genome assembly GCF_023373465.1 of Oncorhynchus keta. Classification (NCBI taxonomy): domain Eukaryota; kingdom Metazoa; phylum Chordata; class Actinopteri; order Salmoniformes; family Salmonidae; genus Oncorhynchus; species Oncorhynchus keta. The sequence goes on along the minus strand of NC_068426.1, from coordinate 13,837,715 downwards.
GAGTGAGGAGAGTAAACTAGGAGTGAGGAGAGTAAACTAGGAGTGAGGAGAGTAAACTAGGAGTGAGGAGAGTAAACTAGGAGTGAGGAGAGTAAACTAGGAGTGAGGAGAGTAAACTAGGAGTGAGGAGAGTAAACTAGGAGTGAGGAGAGTAAACTAGGAGTGAGGAGAGTAAACTAGGAGTGAGGAGAGTAAACTAGGAGTGAGGAGAGTAAACTAGGAGTGAGGAGAGTAAACTAGGAGTGAGGAGAGTAAACTAGGAGTGAGGAGAGTAAACTAGGAGTGAGGAGAGTAAACTAGGAGTGAGGAGAGTAAACTAGGAGTGAGGAGAGTAAACTAGGAGTGAGGAGAGTAAACTAGGAGTGAGGAGAGTAAACTAGGAGTGAGGAGAGTAAACTAGGAGTGAGGAGAGTAAACTAGGAGTGAGGAGAGTAAACTAGGAGTGAGGAGAGTAAACTAGGAGTGAGGAGAGTAAACTAGGAGTGAGGAGAGTAAACTAGGAGTGAGGAGAGTAAACTAGGAGTGAGGAGAGTAAACTAGGAGTGAGGAGAGTAAACTAGGAGTGAGGAGAGTAAACTAGGAGTGAGGAGAGTAAAGTGGAGATGGAGAGGTAGTTCATAGAGGTTGGGGATTTGTTCCACGGAGTTCTTGAAGTAATGATGATCCCAGGAGGGTCTTGAATAAGTAGAGAATGTACGGAACATCCATTAACATGAGTCCATGTTAAGTTAATCTTTCTTCTTGTAGTCCTCAATGTTGGTGAGAATCCAACCGGAAGGTCCCAGGATAGCCAGTGCGAACAGTCCCAGTCCGATGATGGTCTCCTATAGAAAGGATGGTAGAGTAAACAGGACTAGGTTATTCATGGCATGGTGCTATGTTGAGGGTGTTGTGCAATGTTACAGAATGAGAATGTTCAAAAGTGTAGAACAGATGATTACTTCTCAATGTCATGTGGTACAAGGAATCATGTCAGATGGAAAAGGCTATATGGACATTCCTGACCTGCAAAACGATATTTAAGTGGAGCTATTTAGCTACATTTCCATCTCTGTTCTGAGAATTTCAGTTCACTGGATAGACCCAACACATGTATTCAGGGGCATAACTACAATGCCCCGTCATGGATATTCTCCTGAACACTGCCCTGTTGTGTTGCTGATAAATCAAAGGTCAGCCATGTTAGCTATCTACATAGCTAACACGACCTTGCAGATTATCACACCAACAAAAGTTTGCAAATTATTATCATAAAAAGAAAGATAGTTTTACATTGATATGAAAGTTGCTAAATTATATGCATTTTTAAAAGTAATAAACAAAACAGGAATAGTTCCGACATCCCGCGATCTGGGCCCCCGAGTGGCGCAGCTGTCTAAGGCACTGCATTTCAGTGCGAGATACGTCACCACAGACCCTGGTTCGATTCCATGCTGTATCACAACCGGCCGTGATTGGGAGTCCCATAGCGCGGCGCGCAATTGGCCCAGTGTCCTCCGGGTTTGGCCGTCATTGTAAATAAGAATTTGTTATTAACCGACTTGCCTAGTTAAATAAATAAAAATCTGTCAGCTAGCTAACGTTAGTTTGCCATAGTAGCTATGCATCCCTAACCAGCCTGTCATGAACTGACCTACAGTTAGCTGACGTTAACTGTCTAATGTGACCTTCCAGTTCAACTCTGTTCAATTGATGTTAAGCTCAAATAAAACAAATCTATGCCACACTCGTGTCACCGCAATGTTGACACAAACTAAAGTCAAAGCTAAACATCTTCAGCTATCAGTTAGGTAGCTAACATTAACTAGCAGGCCCAACATGGCTTATGCCTCAACAGCTACGAGCTGTTTCACGACCACAGGTAAAGTTAACTACTTACGGAGGGCCGAGAGGGTCTTTCGCCGGTCTGGTGAAGACACTGGCCCTCTGGGTGATCATGGGTCCCCGCAGTGCCAGAGCAGTGCGGGTTGAAATAGTTCTGAGGAGACCAGACACTAACTGTGGAATAGAGCAATGTTCTTTAATGGTCGGGAAGTGGGTTGCGGTGGTGATCGGTTGTTACTAGTCACCAGATCGGCAAAGTCATAATTATGGCTAAACCCCACCTATTTCTATAATTTACCTTGTTAAAATCAGACTATAAACATAACCATATACCTAACCTTAAATGAAGACAAAAAGCAACGAAATACATTCATGAAACTTTTACGATATAGCGAATTTTGACATTTGTGGGTGTGGTAACTAGTGACAACAGAGTTGATAGGCCAAGGAGGTAATTCTGTGATTTTCCAAGGGCATTATGGTAGTTGTAGTTATCATACCAGACGACTACCGGTGTGCGAATGAATGTCTTTTCAGAGATTATGGAGTGGCAGTAGACATGGCGTCACTTGAGGTGGCAAGAAAGAGAGAATGAGGGCGGCAGAGGTTGAATCTGAATCGGTTGAAGATGGTGGAAAAGAAGGAGGAGGTGTGTTGAAAAAGTTTGTTGTCAAGTGCAAACAGTGGGCTCTATGTCAGATTGAGTTTTGAAGATGAAATGTTAGTGAATGAGCAGTGACTACCCATCATCCAGGGCAGGTGTTTTCAGCTCCACCTGGTTAGCTATTTATATTCAGTACCAGTCAACAGTTTGGACCCACCTACTCATTCAATGGTTTTTCTTTATTTTTTTAAATTATTTTCTACATTGTAGAACAATAGTGAAGACATCAAAACTAATAACACATATGGAATCATGTAGTAACCAAAAAAGTGTTAAACAAATCAACATATATTTTAGATTCTTCAAAGTAACCAACCTTTGCCTTGATGACAGCTTTGCACACTCTTGGCATTCTCTCAACCAGCTTCACCTGGAATGCTTTTTCAACATTCTTGAATGAGTTCCCACTTATGCTGAGCACTTGTTGGCTGCTTTTCCTTCACTTTGTGGTCCAACTCATCCCAAACCATCTCAATTGGGTTGAGGTCGGGTGATTGTGGAGGCAAGGTCATCTGATGCCTTACTCCATCACTCTCCTTCTTGGTCAAATAGCCCTTACACAGCCTGGAGGTGTGTTGGGTCATTGTCCTGTTGAAAAACAAATGATAATCCCACTAAGCGCAAACCAGATGGGATGGCGTATAGCTGCAGAATGCTGTGGTAGCCATGCTGGTCACCAGCAAAGTACCCCCACACCATCACACCTCCATTGCCATGCTTCACAGTGGGAACCACACATGCAGAGATCATCCGTTCACCTAATCACAAAGACACGGTGGTTGGAACCAAAAATCTCAAATTTGGACCAATCAGACCAAAGGACAGATTTCCATTGGTTTAATGTCCATTGCTCGTGTTTCTTGGCCCAAGCAAGTCTCTTCTTCTTATTGGTGTCCTTTACTCGTGGTTTCATTGTAGCAATTCGACCATGAAGGCCTGATTCACGCAATCTCCTCTGAACAGTTGATGTTGAGATGTGTCTGTTACTTGAACTCTGATGCATTTATTTGGGCTGCAATTTCTGAGGCTGGTAACTCTAATGAATGTATCCTCTGCAGCAGAGGTAACTCTGGGTCTTTCTTTACAGTGGTGGTCTTCGTGAGAGCCAGTTTCATCATAGCGTTTGATGGTTTTTGCAACTGACTTGAAGAGACTTTCAAAGTTCTTGAAATTTTATGGATTGACTGACCTTCATTTCTTAAAGTAATTATGGACTTATGCTTATTTGAGCTGTTCTTGCCATCATATGAACTTGGTCTTTTACCAAATAGGGCTATTTTCTGTATAACCCCTACCTTGTCACAACACAACTGATTGGCTCAAACGCATTAAGGAAAGAAATTCCACAAATGAACTTTTAACAAGGCACAACTGTTAATTGAAATGCATTCCAGCTGCATGAAGCTGGTTGAGAGAATGCCAAGAGTGTGCATAGCTGTCATCAAGGCAAAGGGTGGTGTAACGTTCGTCGTTAAGGGTAGACCAAGGCGCAGCGTGATTTGAGTTCATCCTATTTTATTGAAATGTGAACCAGCAAAAAAAAGAAACAATACAACGAACGAACAGGGTCGTCGTGCAAAAATACATGCAACCAAACAAAGACAAGATCCCACAACTGAAGGTGGGAAAAAGGGCTGCCTAAGTATGATCCCCAATCAGAGACAACGATAGACAGCTGCCTCTGTTTGGGAACCATACTAGGCCAACAAAGAAAAAGGAAACATACAGTGCCTTGCGAAAGTATTCGGCACCCTTGAACTTTGCGACCTTTTGCCACATTTCAGGCTTCAAACATAAAGATATAAAACTGTATTTTTTTGTGAAGAATCAACAACAAGTGGGACACAATTATGAAGTGGAACGACATTTATTGGATATTTCAAACTTTTAACAATTCAAAAACTGAAAAATTGGGCGTGCAAAATTATTCAGCCCCCTTAAGTTAATACTTTGTAGCGCCACCTTTTGTTGCGATTACAGCTGTAAGTCGCTTGGGGTATGTCTCTATCAGTTTTGCACATCGAGAGACTGAAATTTTTTCCCATTCCTCCTTGCAAAACAGCTCGAGCTCAGTGAGGTTGAGCATTTGTGAACAGCAGTTTTCAGGTCTTTCCACAGATTCTCGATTGGATTCAGGTCTGGACTTTGACTTGGCCATTCTAACACCTGGATATGTTTATTTTTGAACCATTCCATTGTAGATTTTGCTTTATGTTTTGGATCATTGTCTTGTTGGAAGACAAATCTCCGTCCCAGTCTCAGGTCTTTTGCAGACTCCATCAGGTTTTCTTCCAGAATGGTCCTGTATTTGGCTCCATCCATCTTCCCATCAATTTTAACCATCTTCCCTGTCCCTGCTGAAGAAAAGCAGGCCCAAACCATGATGCTGCCACCACCATGTTTGACAGTGGGGATGGTGTGTTCAGGGTGATGTGTTGTGTTGCTTTTACGCCAAACATAACGTTTTGCATTGTTGCCAAAAAGTTCAATTTTGGTTTCATCTGACCAGAGCACCTTCTTCCACATGTTTGGTGTGTCTCCCAGGTGGCTTGTGGCAAACTTTAAACAACACTTTTTATGGATATCTTTAAGAAATGGCTTTCTTCTTGCCACTCTTCCATAAAGGCCAGATTTGTGCAATATACGACTGATTGTTGTCCTATGGACAGAGTCTCCCACCTCAGCTGTAGATCTCTGCAGTTCATCCAGAGTGATCATGGGCCTCTTGGCTGCATCTCTGATCAGTCTTCTCCTTGTATGAGCTGAAAGTTTAGAGGGACGGCCAGGTCTTGGTAGATTTGCAGTGGTCTGATACTCCTTCCATTTCAATATTATCGCTTGCACAGTGCTCCTTGGGATGTTTAAAGCTTGGGAAATCTTTTTGTATCCAAATCCGACTTCTTCACAACAGTATCTCGGACCTGCCTGGTGTGTTCCTTGTTCTTCATGATGCTCTCTGCGCTTTTAACGGACCTCTGAGACTATCACAGTGCAGGTGCATTTATAAGGTCGCAAAGTTCAAGGGGGCCGAATACTTTCGCAAGGCACTGTAGATATACAAAAACTAGAGTACCCACCCTAGTCACACCCTGACCTAACCAAAATATAGAGAATGAACAGGGATCTCTAAGGTCAGGGCGTGACAGGTGGCTACTTTGAAGAATCTTAAATATAAAAGAAATGTAGATTTATTTAACACTTTTTTGGTTACTACATGATTCCATATGTGTTATTTTGTAGTTTTGAGGTCTTCACTATTATTGTACAATGTAGAGAATACTAAAAATAAAGAAAAACCCTTGAATGAGTAGGTGTGTCTAAACTGTTGACTGGTACTGTACATACTAGGATACTCCCCTTTTCATTGGCAGTGAGAACACTCTTTTGAGACCAACTTGTTTTTGCCAAATTTAAACGATTGCGTTCTCAACGTGATTCAATTCTATACCCTTTGCTTAAAGTCTGAACCATAGGGACATTTTTTAGGGAGTTTTTCTAATCTGTATTTTGTTATTGGACCAAAATAAGCCTACTCGAGTCCTGGACTTAAAAATCATGTTCAATGTAGGTTTAGGGGCGTTGTAGCCCCACATACGCAACTTTGCACTTTCTGGGCATCATGTCTTTAAAAAAAGTTATGTTATGTATCTATCTGATCTTCTTCTGATCTTTTAATCACTGACCATGTGTAGCATCTTTTATTTAGGTGATATGATTGCATTTTCCCCTCCCCGTTTTCTAGGAAAATACGGAGACAGGACAACATCTGACATTTTATTTTCTACCTGATATACTGTAGGCCTAAGCTACACAAACCGATTCCAGCTACAAATACCATGCCCAGTCAAGATGACCAGTTTCACGGACTGTAACGGAAATTGTGCCACAGTCACAATATAGCCACATGGCTAAGACCATTCATACTGATCATACTGATAGAAGGTGAGGATAACTTTGTCATTACTTTAAGGAATTCATACTAGTATAGAACATAAAAATATAGGCCTGGCCCATAGAAAGATGCAAATAAAGTTGTAGTTAGAATATACAATATACTGTAGCATATATTTATTTACTCACAATCTAGCATTAATTCATGTTTTACTGTTGAAATATTAAATGTTAAACAGACCACAGTGTACCACAGCAGATAATTTCATTATTCTACGTAGCTCATAGTTCATCAGTCTTCCAAAACAAATCATGGTAATTTCCTCCTACACCAGTGGACCAGTTACAATATTGATTGCTACCTTACAGTCTTTGTGAAAAAGCTGTAGAGCAAGCAACTTTAGTATCTATTTAGACTATACAGGCAAGGTCAGTAACATTTGATGAGTCTTCAGGCAGCTTCCTTTAACAGGGTATTATGGGTATCTAACATGTCCAGCTCCTCCTTCTTGGGCGAGGCATTGAGGATTGTTTTCTTGCAACTTCTGAAAGAAAGAAAATAAAGGAAGCTAGTTTGCAGTTGGGAGTCGTTCTCACTTTACTACTCCTGGTACAGTGTTCAATATTCTACTGCTCTTGAGTCTGTGTCTCGACTTACCTCTCATCCACATCCTGGATAGTGTCTGGTAGTGGTGCACCAAGTGTTTCTGGCAGATAGATGGCGACCACCCCACTTAAGATGGGGGCTACCCCATAGATGAAGCCAGGCAGCCACGGGACAGCCTCCCCAAGGAGCAGCACCATGGGGGCCACCATCGCTCCTACACGAGCCATCATGGACACCCAGCCCATGCCATTCTGCCTGGGGCACAGAAGAGAATCCCCAACTATCAAATTTCATCAGACACCTGAACAGAATACATTTTTCCCCATTTGCATTCATCTTCATCACATATATTGCCGAATGCTAATGAACAGGGTAAAATATTACATATAAAAACACATAGGTTTTACAATCAGTATTGGAATACTATAGTCAACTGAAACAGCCTGTGCGTGATGGGTGTCATTGGTAGAGTTGGAATTACCGGATGATGGTGGGGTACAGCTCTCCAGAGTAGAGGTAGCAGCAGTTGAATGACGCGGCCAGGCACCCCTTACCCAGCACGGCTAGAGTGGTGCGCACTGTCTGTTTTTCTGAATGGAAGCGATAACAACAACAGACAACAATGAAATCACACCAGTGCTGTTAGCCATGACCTCCAAAAAGAGCACAATGACACCCGACACAGGCAAAACCACCTCACCGTATGGCACCAATATGTTGATCAAAATGGTGACTCCAGACAATATGAGTGCAACGCACTGTGAGGGCCGTCGCCCAAATATACTCATGGACACTGTAACCACTACTTTGGCAGGGATGTCCACCGCTCCGAATATCACTTGAATCAAGTAGATGTCCACGCCAAACTTCTGCAGATCCATAGATAGACCATAGTAGGCAAAGCTCGTGGAGAACCTTAAAGAATGTCAAAGTGGGTGTCATGATCATTTCATTTAGAAGGGATTTTTGGGCAGCACTTTGTCATAGTGAAAGGCAGAAGTAGAGGAGACACACCAGACAGCACTGAGACAGATGGTGATGTTCCTCATGGTGGGCGTGCGGAGCAGGTCTACTACAGAGTAGGAGCCCTGTGAGCAGGACATCTCCTTCTTCATGGAATCCTGCAGCATCTGGATGCACAGAGACAGTACTGAGTACTTTCACATACAGTTGAAGTCAGAAATGTACATGCACCTTAGCCAAATACATTTGAACTCAGTTTAACACAAATCCTGGCATTTAATCTGAGTAAACATTCCCTGTCAGTTAAGATCACCACTTAATTTTAAGAATGTGAAATGTCAGAATAATAGTTGAGAGAATAATTTATTTCAAATTCGATTTATTTCATCACATTGCCTGTGGGTCAGAAGTTTACATACACTCAATTCATATTTGGTAGCATTGCCTTTAAAACTTCTTGGCGCACCCATCCCTTTAGCGGGATCATTTTCGTCAACATCCGCTGAATTGCAAAGCGCCAAATTCAAATTCAATGACTAAAAATATGTAATTTTCATGAAATCACAAGTGCAATATAGCAAAACACAGCTTAGCTTGTTGTTAATCCACCTGGCATGTCAGATTTCAAAAAAGCTTTACAGCAAAAGCAAACCAAGCGTTTATGTGAGGACATCTCTCTCAGCAGACTAAACATTACAAACAGCTAGCAGGAAAGTAGATTGGTCACAAAAGTCAGAAAAGCAATAAAATGAATCGCTTACCTTTAATGATCTTCGGATGTTTGCACTGACGAGATGCCCAGTTACACAATAAATGTTCCTTTTGTTCGATAAAGATTATTTTTATATCCAAAATACCTCCATTTGGTTGGTGAGTTTTGTTCAGAAATCCACAGGCTCGAGCGGTCACGACTTTGGGTGAATTTTGGGCCATTCCTCCTGACAGAGCTGGTGTAACTGGGTCAGGTTTGTAGGCCTCCTTGTTCGCACACGCTTTTTCAGTTCTGCACACAAATGTTCAATAGGATTGAGGTCAGGGCTTTGTGATATCCACTCCAATATCTTGACTTTGTTGACCTTAAGCCATTTTGACACAACTTTGGAAGTATGCTTGGGTTCATTGTCCATTTGGAAGACCCATTTGCGACCAAGCTTTAACTTCCTGAATGATGTCTTGAGATGTTGCTTAATATATCCACATATTTTTTCTCCTTCATGATGCCATCTATTTTGTGAAGTGCACCAGTCCCTCCTGCAGCAAAGCACCCCCACAACATGATGCTGCCACCCACGTGGCAAGCCTCGCCCTTTTTCCTCCAAACATAACGATGGTCATTATGACCAAACAGTTCTATTTTTGTTTCATCAGACCAGAGGACATTTCTCCAAAGAGTACGAACTTTGTCCCCATGTGCAGTTGCAAACCGTAGTCTGTTTTTTTGGGGGAGCGGTTTTGGAGCAGTGGCTTCTTCCTTGCTGAGCGGCCTTTCAGGTTATGTCGATATAGGACTCATTTTACTGTGGTTTCCTCCAGCATTTTCACAAGGTCCTTTGCTGTTGTTCTGGGATTGATTTGCCCTTTTCGCACCAAAGTATGTTCATCTCTAGGAGACAGAAAGCGTCTCCTTCCTGAGCAGTATGTCTGCTGCTTGGTCCCATGGTGTTTATACTTGCGTATTATTGTTTGTACATATGAACGTGGTACCTTCAGGCATTTAGAAATTGCTCCTAAGGATGAACTAGACGGAGGTCTACAATTTGTTTCTGAGGTATTGGCTGATTTCTTTTGATTTTCCCATGATGTCAAGGAAAGAGGCACTGAGTTTGAAGGTAGGTCTTGAAATACATCCACAGGTACACCTCTAAATTGACTCAAATGATGTCAATTAGCCTATCAGAAGCTTCTAAAGCCATAACATAATTTTCCAGAATTTTTCCAATCTGTTTCAAGGCACAGTCAACTTAGTGTATGTGAACTTCTTACCCACTGGAATTATAAGTGAAATAATCTGTCTGTAAACAATTGTTGGAAAAATTACTTGTGTCATGCACAAAGTAGATGTACTAACCGACTTGCCAAAACTATAGTTTGTTAATAAGAATTTTGTGGAGTGGTTGAAAAACAAGTTTTAATGACTCCAACCTAAGTGTCTGTAAACTTCTGACTTTAACTGTTAAGTGCAGGTACACACACACACACACACACACACACATTAACACACAGTTCCTTACTTCAAGATTGATTCTGTCACCCTCTTCACGGCGTCCATTGATTCGGGCCACTCTTTTGAGATTTTTGACCGCTTGCTCAGAATTTCTGTTCAGGACGAGCCATCTTGCAGACTCCAGGAACCACCTGCACAAGTCAGATGTGGTAAACAACATGTTATGATCAAATAGCCTTACTAGGTAAAGTGTCATGGCTGCTCCAATCCTTTGGGTCTCTCACCATGAGTAGAGGAAGGTGATGTAGAACGGTACGGAGACAGCCAGCGTTAGCCAGCGCCAGTCCCGAATGAAGTAGGCCACTACTGCCAAGATCAGCTGACCCATTGTGTAACAGTAGCCTGTCCCTGTACCCACCACTGTCCTCACTCTTGTGGGAATCCACTCCACAACTAGAGGAGAGAGAAACAGAGAGACGGAAAGAGTAATTACATGGTGGGTGGGCCTCTCTCTTCTTGAGCATTTCCCACCTTAGCCTGCAGTGCCCACTGCCTACCAAGCCCTTCCTGTAACGTACTGAGAGAGAAGGAGTTGAGCCCCAGGCCAGAAAGGGCCATGCCAGTGATGAAGCGGAAGAGGCAGAAGACGGAGAATGAGGTGGAGAAGGCAGCACACGTCCCTCCCACTGCCATCAACAGGTTGGAGATTAGCAGCAGGAAACGCCGTCCAAATCTGAGACAGAACGTAGAGAGAGAGAGAGAGAGAGTGGGTACAGAGGAGACCTCCGCCATTAATCCCTGAAGAGTACAATACCATGTGTAGTATCCGAATAACTGCTGCAGCTGCATACTTCCAGTATTTTCGAGACCTGTATTTGCAGAAGAGGCATTGTCTGAGATAAGCCAACAAAAATATCAAAGAGAGAAACCAGGCCTTAGTATTGAAACAGAAAAACAGAAATTATCTGACAAAAAAGCAAAGTGGTACCTGTCCGACAGTCCCCCAAAGATTACAGCTCCCACAAGCACCCCTCCCATATAAATGGTTTGTCCCATCTGCTTCAACGAGCGAAGATCGCAGACCAAGTCCCACTGACAAGAGAAAAAGAGAAAAATACATATAACTGACAGTTTGAAACATATCCTTAAACACATCCACAATTATTTTTGTCCTTTGGATCTCTTTCAAATGTTTGTTTGGACGCATGTAAAACTACTACGTAAACCGTATCCATGATTGTTACCTCGGAGATAATTGTGGAACTCATCTCTGTCATGCTGTACTCCCATCCATCTTTACAGCCCTGCAGCTCAGCATCTAGAAGGCCTTCAGTATCATTACTACTGTCTCGCTTCACCTTCTGACTGTAGGTCCCATTCTCTGACAGGAGCTGCCACTGGGGCGCGGCATAGCGCAGGCATCTCGCCGGCCCGCTGTTCTTAATATCCTGGGGCACGGTGAGCAGCAGAACCTGCTCCGGGCTCAGACTAGACAGGGACAGGTTACTGTGGACACTGCAGTGGTGTGGGGGTACTGAGGCCACAAAGTTCTGCAACAGATTATGACTGGCCATCATAAGGATGGGCATACAGAGCAAGGTGACATGCAGGACCTGAAAGCGGCCCGTGCTGCCCACCTGTTCTAGAAGGTCTCCAAAGGCCATGGCTGTGAGACACAACTAGAAGTGGGTTTGCTTGAGAAGAGAAGTTGCTGAAGCAAAGGAATGTGATTCTCCACTTCAACGTCTTTTGTAACACGTCTAAAAATGCCAGCGAGTAAAAACACTCAAGTTTTAAAAAAAACACGTTTAAAAAATGTTGTTCTCCACTTGATGAGACTTGTCGCCTACCTGTGAAAGAAGTACAGAAGCACATTAATGGTAAGAAGTATATCAATACTTGCAATAATTTTCATTGTGATGTTTACTCTTATTCTTTTATAATCAGATTATGTGCTAAAATAATACCTCAGAAAATAATATCCAGTGGAAGCAGAGATGGTAACATACCTGTTCGTTCCCATTATAGAACATATGGACAAAGTACATCTAAAAGGTTTGACTTCAAAATAAATCAAATACTTCACTTGAGACACAAAAGCTGTTATATAGATTCCGTTATGCACCAGCCTTGCCTTTGTTGAAGAAAAGTCCAGATTTTAGCAAGCATCCTACTGTGAACAAACACAGCCTTCACAGCAAGAGTTATTTTTCAGAGAGAGACCAAGATTCCATGGAGTCCATTCAGACCATTCACTTCAATATGTTACATTATATTTAAAAAGTTCCCTTTAACAGCCAAAAAATCGAACCAGGAAAGAAACAGTGTTTTTGCTACGCATTGTTAGTTAATCTGCTCTGGAATTTCTATGGCTTTTCTGAGGAAACTCTTTCTGGATTATAACCTGCTCAGTTAAACCGCTTGAGGTCTTAACTACTCTTTCCATGGACCGCTGAGGGAAAAGGAGAGTCCTTGCTGTGTGGCATTAATCCCTTGTCCACTGGAGAGTCAACAGCATCATACACCATCATCATACACACGGGCACACACTTAGTGTTCTTTTGTATATACAGATGTCCCAACGTCTTGATTGGTTATATTTTAGTGCGAGTGAAGGGGTTAGTGTGTGTGTGTGTGTGTGTGTGTGTGTGTGTGTGTGTGTGTGTGTGTGTGTGTGTGTGTGTGTGTGTGTGTGTGTGTGTGTGTGTGTGTGTGTGTGTGTGTGTGTGTGTGTGTGTGTGTGTGTGTGTGTGTGTGAGCGGATTAAGATTGGCAAATAACTGACTTTTTGGAACAATTATTGCTGGCATGCTGCATGTTGACAGTCGGTCAAAGAGATCATATTTTGTAATAATTCTGAGACAAGAAAGATTAGATATTAGACAAGCGCAAAGACAAAGACCGTAACTGTTGCGTAAAATAACTCCACAGTTTTAACAGCAGCATAGTCCAACCATCCCCAGTCAGTAAAGGCAGTAGACAAATAACAGAGTTCCTAAAATCATTTTCCAATCGTTTTGTTCTGAACAGAAACACAATTTTTTATGTTACGTTTTACTGCTCCTACCAGCAAAATAAAGTTGGGAACCAGTTCGAACTACCAAAAAAGTACAGGTTTATATTGTTCCTTCCGGTTCCTTTTTTCAACCTGTGAAATCAACCGTTTTTTTCCATTTAGCTCATTAAATGACTTCACCAATCAGTGTGGATAGAGCAGCTTGCTAGGGAGCAGGCAAACTAGGTGTTTGAGAGATTTTAAAAAAACAGTTGCATTGGACCATCAATATGGGCTGAAGTCACCCACAGCAGCTCTCAATGGAAAAGGTGCATAAAAGATGGAGGAATTAAGGTATTACTTTTTCATTTGAGCACAATCCACAGACTTTTTAAACTACGGCGCGCAACATGGTTCAATGTCCCAAATCAGCACAATCTAGTTTTTTGTTTTTTCAAACTGTCACTGTCTTAGAATTGGGATCATGTACACTGTGCTAATGCCATTACATAAAAAGAGTAACAGAGAGCAATGTACAATACGCCAACCTTTACAAATGAGGCGTTTGTGGTAAGTACATGGGGGACGCCACATTTATTTCAAGACTATGTGGCACTCTAGTAGTTATCATGAGAAGTGGAATCCTGCGATTTTAGCAGACTAAGGGCGATTTATATATTTGACAATCATTCCTTACAACTGAAATAAAGTATTGCATAGTTTACCATGGAAACCCTAATATGGCAATAGCCTACCCTACACATTTTATGAATGGAAAAGTCATGGTGTAGGATACATTTTATGAATGGAAAAGTCATGGTGTAGGATACATTTTATGAATGGAAAAGTCATGGTGTAGGATACATTTTATGAATGGAAAAGTCATGGTGTAGGATACATTTTATGAATGGAAAAGTCATGGTGTAGGATACATTTTATGAATGGAAAAGTCATGGTGTAGGATACATTTTATGAATGTAAAAGTCATGGTGTAGGATACATTTTATGAATGTAAAAGTCATGGTGTAGGATACATTTTATGAATGTAAAAGTCATGGTGTAGGATACATTTTTTGTTTCCGATTTATGTAATCCGTTCATGATTTTACTTGTCTTAATGAAATATCAGAATTTCATGCCCATTCAACATTTTTAACTAAATCGTAATTCATTTTTAATCAAATGATCTAAAAAAAAGTTGCACAAATGATATTAGAATTGTTTTATTTAACCCTTTCAAAAACAAAACAACGGTCTGCAAACAGCATACAACTTGGCATGATTGTGCGTGATGCATGACGAGCTGTTCGTTGTTAGGCAAGTAGTGAAGAGTAACATTTACAATGTTGTGAGGATAGCGGAGACAATTTATTTATCTGTAGAACAACGTGATAACAATCAATAGAGAACCTTTATACTTACTTACAGGCTAAAGCAAGTAGACCAGTAGGCCTACAGTGGCATATTGTACTTTATTGAAGCAACTACAATGGGAGAACAAGTACTTGATACACTGCCGATTTTGCAGGTATTCCAACTTACAAAGCATGTAGAGGTCTGTAATTTTTATCATAGGTACAATTCAACTGTGAGAGACGGAATCAAAAACAAAAATCCAGAAAATCACATTGTATGATTTTTAAGTAATGAGTTAGCATTTTATTGCATGACATAAGTATTTGATACATCAGAAAAGCAGAACTTAATATTTGGTACAGAAACCTTTGTTTGCAATTACAGAGATCATACGTTTCCTGTAGTTCTTGACGAGGTTTGCACACACTGCAGCAGGGATTTTGGCCCACTCCTCCATACAGACCTTCTCCAAATCCTTCAGGTTTTTGTGACTCTACTTTGTCTCTATACTGACGCTTAGCTTGTTTGATTGCCTTGCGGAGGGAAGAGCTACACTGTTTGTATTCGGTCATGTTTCCGGTCACCTTGCCCTGGTTAAAAGCAGTGGTCCGTGCTTTCAGTTTCACACGAATGCTGCCATCAATCCACGGTTTCTGGTTTGGGAATGTTTTAATCGTTGCTATGGGAACGACATCATTAATGCACTTTCTAATGAACTCGCTCACCGAATCAGCGTATTCGTCAATGTTGTTGTTGGAAGCAATGCGGAACATATCCCAGTCCACGTGATCGAAGCAGTCTTGAAATGTGGAATCAGATTGGTCGGACCAGCGTTGAACAGACCTGAGCGCGGGAGCTTCTTGTTTTAGTTTCTGTCTGTAGGCAGGGAGCAACAAAATGGAGTCGTGATCAGCTTTTCCGAAAGGAGGGCAGGGGAGGGCCTTATATGCGTCGCGGAAGATAGAATAGCAACGATCCAAGGTTTTACCAGCCCTGGTTGCGCAATCGATATGCTGATACAATTTAGGGAGTCTTGTTTTCAGATTAGCCTTGTTAAAATCCCCAGCTACAATGAATGCAGCCTCAGGATATGTGGTTTCCAGTTTGCAAAGAGTCAAATAAAGTAGACGTGATCACACCACGTCACGTTAATTATAAGGCATACGCCCCCGCCCCTCTTCTTACCAGAAAGAGGTTTGTTTCTGTCGGCGCGATGCATGAAGAAACCGGCTGGCTGCACCGATTCCGTTAGCATCTCTCGATTGAGCCATGTTTCCGTGAAACAAATAACGTTACAGTCTCTGATGTCTCTCTGGAATGCTACCCTTGCTCGGTTTTCATCAACCTTGTTGTCAAGAGACTGGACATTGGCGAGTAGTATGCTAGGGAGCGGTGTGCGATGTGCCCGTCTACGGAGCCTGACCAGAAGACCACTTTGTTTGCCTCTTTTACGACATTGTTGTTTTGGGTCGCAGGCTGGGATCCATTCCGTTGTCCTGGGTGGAAGGCAGAACACAGGATCCGCTTCGCGAAAGTCATATTCCTGGTCGTACTGATGGTGAGTTGACGTTGCTCTTATATTCAGTAGTTCTTCCTGACTGCATGTAATGAAACCTAAGATTACCTGAGGTACCCATGTAAAAAATAACACGTAAATAAAAAAAATACTGCATAGTTTCCTAGGAACGCGAAGCGAGGCGGCCATCTCGGTCGGCGCCGGAAACTGTTCCCCATCATTACACACACCTGCTCCCCATTATTGCACACAACTGTTCCCCATCATTACACACACCTGCTCCCCATCATTACACACACCTGTTGCCAATCATTACACACACCTGCTCCCCATTATTGCACACAACTGTTCCCCATCATTACACACACCTGCTCCCCATCATTACACACACCTGTTCCCCATCATTACACACATCATCACCTTCATTACCTTCCTTTTATTTAGCCCTCAGTAGCCTCAGTCATCAGACAGTATGGGTTTGCTTTCATGTTCAGTATGGATCTCCTGTTTTGTTCATTTGCCTTTCATCACTGTTATTAAACTCTCCTTCTGCACATGCTTCCTGACTCCCTGCGTATTCATGACGCTCACATAGCAATAGAAACACTGCCAATGCACTAACACATTTTGAAATTGCACCATAGTAAGTTGACACACCAATTAGGTGTTTTTTCTTTTTGGGGAAGGCCTACAAAAGGGGCTGTCAATTGCACATTCATGATATAGAGTATGTGTAACGGCTGTTGGTTGAAGAAGGTGAGGACCAAGGTGCAACGTGGTGCGTGTTCATCATTATTTAATAGAACAGAACACTGAATGACAAAACAACAAAGAGAACAACCGAAACAGTTCTGTCTGGTGCAGACACAAAAACAGAAAGCAACTACCCACAAAACCCATGTGGGCAAGAGCTACGTAAGTATGGTTCGCAATCAGAGACAACGACAGACAGCTGTCCCTGATTGAGAACCATACCCGGCCAAAAACAAAGAAATAGAAAAACATAGAAAAAATAACATAGAATGCCCACCCTAGTCACACCCTGGCCTAACCAAAATAGAGAATAAAAAGCCTCTCTATGGCCAGGACGTGACAGTATGTCTGGAAATATTCACCTATCACGGCTCAGGGTAAGACCCAGATGCAGACACAAGAGGTGGATTGTACGAGTGTGAGAGTTTATTACTGTACAAGGGGCAGGCAAAAGGTAAGTCAAGGCAGGCAAAGAGTCGTTATCCAAATCAGAGTCAGACAGGTACAGGATGGGATCAAGGTCAGGACAGGCAGAAAGGTCAGAACTGGGAAGACAAAAACTAGAGCACAGGGAACACACTGGTAAGCAGTGTCAGTTCTAGGTTGTATGGCTCCCTGGGCGAACCCCCCCCCCCCCTGGAGTTGAATGTATCCAGACATACTCTATATCATGGAGTTGAATGTATCCAGACAGACTCTATATCATGGAGTTGAAAGTATCCAGACATACTCTATATCATGGAGTTGAAAGTATCTAGATATGGTATGAAAGGTGTTCTCTTGTGCTAATGTATTTACTTTTCTACTTCATGTTTCACATTGTGTTTCATAAGACAATCTGTGGCCAATAAGTGACCAGAACCCCACTAACATTTTTCCATCCAGTTATTCAACTAGTTTGTCATTTGGACTCAGAGAACCGTGAGTTAGCAATACTTTGGGACAGTTCTGACAAATGAACAAAGTAATGATCAAATTATATTAACAGGAATTGGGAGAAACGGAGGGGGATCGTCTAGACTTTTGAACTGAGAGAGTGAGCCAGATGACAGGGTGAAAGACGTACAGCTATACTGTAGATATTAAAGTATTATTAGTCATTCTCTGGAAGTAGTATTTTCCTTAGCTATCCATGCATGTATACAGTATGTACTGTCTATAAGTAAGAAACGTTGCTTGTCGAGTTACAGATATATACCACTGTGGCATTTGGCTTGGAGGAATCTGCTCTGCTCCAATAAGAAACAGCATGAGTTGTCAGAATGAATGACTCTCTACTTGTAAGGTGCCTCCAGACAATTCCAGACCAATTTAGCCTGGGTTATGCAGAGACACACTGAACAAGAGTTCCCTATGTATTGTTCTAGCCTTAGGTAATTATGGAGTAAGAGATACAAGTTTTACTAAGCTAACATATGAAATTGTATTAATATGGTAAATTAGCTATGTGACCCCTTTAGGTATCAAAAAAATATAGCAAAACATTTATTGAAAATTTGGATTTGAGTTTACTGCTATTAGCCCACAGAAACAAATTGAATAACAGATGAATTCATGGAAAAACAGGTAGGCCAAAACTTAATCAAAAGTTTGTTTTAATTGTGTCTGTCCTATATCTGAGAAATAAGATAGATCAGGATATTATTATTTATTTTTTATACCCTTATTTAACACTAAACTCTACTTCCATTCATTTTAAACTAGTACCGAGCTACCTTCAGACTAGTTTTAGAGCATCCTAGAGCAACATGTATGTGTTCATGAGACTCTCACCATTTGTTTTTCATATTAGTTTATATATATATATGCCATTTAGCAGATGCTTTTATCCAAAGCAACTTACAGTCATGTGTGCATACATTCTACGTATGGGTGGTCCTGGGAATCGAACCCACTACCCTGGCGTTACAAGCGCCATGCTCTACCAACTGAGCTACAGAAGGACCACGTTTGTGGGCCAAACCATTTGCATGCTACAGATGCTTTCGTGAGAAGACCGATTTTCAGGATGTCTCATGGTCTGACAAACATCACTGCTAATTACTTTTCTGCGGGAGGTGTGGACATCGACTCTAGTTGTTATGCTGTTAAAATATAATTTGGTGAGGGACAGTTTGACCTTGTAGGTTTCAATGCACTATGTGTTTGTACAGGTGGTGCGAATAGTCATCTACACCTTAAGAAGGCTAAACTTTTCGCTAATTTCCTGGGAATGTCAACGTGACAACTGTTTATAAAGTAAACAACAACTTTTAAGTTGTACATATGGTACATTTGTTTTGTAATCAACAGTTTAAGCAAGGCATGTAGATGTGTAATGGAGAAGACTGTCTGGAGTAACTGGTGACTCATTTCGTCCCCATGTCGTTTAATGCTTTACAGATTTCTGGCAGAAATACTGGGAACAGCTTGAATCCTATAGTCAGAGAGACTGCAATGTGTGTCGGTGTTGAGTTGCCACACAGTGTGGGAACGTGAGGTAAGCCGGTGTATGTGTATCAAATCAAATCAAATGTTATTGGTCACATACACGTGTTTAGCAGATGTTATTGCGGGTGTAGCGAAATGCTTGTGTTTCTAGCTCCAACAGTGCAGTAACATCTAACAAGTAATATCTAACAATTGCACAACAATGCACTCAATACACACAAATCTAAGTAAAGGAATGGAATTATGAATATATAAATATTTGGACGAGCAATGTCAGCGCAGCTTAGACTAAGATGCAGTAGAATAGAATAGAATACAGTACGTATATCCATATGAGATGGGTAATGCAAAATATGTCAACATCATTAAAGTGACTAGTGTTCCATTATTAAAGTGGCCAGTGATTTCAAGTCTATGTATTTAGGGCAGCAGCCACTAACATGCTAGTGATTGTTATTTAACATTGTTGTGTCTGTGACTATCATAAAATGTGAACACTGTTATTTTATCAAATCAATTCTCTATGTGTAATTATTATTATGTGATTAAATTAATCATGTAAACATTAATTAACTAGGAAGTCGGGGCACCACGGGAAAATGTTTATAGAGTCTCTATTTCCCGAATCGACTCTTCAGATATTTTCATATCTTATCAATTAGTCTTCTATTAATGTACCACTATTACCTCATCAGCTTCATTTCTGAATGTCGCAAACCCTTTGATATCTGTACGAACCATAGTCTCCATAATGACTCAACGATATACAAATTGGCTTAATTATTTTGTTTCTAACTAACTAACTAACTAACTAACTAACTAACTAACTAACTAACTAACCAAATCACAGAAATACATAAACAAACAATATAGTCATTGGTTACTAACACAATGCATTGATAAGTCCCTAGTGGACTAAACCGGTTTGATGACTTGGTAGACAATAAAAAGGGGTGGGGACAGGAAAAGAGCGGGAAAGACCAAATGGATTCCCTACACACAGTTGATAATTCTATTCATTGAAATGCTAATCCTTTGCACCTAAATGGCCGCTCATTCGAAAATAATTGCAATGTATATATTTACACCCGGTTGTCGTTGTTGTCGTCTCCAGTTGGAATCGCCGCTCCGTCTGCTGGAGTGTCAGTTCATCAGAGAGTCTCTGGTGAACTTCCTCAGAAGTCACAATGTCTTTCGTGGTTGTAGCTTTCTCAGCGGCTCTGTTGTAATGGATACGTCAGGCATACAGATGGTCATTGCACAGAATAGATGCTTCTGCGGTTCTCGGTATTCTCGTACTAGATTTATGTAATTTCCAGCTGCAGAATAGTAATTCTACGTCTATGATTTGCTCTTATTCCGCTGTGATTGATAGTCCCTCTACTAGAGAGAGAAAACTGATCCTTCAGATCGTCACAGGAGAGTTATGACAACAGCTCCCAGCTTTGATGCACCTGTACTGACCTCGCCTTCTGGATGATAGCGGGGTGAACAGGCAGTGGCTCAGGTGGTTGTTGTCCTTGATGATCTTTTTGACCTTCCTGTGACATCGGGTGCTTTAGGTGTCCTGGAAGGCAGGTAGTTTGCTCCTAGAGATGTGTTGGGCGGACCGCACCACCCTCTGGAGAGCCCTGCGGTTACGGGTGGTGCAGTTTCCGTACCAGGCGGTGATACAGGCCGACAGGATGCTCTCAATTGCGCATCTGTAAATGTTTGTTAGGGTTTTATGTGCCAATTCAAACAGCTTCTATTTCAATGCCCCTCAAAAAGACAACCAAAAGTTAGTTGAATTTCCAATGTTTTATCGCTATGCTTCTAACCATTTAAAAGCACAGTAACTTTTAAAGGGGAATACAATGTCAGATATTTAGTTTATTAATTCAGATTGCAGTTGAGATTACATTAAAAATACATGGTGCAATTGATCAAAGCTGTTCAAGACTCTGTGCAGATTATTACAGCAATGTGAAGATCTCCACTGATCTGTGATGACCTATGCATGCTATCTTGAACATGCACACTTTATATGATTACATATGAATAAATGTATAGTTACAGTAACCTCAAAATGTGGCCATGGATGTGTTACTCATTTTAAGGTTAAATGTTATATTAGTTTGTAAGATTTGGTTGACAACGCAACCAAATTTCAACATTTAACGGAGATGTGTCTACTACTTGGATAATTACATCTGAGCCACTGGCTTAATCCCATAATTTAACTTTGATTTTTGGTTGAGTTGGCGACGTGAATCAAACATACAGTATAATTTGTGATCTTGTCGTAAGTTAAAAGGCAATGTATTGTATTTCTAAAGTGATATTTAATTGTGTCTCCATCTCAACCAAAAATCAAAGTTAAAGAATAGGACTACATCAACTGAGACTTGAAATGAACTTTAAATTAAGAAAAATCTCCTTCACAACCAAACACAATTCAAAATCATCAGAGAGGAAGAGAGAGGCCCAATTCAGCAGAAAATCTGTCTCCCTCCAGCAGGTGGTGTTTTTTCCGTTGTCTCGTCCACCAAGCAAGCGAGTGTTAATAAATATTATAAAAATAGTCACTGCCTGTTGTATTGTCTATTTTTAGTTGGGTTCTGTGTTGAATTGAAACAATAGCTGTTGATGACTTTGGAAATGTTAAATAGGCCTCTATGGCATCATTGAACATACAGGTAGGTACACTACCAGTCAAATGTTTTAGAACATCTACTCATTGAAGGATTTCTCTTCATTGTTACTATTTTCTACAGTGTAGAAATAATAGTGATAATGACAAGAGTGTGCAAAGTTGTCATCAAGGCAAAGGGTGGATACTTTGAAGAATCTCAAATGTAAAACATATTTTGATTTGTTTAACACTTTTTTGGTTACTACATTATTCCATATGTGTTATTTCATAGTTTTGATGTCTTCACTATTATTCTATAATGTAGAAAATAGTCAAAATAAAGAAAAACCCTTGAATGAGTAGATGTTCTAAAACTTTTGACCGGTAGTGTATTTGAGTGACAAAGAAAGGTCACATTTAATTTGGTCTTTTAATCCTACCCTTTGGAATGACTTTGATAGCCACAGTGAATCTATTTTATTTGTATGTGTAGATCGCTCAACAATCATTCTCATGATAGCACATTGGTAATAGTCAGTGACAAATATCATAGCTAAGCAGGGCTTGGTTAAAACCCTGGATGCAAGGGCCTCCTGAGTGGCACAGCAGTCTAAGGCATCAGCTTGAGACATCACTACAGACCTGGGTTCGATCCCAGCCTGTGTCACAGCTGGCCATGACCAGGAGTCCCATGAGGCGGCGCACAATTGGCCCAGTGTCATCTGGGTTCGGGGAGGATTTGGCCGGCCTGGATTTCCTTGTCGCAATTGCGCTCTAGCGACTCCTTGTGGCGGGCTGTGCACCTGCAAGCTGACAGGGTTGCCAGCAGGATGGGGTTTCCTCTGACAGGGGTGGGCAATTCCAGTCCTCAAGGGCCTGATTGGTGTCACAGTTTTGCTCCAGCCCGAACTAACACACCTGACTCCAATAATCACCTATTCATGATCTTCAGTTTAGAATGCAATTTGATTAATCAGCTGTGTTTGCTAGGGATGGAGAAAAAGTGTGACCCCAATCAGGCCCACGAGGACTGTAGTTGCCCACCCCTGTGAGTCTGACACATTGGTGGGAGCAGTGTGTCAAGTAGCAGTGCTGCTTGGCAGAGTCGTGTTTCGGAGGTCGCATGGCTCTCGACCTGGGATGGGACAAAACTGTAACTACCAATTGGATATCACGTAAAAGCACAAAAAAATACCTGGATGTGAGACCAGAGGGTAGCAATAAATAATTATTTTTCCCAGCAAGAGCTGCTGCACAGCCTATATATTTTTTTCCTGATAGTGGATGTAACGTTGAAGATCCGACGTTGTTTTAAAGGTACAAATTCCACATATTTGAGTAAAGGTTAATCTATGTCAAAATTTGGTTACCATGATGACATAACCCTATGGTTTAAATTTCCACTCAAAACAACAGTTTTTTGTTGACTTTCTTTGGATGATTTGTCACAATATGTTGAGAAATTACATTGAAACAACGTTGATTCAACCAGTTTGTGCCCAGTGGGAGGTGGCAACTATACTGTTTCATAATTTCAGTTCGGGGACATGTGTCTTCAATTCCAAGATGCAACATCTCTAGAATGCCCATGCTGATAGTGGAATGTTTGTGCGTGGTGAAGAAAAGACAAAAGGCCTTAGTGTCTAGTATACTTTAATGTGTTTGTATAACTAGACTAGAACATCCTGAAAAGATGGGGTAGGAGGATGAGGCTTCGTTGGCCACAGTTGGCATTATTGACAGTCGTAAGGTGAAACAAACAGAGAGCTGGGTTTCAGAATGGGTGGCAAGGCCATTATGTGGGTTCCAACATCAAAACACTGACACGCTTCCTCCAACTGTGGAGCAGCTGTGTTATCCCACCCCTCCGCTGCTCTGCTTCACTGGTTCCCAGGCTAGAATAGACTACATGGATACGTTATTTTCTTCAGGTAAAGACAAACATAAAGCTGTGTTTAGCATAGTTTTTTCTACACAATTAAAAAGTGAAAATACTAGATCCACAGGTAGCTGGTTGCAGCTTCATTGGGGAGGTCACGCTCGTAGTAACGGCTGGAACGGAATAGTATCCAACACATGGTTTCCAGGTTGTTGATACCATTCCTGTCACTCCATTCCAGTCATTATTTTGAGCCGTCCTCCCCTCAGCAACCCTTCTGTGGGAGATTCAGACAACATATTGAAGCAGGCCTGTGTCCCCTCAGCAACCCTTCTGTGGGAGATTCAGACAACATATTGAAGCAGGCCTGTGTCCCCTCAGCAACCCTTCTGTGGGAGATTCAGACAACATATTGAAGCAGGCCTGTGTCCCCTCAGCAACCCTTCTGTGGGAGATTCAGACAACATATTGGAGCAGGCCTGTGTCCCCTCAGAGGGTGAGGCACCATACATCACAGGAGGTTGCTGGCACCTTAATTGGGGAGAACGGGCTTGTTTTAATGTCTGGGCAGAATATCTGGAATGGTATCAACTACATCAAACACATGGTTTCCACATGGTTTCCACATGGTTTCTATGTGTTTGAAGCCATTCCATCCAGTCCGTTGCGGCCACTATTATGAGACGTTCTACCCTCACCAGTCCACACTGCCATACATGTAAGGTAGATGGGATGTAGAGGGTCAAACCCATCCATCCATTTTATGGACAGAAAAGAGCAGACGCTCCGCTAAGAGGGGCAAACACAGCAGGGTCTTGGCAGTACACAAAGAGAATGATTGTTCTCATCATGAACTAGAGTCTATGCTTTGAGAATGCATGCACGATACTGACAGCATTCAAGCTAAGATAAAAAACACACAGCTCAACCTACTCTTGCATTTCAGACCACAGGAACTCATTCAGAATGGATCCAAGCCTACATACATTTTGATAAACTCCAGAATGCACAACCAAACACAAAACCCACCACACAACTCATGTCTTCGCCACAACAGCAGTTTAGATTGTAACTACCTACACGGTCTGATTAGTGACGGAACAGCGAACACCCGTAAATTCACATCTCTATTTTTACAAAACAGAAGGCATTGCTTCATTTATTGCTATTCTGGTCTCAAGACCTGTCACAATAAGGTATGAGCCGTGTGAATAGCCAGAACTCTGTGTATGAGACAAATTAGACAGGCATCAATCATTACAGTCATTCAAGTGCTTTGAGAAATCTTTGCCATTCTCCTCAGACATATCTAATGGTGCTTATCTCCTAACAGCAGTAGCATGGGGTAAGTGGTGGGGATGGGTTTGGACGGACAGCTTATTTGAGTTTCTCATCGGGGGCAGGGATCTTTTCCAGGCTGGGCTCCACGCCCCAGATCTCTCGGGCGTACTGGGCAATGGTGCGGTCACTGGAGAATTTACCACAGCCCGCAATGTTATGGATCACCATCTTGGTCCATTCCTTGGGATTCTGTTAGTAGAAAGAGACGGAGGGACAGACAGGAGGGAAGGAAAGATTGTTGAGATCACACTGCATAAAGTGAAATCTAAGCAAGCCTAAATATCTTATATTGAGTGATAAATTCACTTAAATTGAGTGTGCTTTTTTTTCTTTCTTAGCAATCTAAAAAAGGCTTAATACGAGTAATTTATCTTCTTTCAAGATATTTTACCTTTATCGTCTTATTAAGATAAAATATCTTGAAAAATGTCTTGAAATAAGAACAATTCTCACCTAATATAAGATATTTAGGCTTGCTTAGAGTTCACTTTTTGCAGTGCAATATTTGAGAAGGTATGGACAGATACCTTAACCAGGTGACCTAGAACCTATGCTGTTTAGCCGTAAGACTGACCTTGTACAGTTGGTTGACCTTGTCCTGGCATTTGATGTAGTCTTCATAGTCAGCAAACACCTTGAACCTGTGCATAAAACATTAGATAACAATAAATACAAGAACATACATTTCAGGTGCATCTGCACACATAAAGCCTTCCATTTTGATTGGTGGGGTATAAAAAATATATATACAGTACCAATCAAAAGGTTGGACACACCTACTCATGCAAGGTTTTTCTTTATTTCTGCATTGTGGAATAATAGTAAAGACATCAACACTATGAAATAACACATGAAATCATCTCTTTTCTATCTTGTAATGTTAAATACAACAACTTGCCTATCTAACTAGATAATTTCTCCTCAACTCATAAATCTTGAAAAAGTCCCCCCTCTACCCTTCTGCCACTGGCGCAGTGAGTTGCTGTGCTCGTCCTCGTTGCCTGTGCGAGCTACCTACCACCACCTCGTAGCGAATTTAAAAAATACCACCAGTAGGTTACTTTGGGGTTGCTAGCATGTGTTCTATCTCACGGTCAGGGCCAGGGAAGGGGCAACTGCAGGTAGACTGTTTGTCAGAGTAGAAAAAATTCAAATAAGTAAGGACTAGTGTGCTTGTTTTGACAGCATAGCCTAGTTAACTAGCTAATTCCTCTGGCCTGTATTACTAATGATCAGCTAGTATAGCCCACCCCAACAGGGGCAAAGACGCTTAACTCCCTTTCATCTGTGGTTCTAGCTTGCTACTTCTACAATGTGTGATGAGTGAGTGTGCCCTTTAAAAAAAAACTTTGAGCACCTCCCCCACCAAAGGTCATTGCATGGCCCTCTGTGTGAGTGTGAGTGAGTGTGAGTGAGCGTGAGTGAGCGTGTGTGTTGATGTGATTACCTATCGTGGTGCATCAGCAGGTCCACAAGTTCCTTGAAGAGGTCAGGCTGCTTGGGACTGAAGTAGCCGCCAGCAATCTGGTCCATGGCCTGCTTCAGCTCGGGAATACGGTTGTAGTACTCAGAGGCATGGTATCTGTGCAAGACAAAGGCAGTGTTTATATCTCGCTTTTCAGAAGGACGCTCTCTCCAGTTCGGTTTTGTCTCTCTATTATCTTAAACAGAAAAACGTGTTATCTTAAACGTTGAGATACAAGGGAGACCTGGCCAGTCAGTATGTCTGCCCTGTCACTTGTCTATCTCTGTATCCTGACTGCCACAGCCTCTGTATCCTGACTGGCACGGCCTCTGTATCCTGACTGCCACAGCCTCTGTATTCTGACTGGCATGGGCTCTGTAACCTGACTGGTACAGCCTCTGTATCCTGACTGGCACAACCTCTGTATCCTGACTGGCACAGCCTCTGTATCCTGACTGGCACAACCTCTGTATCCTGACTGGCACAGCCTCTGTTCCTGACTGGCACGGCCTCTGTATCCTGACTGGCACGGCCTCTGTAACCTGACTGGCACGGCCTCTGTATCCTGACTGCCACAGCCTCTGTATTCTGACTGGCATGGCCTCTGTAACCTGACTGGTACAGCCTCTGTATCCTGACTGGCACAACCTCTGTATCCTGACTGGCACAGCCTCTGTATCCTGACTGGCACAACCTCTGTATCCTGACTGGCACAGCCTCTGTTCCTGACTGGCACGGCCTCTGTATCCTGACTGGCACGGCCTCTGTAACCTGACTGGCACGGCCTCTGTATCCTGACTGGCACGGCCTCTGTATCCTGACTGGCACAACCTCTGTTCCTGACTGGCACGGCCTCTGTATCCTGACTGGCACGGCCTCTGTATCCTGACTGGCACGGCCTCTGTAACCTGACTGGCACCGCCTCTGTTCCTGACTGGCACGGCCTCTGTATCCTGACTGGCACGGCCTCTGTAACCTGACTGGCACGGCCTCTGTATCCTGACTGGCACAGCGTCTGTTCCTGACTGGCACGGCCTCTGTATCCTGACTGGCACAACCTCTGTATCCTGACTGGCACAGCCTCTGTTCCTGACTGGCACGGCCTCTGTAACCTGACTGGCACGGCCTCTGTATCCTGACTGGCACGGCTCTGTAACCTGACTGGCACGGCCTCTGTAATCCCCTTCTCCACTTACAGCACTCCCATTCCTGTGGATGAATTTCTCCTTACTTCCCTGTCCCTTACCCTAACCCAGTGTCCTCTCTGCCTTCCGATCCCCATGCTCACCCTTTGCCGGCGTCCATTGCGTCCACATCCTCCACTCTCATACCGAAGATGAAGAGGTTTTCCTCTCCGGCCTCCTCGGCCATCTCCACGTTGGCTCCATCCATGGTGCCGATGGTCAGAGCACCATTCAGCATGAACTTCATGTTACCAGTGCCAGAGGCCTCTGTGCCAGCTGTAGAGATCTGCTCAGACAGGTCGGCAGAGGGGATGGCTGGGAGGAGACAAGGAGGGTGAGCAAAACTATAAGCATAGGGATGCAGTACAAGAAGAGTATACGTTACAACAACAGATACCCATGGAGTTACGGGTTAGTCAGTCACCTTTCTCAGCCAGGGTGACTCTGTAGTTCTCCAGGAAGATGACTTTGAGGCGGTCGCCGACAACGGGGTCGTGGTTGACAACCTCACCGATAGCTGTGATGAGACGGATGATCATCTTGGCTGTGTGGTAGCCTGGTGCAGCCTGGGAGAAAAGCAGGGGGGGAGAGGGCGTTGCATAAAAACAGTGAGTTGTGGATGGGAGGTATTGTTCTATATGTACTTCCTGTAACTACACGCTGGCGGCTGTGAAGGATGAGGGCCACCAAACATACCTTTCCTCCGACCATGATGGTTCTTGGGGTCCAGTGCTTGTTGGGCTCCTTCTTGATACCTGATAAAGAGACAGAGGGGTATATAGTTAGTGAGTGAGTGAGTGAGTGAGTGAGTGAGTGAGTGAGTGAGTGAGTGAGTGCCAAAGTAGTACTAACGGTTGTAGTAGGTGATCATGTGCAGACAGTTGAGCAGCTGTCTCTTGTACTCGTGGATTCTTTTGACTTGGAAATCAAACATGGACTGGGGGTTGATCTTGACCTTGTAGTGCTCCTCCAGGTGCACAGCGAACTTCAGCTTGTTCTCCTACATAAGGGGGGATATGATGGGGGCGTGGAGTTAACACAGACATACATATACTGTTACAGTATCTTAGTAAACACCAGAGGTGACAACTTAGTGAGACTCACCTGCTTGACTTTGGCGATGTCACGGATGAAAGCATCATCATTAATGAACTTCAACAGTCGCTTAAGCTGGTCAAGGTCACGGATAAACTCCTCTCCAATTTTCTGACCAACGGGATGACATGAGAAATGTTAAGTGTGCAGGTACACGCTTACTGATACTATCATCAAGAACAGAAACATCGATTTAACTACACCGATATTATAAATGATTCTATGAATATAAGGATGAATATATATTTCTTCATATAGACAAATGGCTACATCCAGTGAAAGTCTCTCATTCTAAATGGTAACACTTTTGTAACAACCCCGCACCTCTGCGATGACCTCCGCCAAACCGGGGTTGCACATAACCAGCCAGCGACGGGGGGTGATCCCATTGGTCTTGTTCTGAAACTTGTGTGGGTCCAACTCATAGAAGTCCTTGAACCTGCACATAGTAGCACAAACAATATCAAACGAGGTCACTTCAGCTCTTCAAACAAATCCAATCAACATTGTGCACCCGTCACCAATGTTATCATAATGTGTATGTGTTGCGTTTGTGCCGTTTAAATATGATGGTTTAAATGTATTTGTGTTTGTGTCGGACACGTACAGAGTGGCGATGAGGATCTCAGAGTGGATGCGGGCCACGCCGTTGACAGCATGGGAACCAACGATACACAGATGAGCCATGTTGACTTTCTTGCATCCTCCCTCCTCAATCAGGGACATGCGGCGCATACGGTCGTGGTCTCCAGGGAACTTAGAGGCAACATACTGGAGGGACAGGTCAAACAAAGGTTTAGGTTTCCACAAGGTGGACATTAATACTCTGTAACAAAGTTTGATTTCAATAAAGTTAGCCTATAATAATACATGGTGGTACAATCGTTTCAGTTAGATAAAGCTTAAGGAACACTGATCTGTAATCAACACTTTCTGTATGGTAGGCTACCATTAGTCTTTATGCCATCGGTCTCACGTACCTCCATGAAGCGATGGTTGATCTCGAAGATGATCTCCAGGTGACGGGGCAACAGGTGATGGAACAGGTCAATGGGCCAGCGCTCCAGGGCCTCAGGCAGCACGGTGTGGTTTGTGTAGGCACATGTACGGACACACACGTCCCAGGCCTGGACACACACAGGGACAGAGGTAAGATAATACCATTTGTATACCTCATGGTTCATTTGACCCTCTCTAGACAGAAGTAGGATACATTAATGGAAGTCTTAGTAGTCCTAGCTTTACATTTGTTCTAAATCTTTATCTGTAGTGTGTTGCCAAGCCTACACATTCTACTATGCTGGTATTGTTTGCCCCCTGCTGGTATCATTATGAATTTAAGTATGTTTGTGTTGTGGTGGGGACAGTAATTTTTCTCATGTTTTATTTGTATGTTTAGCTCATATAATATAATTTTAAAGTATGCATTAAGGTGTCTGTAATATAATACATGTGGCAAAAACACATGTAGACATTAATACATACATTTATATAGCTTTTAAAATATTTGTTTACAATGGTGAGGGAGTGCCAAGATGGAGGCAAGGTGGCTTCAACACAGCACCCCCAATCAGTTATCTAGTGTATATATAAATCATTTCAGCTCCTCATTAACCAGGACCCTCATCAGCTTCCACTCACCTTGTCCCAACCCAGCTTCTCCTCATCAACCAGGACCCTCATCAGCTCAGGAATAGCCATGGCAGGGTGAGTGTCATTCAGCTGGATGGCAACCTGGATGTGAAAGACATTGAGTACATTGTTATTCTTTTTATTATATCACGCATTCACACCAGAACAAGTCATCAATACAACTATACTTAAGCCAGTGACATGGAGTTGCAGTCACATATATTGGCACCATTGCACTTTACAATGGAGGAAAATTTTCAGTCTTCTCTTTTCAAAACAGGTTGAAAGGTTATTTGTATTCTGCAGGCACCTGTAACTTACCACAGGTGAGATAAACGACACAATTGCCAAATTAATTGGAATTTTGAATCATTTAGTCCAGGCCATTTTTTTTTACTAGAAAAATAGAAATGTCAGTTTTGATGATAATTTTTTGGGTCCAGTGTCATTGCAAATCAAACAAATACGTTGTAAATGAAACAACAATTTCAACTTATTTTAAAAGAAAGAGAGCAAATCGTGCCACAAGGGTACCACAACTGTAAGTGACATGAAAACATATCAGTATAGGTTTGAATAACCAATAGGTGGTTCTCACTTTGTTTGGTAGCTCGGCAAAGTCTGTGCGGACGACCTCTCTGGAGCCAAACTTTGAGGCCTTGAAACGACGGATGACGTCCTGCAGAGTGGCGGCCACCACAAAGTACTCCTGCTTCAGACGCAGCTCCTTGCCCTCAAAGAACTGGGGAGAAAGACATGTCGTGGTGAATCCACACTGACCTGCACATCTGTCTGTCGCCATCTTCAATTCAACACAATTCACTTGTTTTCAAATTCCAGTCAATACCAGTCATTTTTATTGGGGGGAAATACAGAATATAGATCAGACATGTTATAATATGTTCTATATCTAAAATAGAATATCTACAGTATATTCGTAAAGTATTTGGACCACTTGACTTTTCCACCTTTTGGTACATTAAAGCCTTATTTTAACATTGATGAAATGTACCCATCAATACTTTTCAATATACCCATCAATACCCCATAATGACAACGCAAAAACAGGTTTTAGAAATAGCACATTTACATAGACCCCCACGCCCCCATCATATCCCCCCTCAGACCGTTTACGCAATACTTTGTTGAAGCACATTTGACAGTGATTACAGCCTTGAGTCTTCCTGGGTATGACACTACAAGCTTGGCACACCTGAATTTGGGGAGTTTCTCCCATTCTTCTCTGCAGATCCTCTTAAGCTCTGTCAGGTTGGATGGGAAGCGTCACTGCACAGCTATTTTCAGGTCTCTCCAGAGATGTTAGATCAGGTTCAAGTCCGGGCTCTGGCTGGGCCATTCAAGGACATTCAGAGACTTGTCCCTAAGCCACTCCTGCGTTTTCTTGGCTGTGCTCGGTTCGTTGTCCTGTTGGAAGGTTAACCTTTGCCCCAGTCTGAGGTCCTGAGCACTCTGACGCTTGTCATTCAAGTCAAAGAGTTTAATTGTTTCTCATGGTCTGGGAGTCCTTTAGCAGGCTGTCATGTGCCTTTCACTGAGGAGTGGCTTCCATCTGGCCACTCTAAAATAAAGGCCTGATTGGTGGAGTGCTGCAGAGATGGTTGTCCTTCTGGAAGTTTCTCCCATCTCCACAGAGGAACTCTGGAGCTCTTTCAGAGTGACCATTGGGTTCTTGATCACCTCCCTGACCAAGGCCCTTGTCCCCTGATTGCTCAGTTTGCAGAGACGGCCAGCTCTAGGAGGAGTCTTGGTGATTCCAAACTTCTTCCATTTAAGAATGATGGAGGCCACTGTGTTCTTGGTGACCTTCAATGCTGCAGAATTGTCTTGGTACCCTTCCCCAGATCTGTGCCTCGACACAATCCTGCCTCGGAGCTCTATGGACAATTCCTTCAACCTCATGGCTTGGTTTTGCTTTGACATTCACTGTCAACTGTGGGATCTTATATAGACAGGTGTGTTCCTTTCCAAATAATGTCCATTCCACAGGTGGACTCCAATCAAGTTGTAGAAACATCTCAAGGATGACCAATGGAAACAGGATGCACCTGAGATCCATTTTGAGTCTCATAGTAAAGGGTCTGAAGAGTTATGTAAATAAGTTATCTGTTTTTAATTTTTAATAAATGTGTAGCGTTTTCTAAAAACCTGTTTTCGCTTTGTCATTATGGGGTATACATGTTTTTAATCTATTTTAGAATAAGGTTGTAACATAACAAAATGTGGAAAAGGGAAGGGGTCTGAATACTTTCTGAATGCACTGTACAGTATATACAGTATATATTCGCTGCACTTGGATATTAGAGAGAAATCTATCCTTACATTATCGTTGGGGTATAGCACGCGGGAAATGTTCTCACACAAGTTTCTGTCCAACACAGCCTGAATGTAGCCACCAACGTTGACTGTTGAGAAA
Source organism: Oncorhynchus keta (assembly GCF_023373465.1). Lineage (NCBI taxonomy): Eukaryota > Metazoa > Chordata > Actinopteri > Salmoniformes > Salmonidae > Oncorhynchus > Oncorhynchus keta. Next base: position 13,804,908 of record NC_068426.1, on the reverse strand, counting down.
GGGAAAAACACACTATAAGGATAATGGTTCCCGGTGGCCAATTATGTCATGCTACATGAGTAGCCATGTTAGCCATTTTCAGATTTGACAAAATAAGCATATGAAATGGTGGAATGCAGCCAGTCAATGTGAAAACAATTAGCCAAGCAGAGTGTAGACTTACAGTCTTTCAGGTTGAAGTCACATGGGGCCTTAGCAGACCACAGTCTCATGGTGTTGACAATGTTGTTCCTGTAGCCGGGAATAGGGGTGTCATATGGCAGAGCCAGCACTACCTGTCAAAACAATTACAAGAGACTGAACTTAAAGAAACCTGCTAACAGAATCCATATTCATTGATGGTCCATTGGTGGCATCCAGTTGCCGTAGCAACACCTTGTTTTTCTCTCCCTTCTCTCGCACGCACGCACGCACGCACGCACGCACGCACGCACGCACGCACACACACACACACACACACACACACACACACACACACACACACACACACACACACACACACACACACACACACACACACACACACACGCACACACACACACACACACACACACACACACACACACACACTCCTATGCTCAATCACACCCCGTCCCCTGTCCTTTATTCACCTGAGTGTCAACCCATTTCACACCATCTGGGGTGTGCTCGGTCCTGCCATAGAACTTGACGGGGCGCATGTACTCAGGGCGGGCCTTCTCCCAGGGGTTTCCGTAGCGCAACCAATCATCGGCCTCCTCAACCTGTCAATCATTGGGTTATACAACAAATATAATATGTTCCTACTTGCACTGGCTTTGCTGATAACTACTTTATTGAGGGAAAGTGTATTTTCTACGACTATAATATGTGGTTGTCTCAACTAGCGGTCTTAAGATGAATGCACTAACTGTAAGATGCTCTGGATCTGCTAAATGACAAAAATGTAAATGTAATACAGTCTGTCGGGCAACGTTGTTTCACAGTACTCCCCTTATGGTCTGAACATGATGGGGAAACCAAAGAAAAAGTTAAAAAGCATAGGAGTGTATATAGGTTACCTGCCAGCCATTGACAATCTTCTGGTTGAAGATGCCAAACTCATAGCGGATACCATAGCCATAGGCAGCAAGGCCTAGAGAAGCCATTGAGTCCAGGAAGCATGCTGATGACCAGGGAAGGCTTAGGTTAGGGTTACACTGGCTAAATTAACTTATCATGTTTATTATCGTGTTATATCGTTATTTTAATGTTTTGATCATTCTAGTATAATTCATAATATTGTCTAAGGCACACGAATGTTGCACTCTCTCTGTGAGAGGAAGTAGCTAGGCAACTGACCGGCAAGACGGCCAAGACCACCATTTCCCAGGCCAGCATCCTCTTCCATGTCCTCCAGCTCCTCCATGTCCAGACCCAGCTACGGAACAAAGGGGTTCAGGTCAAGTCAGGTTCAAATTACAGCTCTGCGGCCATGACATTCAGTTAAAACAGGGGTAGATATTTTGACAAATAAATCAAAATGAATGCGGGGTAGAAAATGTAGTTATGTTACAGAAGGTGCCGTCAGTTTGACTGCAGTGGTGAGCCACAGCAATGAAAAAGCGATCTGTGTGACTGTGAGCAACGCTCACCTGGTATATGGCCTCATCACAAGCGTTCTCCAGGGCCAGGTTCACCATAGTGTTCTGCAGGGTGCGACCCATATAAAACTCCAGGGAGATGTAGTACACACGCTGAGGACGAGATGATGGGGATAGAGTGAGAGAGAGATGAGAGTGGGATACCGTAGCAGAGCTAACATCCAGAGGAGAGACAATATTAAGAGTACGGCCATCTTATTAAGTCTCTAACCCAATGAGTCAGAGTCTGCTGTTTTAGTAAGTGCATTTAATTATTTTAAGGACTGTTGAACGACTGCGTGGAAATCTGACACCTGAGCCTTACAGTAGTTTAGCCTTTGACATTTCACATGTTGTTCTCTTGGTTTTGGATTGGGAGGTCTGGAACACTCTCTGGCAGAGAGAGTAGAGGGGCGAGAGGGGAGAGGAGGGGACGGTGGGCAGAGAGGAGGGGGAGGAGGGCAGAGAGGAGGGAGCGGAGGACAGAGAGGAGGGGGAGGGCAGAGAGGAAGGGGCAAAGGACAGAGAAGAGAGGTGATAGGTGCTACGGGAGACGGATTGCTGTTGGTGTTACATAACATTGGCATTTTGGCTCATGCAAAAATAGCTTCAGCTGGGGTTGTTGTAAAGGTTAGTCTATGTGTGATACTCATGAATAGTGAAAGAGTTGTCTGAAAACATACTGTAGCTGTACCAGGGACAGGGAGGGTACTGATGCACTAGAGTATCAAGTATGTTGAGGGCTGTGTATCAAGTCTCATAAATTACTTAATGTTGTACTCTGGGGGTACAGTGTACGAGTGAACCCTCCAAAAGAGGTGTAAATGTGCAGCTAAATGTGTACGAAACAAATATGAACATCTATCACAAAATTGGTAACAATGTAGGTACAAGTATGAAATGTTGGGTCAAGGCATCTCTTAAATATTATATTCTAACCACTGGGGGTGCTCTTGAGCCAAAGAGGGCCCCCTAAATGGTCAAAAATATTATCCAGAAATGAACTCATTCCACAGGGGAGACTATAAGGACACTGCTGACCTGTAAAATAACCATCTAAAACTGTCCCTGACCCTAACCCCGACCCTGACCCTGACCCTTACCCTTACCTTTACCTTTACCCTTACCCTTACCCTTACCCTGACCCTGACCCTGACCCTTACCCTTACCCTTACCCTAACCCTAACCCTAACCCTGACACTTACCCTAACCCTGACCCTGACCCTTACCCTGACCCATACCCTGACCCTTACCCTTACCCGTACCCTTACACTTACCCTTACCCTTACCATAACCCTAACCCTAACCCTGACCCTTACCCTTACCCTCACCCTCACCCTCACCCTCACCCTAACCCTGACCTTTACCCTGACCCTTACCCTAACCCTGATCCTTACTCTAACCCTGACCCTAACCCTGACCCTTGCAGTAACCTAATTTGAGCCAATTTCGAAATTGAAATATAGGTTTGCAGGTCAGGACTGTCCGTCTAGATATTTCCATTGCACAGTACAGTACGCAGCATCCCTCCCCCATACCCATGAGAAAATGTTTTTTTAAATCCTAAAACTAAAGAGTGTGTGGTTTCATTAGATGATTAATATATTATGAAATAATATGTGTAAATTAACCAGTCAATACTCAATTAAACATGTGAATTAAAATGCACTCGTTGATGTTTCAATCATTCAGTCCCTTTCACTCCAATATTGATATCTGATTTAGTTTTTTTCTGTGTCAAGAAGATCTCTTTAGATCCTGTTCATCGTTACTGACTAGGTTTCACTGTCTGTAAGGATGTTTCATGAATAAGGTAGTTATGGAAGAGGCTGATTCACAACTACACAGAAGGCTCAGTCTGATAGAACTAATTAACTAGATCGAAGGCTCAGTCTGATAGAACTAATTAACTAGATCGAAGGCTCAGTCTGATAGAACTAATTAACTAGATCGAAGGCTCAGTCTGATAAAACTAATTAACTAGATCGAAGGCTCAGTCTGATAGAACTAATTAACTAGATCGAAGGCTCAGTCTGATAAAACTAATTAACTAGATCGAAGGCTCAGTCTGATAAAACTAATAACCTAGATCGTAGGCTCAGTCTGATAGAACTAATTAACTAGATCGAAGGCTCAGTCTGATAGAACTAATTAACTAGATCGAAGGCTCAGTCTGATAAAACTAATTAACTAGATCGAAGGCTCAGTCTGATAAAACTAATAACCTAGATCGAAGGCTCAGTCTGATAGAACTAATTAACTAGATCGAAGGCTCAGTCTGATAAAACTAATAACCTAGATCGTAGGCTCAGTCTGATAGAACTAATTAACTAGATCGAAGGCTCAGTCTGATAAAACTAATAACCTAGATCGAAGGCTCAGTCTGATAGAACTAATTAACTAGATCGAAGGCTCAGTCTGATAAAACTAATAACCTAGATCGAAGGCTCAGTCTGATAGAACTAATTAACTAGATCGAAGGCTCAGTCTGATAAAACTAATAACCTAGATCGAAGGCTCAGTCTGATAGAACTAATTAACTAGATCGTAGGCTCAGTCTGATAGAACTAATAAACTAGATTGAAGGCTCAGTCTGATAGAACTAATTAACTAGATCGAAGGCTCAGTCTGATAGAACTAATTAACTAGATCGTAGGCTCAGTCTGATAAAACTAATTAACTAGATCGAAGGCTCAGTCTGATAGAACTAATTAACTAGATCGAAGGCTCAGTCTGATAGAACTAATTAACTAGATCGAAGGCTCAGTCTGATAAAACTAATTAAATAGATCGAAGGCTCAGTCTGATAAAACTAATTAACTAGATCGAAGGCTCAGTCTGATAAAACTAATTAACTAGATTGAAGGCTCAGTCTGATAGAACTAATTAACTAGATCGAAGGCTCAGTCTGATAAAACTAATTAACTAGATCGAAGGCTCAGTCTGATAAAACTAATTAACTAGATCGAAGGCTCAGTCTGATAGAACTAATTAACTAGATCGTAGGCTCAGTCTGATAGAACTAATTAACTAGATCGAAGGCTCAGTCTGATAAAACTAATAAACTAGATCGAAGGCTCAGTCTGATAGAACTAATTAACTAGATCGAAGGCTCAGTCTGATAAAACTAATAAACTAGATCGAAGGCTCAGTCTGATAGAACTAATAAACTAGATCGAAGGCTCAGTCTGATAAAACGAATTAACTAGATCGTAGGCTCAGTCTGATAGAACGAATTAACTAGATCGAAGGCTCAGTCTGATAGAACTAATTAACTAGATCGAAGGCTCAGTCTGATAAAACTAATTAACTAGATCGAAGGCTCAGTCTGATAGAACTAATTAACTAGATCGAAGGCTCAGTCTGATAGAACTAATTAACTAGATCGAAGGCTCAGTCTGCTAAAACGAATTAACTAGATCGAAGGCTCAGTCTGATAGAACTAATTAACTAGATCGAAGGCTCAGTCTGATAAAACTAATAACCTAGATCGTAGGCTCAGTCTGATAGAACTAATAAACTAGATTGAAGGCTCAGTCTGATAGAACTAATTAACTAGATCGTAGGCTCAGTCTGATAGAACTAATTAACTAGATCGAAGGCTCAGTCTGATAAAACGAATTAACTAGATCGAAGGCTCAGTCTGATAAAACTAATTAACTAGATCGTAGGCTCAGTCTGATAAAACGAATGAACTAGATCGTAGGCTCAGTCTGATAGAACTAATTAACTAGATCGAAGGCTCAGTCTGATAAAACTAATTAACTAGATCGAAGGCTCAGTCTGCTAAAAACAAATTAACTAGATCGAAGGCTCAGTCTGATAGAACTAATTAACTAGATCGAAGGCTCAGTCTGATAAAACTAATTAACTAGATCGTAGGCTCAGTCTGATAAAACGAATGAACTAGATCGTAGGCTCAGTCTGATAAAACTAATTAACTAGATCGAAGGCTCAGTCTGATAAAACTAATTAACTAGATCGAAGGCTCAGTCTGATAAAACGAATTAACTAGATCGAAGGCTCAGTCTGATAGAACTAATTAACTAGATCGAAGGCTCAGTCTGATAAAACTAATTAACTAGATCGAAGGCTCAGTCTGATAAAACTAATTAACTAGATCGAAGGCTCAGTCTGCTAAAAACAAATTAACTAGATCGAAGGCTCAGTCTGATAGAACTAATTAACTAGATCGAAGGCTCAGTCTGATAAAACAAATTAACTAGATCGAAGGCTCAGTCTGATAGAACTAATTAACTAGATCGAAGGCTCAGTCTGATAAAACAAATTAACTAGATCGAAGGCTCAGTCTGATAGAACTAATTAACTAGATCGAAGGCTCAGTCTGCTAAAAACGAATCAATGAGTGTATGGAAACAACGTGTTCCCCTGCTCCTTGATACTCGTTGATGTCAATTGGCACCTCTGCTACTCCTACAGCTGTAGCTATATCGGCTCTAGGTTGAACTGGGTGAACAACATGTACGGGGGGAGAAGGTCACAGAGAGGTTTAGTATTACAGCACAACATCGGCTGATCATCACGGCTGAGGAGCACTAGTGAATTGGAAATGTCATGGTGATACCGCTTGCATTAATGCAGCAATGCAACAGTTGTCAAAGAGAAGTAACCCAGGGACAGACACCCCCTGTGGTCAGTGGCATGTTGCTGGGGGATGACTAGTAAAATACCCTTACAGTAGTGAATTATACAACCAGGCTTCACATGTGTCATTTCACTCTGTGTTAAAAGAATACAGTATGTGTGATAAGAGTATAAAGTATGTGTGATAAAAGTATAAAGTATATGTGATAAGAGTAAACAGTATGTGTGATGAGTATACAGTATGTGTGATAGGAGTAAACAGTATGTGTGATGAGTATACAGTATGTGTGATAGGAGTATACAGTATGTGTGATAAGAGTAAACAGTATGTGTGATAAGAGTATACAGTATGTGTGATAAGAGTATACAGTATGTGTGATAAGAGTATACAGTATGTGTGATAAGAGTAAACAGTATGTGTGATAAGAGTAAACAGTATGTGTGATAAGAGTAAACAGTATGTGTGATAAGAGTAAACAGTATGTGTGATAAGAGTATACAGTATGTGTGATAAGAGTAAACAGTATGTGTGATAAGAGTAAACAGTATGTGTGATAAGAGTATACAGTATGTGTGATAAGAGTAAACAGTATGTGTGATAAGAGTAAACAGTATGGGTGATAAGAGTATACAGTATGTGTGATAGGTGTGATAGTAAATTGCCTTGAAGCTCTTATGAACTTGTGCTCCGTTGGTAGAGCATGGCACTTGCAATACCAGGGTTGTGGGTTCAATTCCCATGTGGGATCAGTATGAAAAGAAAGTTTAAAAAATGTATGCACTCACTACTCTAAGTAGTGAGGGTAAAATAATCTGACAACTACAATGTAAAAATATGATATTTTCAAACCATATGTCCTAAATTGCCTATTATCCTGCCCATAACACTGGCCACTGGAACGATGGGATTATCACCTGAGGTCGGAGGCACACAATAATAAATGAATTAGTCAAATATTGGGTGGTATGACCAAGACCACCAGAATAGAATATTACTATGTTATTTACTGTTCTCACAGTATGCCCATATATTTCCCATATACTTATTTTAATTGTTTTTTAACATGGAATGCTCTTCATGATAAATGACTAATGTTGTCTATTTTTCATTGCTAGATGTTACTGTGAAACTAAAGGGGACATTTGACATCCCATTCTATTCCATTTGTTTCTGTCTTTGTTTATATTAGTTTCTATCACATTCGTTTCTATTATACTAGTTTATGCTATATTCCTTTATATTATATTAGTTGATATTCCATTAGTTTCTATTATACTAGTTTATGCTATATTCCTTTATATTATATTAGTTGATATTCCATTTTATTTGTTCTATTCTATTCTGTGGATTTTTAGGAGGTTACAGATGATATGAGCATTTGAACAGTGGAACTTACTTTGGGATCTTTCTCATAATAGTACTGCTGGGTTCTGATCCACCTGCCCACCAAGTGGTCGCGCACAGTGTTGGCGAGAGCAAAGTAGTAATCCCGTTTGTTTGCCACATTTCTGTCCTTGACCAGTGTAAAATGGAGATGCCTGTTGAAAGCGACCTTCAGTTCTGCGACATTTTCCACACCAGCAAGACCTCTCACGGAGATCTGCTTCCTTTTATCGTGGTCTGAAAACGGTTTTGACATGATGCTCTACCCCTGGCTTCCTTGTTAAAATACAACTTCAGGTACACGTCCAGCCAGTTCAGATACAACTACAGAAGCACCCACATGGATGGGTCATGATCACCTATTTATAAGAGTGATCATGAATATTAAGAAGAAGGCGGAGCATACCGAAGAAGGTGGAGCATACCCAAAAGCCAATTGCTACTTAGTCCCCATGATTACATAGGAATATTTTCAAGTATTTAGATTAAGGCCTATTTCACATCTTGCATCTCTAGAAAGTAAATTAATCTGAATTTAATTGTCATGAAAAAAACTACTTTGAATAATACGCATTGAATAACGTTTCATAAATGGCGAAACAGATCGTAAAAAAATAAAGGTTTAGAAGTGTCTATGGATTTCGGCCTATCTGAGAGATAAGAAAGCTCTGATTTTTATTTTCAATTGACTCATATTTAACCCCTTTTTTTGGCACCAAAGTACTTCCATACTTTTGAAACTTGTAGGATGCACACGAGTCTTGTGTGCATCCTAGAGCGAAACAACCGACATGTACGTGTTCCTAAGAGTGTCACCTTTCAATGGTGAGTACTACTGTACATGTTAGTGTGTAGCCCAAACTGTTGGGACGGTACAGACAGAAGCTGGCGGATTGGCGGTACCGACTTCAGACGAGTCCCATGACGCTTGTGGAGCAAAAATCTGTTCAGACACTACAGACGTTTTTATGAGAAGGCAGATTTTGGGGATGTCTCCTGGTCTGACAAACACAGCTGAAGCTCGGCCACCTTCTACCACAGATGCGGAAGGCCGACATCGGCGTACGCGGTGGATTGAGGTGTATTTTAATGGAGTAAAATAATGATGCGATTACCTCGGGGGCAGCGGACATCGACTCTGGTGTGACCAGTGTTCTACTGGTATAAAATGTGCAATAGGAATGATCCTATGAATTTGTTCTACTAGTATGTGGCCAGACATCTATGTTTATTTCTCTCTACAACCACAGAGTTTCTAAACCCAGAGGCGAAACATCACCAGACTTCCGGAAACACTTGCGAAACAGACAAAGTTTTTAATGTCACGTGCACAAGTACAGTGAAATGCCTTTCTTGCAAGCTCTAAACCCAACAATGCAGTAATCAATAACAATGTAATACTAAATATAACAAGTTAGAACAAAAACACACAAGATATAAAAATAAGAAATAATAAGAACACGATGAAGTAAAAGTCAGCATACTATATACATGGTCAGTTCCAGTACCATATTTACAATGTGCAGGAATATAAGGGTAAGGTGACTAGGCAACACAATATAAGACAAACAGAGTAGCAGCAGCTTGTATGTGAGTGGGGGTGCGTGTGTGTAGAGTCACTTTAAATGTATGTGCATATTATTGTGAGTGAGCAGATGATGGAATGAGCGTTTGTGTGTGTGTTGGTGTGGCAGTGTGTGTGAGTGTGTAGGACCCTGTGAGTGTGCATAGACAGTGCACAAATAAGAATAAAATACAAGGGACAACTCAGATAGTACATGTAACTATTTTGTTAGCTATTTCGTTAGCTATTTTGTTAGCTATTTAGCAGTCTTACATCAAGGGAGATAGAAGCTGTTCAGGAGCCTGTTGGTGTCAGACCTGATGCACCGGAACTGCTTGCTGTGCAGAAGCAGACAGAACAGTGTATGACTTTTCCGGGCCTTCCTTTCACACCACCTAATATAGAGGTCCTGGATGGCCGGGGTTTGGATGGTTGAGGTTTGGGGTTTGAGAGAAGTGAAAAAAATCTTCATTAGTGGTTAATTGGAACATGTTATTACTCATGGAACATGTTATTATTCATGGAATGTGTTATTACATGTTATTACTCGTGGAAAATGTTATTACATGTTATTACTCATGGAACATGTTATTACTCATGGAACATGTTATTACTCGTGGAACGTGTTATTACATGTTATTACTCAAGGAACATGTTATTATTCATGGAATGTGTTATTACATGTTATTACTCGTGGAAAATGTTATTACATGTTATTACTCATGGAACATGTTATTACATGTTATTACTCATGGAACATGTTATTACTCGTGGAACGTGTTATTACATGTTATTACTCGTGGAACATGTTATTACATGGTATTACTCGTGGAACATGTTATTACTCGTGGAACGTGTTATTACATGTTATTACTCATGGAACATGTTATTACTCATGGAACATGTTATTACTCATGGAACATGTTATTACTCATGGAACATGTTATTACATGGTATTACTCATGGAACATGTTATTACTCATGGAACATGTTATTACATGTTATTACTCATGGAACATGTTATTACTCGTGGAACGTGTTATTACATGTTATTACTCGTGGAACATGTTATTACATGGTATTACTCGTGGAACATGTTATTACTCGTGGAACGTGTTATTACATGTTATTACTCATGGAACATGTTATTACTCATGGAACATGTTATTACATGTTATTACTCGTGGAACATGTTATTACATGGTATTACTCGTGGAACATGTTATTACTCGTGGAACGTGTTATTACATGTTATTACTCATGGAACATGTTATTACTCATGGAACATGTTATTACTCATGGAACATGTTATTACATGTTATTACTCATGGAACATGTTATTACTCATGGAAAATGTTATTACTCATGGAACATGTTATTACATGTTATTACTCATGGAACATGTTATTACTCATGGAACATGTTATTACTCATGGAACATGTTATTACTCATGGAACATGTTATTACATGTTATTACTCATGGAACATGTTATTACTCATGGAACATGTTATTACTCGTGGAACATGTTATTACTCATGGAACATGTTATTACAACATGTTATTACTCAACGTGGAACTCATGGAACATGTTATTACTCATGGAACATGTTATTACTCATGGAACATGTCATTGCATGTTATCACTCATGGAACATGTTATTACTCATGGAACATGTTATTACATGGAACATGTTATTACTCATGGAACATGTTATTACTTGTGGAATATGTTATTATCAGGGAACGTATGGAACATGTTATTACAACATGTTATTACTCATGGAACGTGTTATTACATGTTATTACATTATTATTACTCGTGGAACGTGTTATTACATGTTATTACTTGTGGAACATGTTATTACTCGTGGAACATTACATGTTATTACTCATGGAACATGTTATTACTCATGGAACATGTTATTACATGTTATTACTTGTTATTACTTGTGGAACATGGAACATGTTATTACTGTTATTACATGGAACATGTTATTACTCGTGGAACGTGTTATTACATGTTATTACTCATGGAACATGTTATTACTCATGGAACATGTTATTACTCATGGAACATGTTATTACTCATGGAACATGTTATTATTACATGGAACATGTTATTACTCATGGAACATGTTATTACATGTTATTACTCATGGAACATGTTATTACTCGTGGAACGTGTTATTACATGTTATTACTCGTGGAACATGTTATTACTCGTGGAACGTGTTATTACATGTTATTACTCATGGAACATGTTATTACTCATGGAACATGTTATTACTCATGGAACATGTTATTACTCATGGAACATGTTATTACATGTTATTACTCGTGGAACATGTTATTACATGGTATTACTCGTGGAACATGTTATTACTCGTGGAACGTGTTATTACATGTTATTACTCATGGAACATGTTATTACTCATGGAACATGTTATTACTCATGGAACATGGAACATGTTATTACTTGGAAAATTTTATTACTCATGGAACATGTTATTACATGTTATTACTCATGGAACATGTTATTACTCATGGAACATGTTATTACTCATGGAACATGTTATTACTCATGGAACATGTTATTACATGTTATTACTCATGGAACATGTTATTACTCATGGAACATGTTATTACTCGTGGAACATGTTATTACTCATGGAACATGTTATTACTCATGGAACATGTTATTACTCGTGGAACATGTTATTACTCGTGGAACGTGTTATTACATGTTATTACTCATGGAACATGTTATTACTCATGGAACATGTTATTACTCATGGAACATGTCATTGCATGTTATCACTCATGGAACATGTTATTACTCATGGAACATGTTATTACATGGTATTACTCAAGGAACATGTTATTACTCATGGAACATGTTATTACTTGTGGAATATGTTATTACTCGTGGAACGTGTTATTACATGTTATTAGATGTTATTAGTTGTGGAACATGTTATTACTCATGGAACATGTTATTACTCGTGGAACGTGTTATTACATGTTATTACTTGTGGAACATGTTATTACTCGTGGAACGTGTTATTACATGTTATTACTCATGGAACATGTTATTACTCGTGGAACGTGTTATTATTACATGTTATTACTTGTGGAACATGTTATTACTCGTGGAACGTGTTATTACATGTTATTACTTGTGGAACATGTTATTACTCATGGAACATGTTATTGCTCGTGGAACGTGTTATTACATGTTATTACTCATGGAACATGTCATTACTCGTGGAAGAGACAAACTTTTAATTTTCATCAAAAACAACTTTGTATTGAAGGAGTAACTTTGATTTGATGGCCTGCACATGCACAGTTTGGTGCGAGACAACCGTTAGACCTGATGACGTGTTTCTACACATGAGCTTAGCTAACCAACTTAACCATGACATCGCCTACAAGTGTGATCTGGGATTTCTATTGGAGAAGCAGTTTCTGCCTATCTTCATACTGTACTGTCTTTGGCGCTATCATGGAGGCCTGGTTCATTAATAGCAGCTGTGACCCAGTCCCAAAGGCCATGATATTTGGAAGGCATGTCTGGTTAATGTCAGGAGCCAGCAGACAACACTTGAAGCCTGACACAAACAAAACACTCCCACAGCTTTAAGAGAAGGGCAATATTTGTTTCAGTGACCTTTCTGCATTAAGATGGTGTAATCATTACTGCGTCTTGTCCCTGCAGTGAGTTTACTTACTGTAGAAGCTGTTTCATAATGAAAACTAATAGAAAAACTGAAACTCTGAAACAATGAAACAATTCTAATGCTGTCTGAAAACAGAAGATTACAATACTTCACGAAAAGGGCAAAAATGTAACAAAGAACAGAAAGCGAGGGTTAGGTCTGATAGAGAGGTGCTGGCAGGGATCGGTAGGTCACATGAGCCAAACATTCCATATTTCCAACAACTCAACACCACTTGAAATTTACATTGACCATCTGGGTCCAAAAATGTTCTCTCGTTGTCATATGCATATGTTGGCATATCTATTTACATATAAAGGTGAAGAGTGAATTTGGATGAGCTAGGAAATGCAGTGGCTCAGTGGTCTAAGGCACTGCATCTCAGTGCTAGAGTCCCATAGGGCGGCGCACAATTGGTCCGGGTTTGGCCAGTATAGGCCGTCATTGTAAATAAGAATTAGTTCTTAACTGACTTGCCTAGTTAAATAAACATTAAATGTTACATTACATTGTTTTATTTTTTGAAAGGTCCGGTAGAGGCACTGGCAGGGAATGGTAGGTCACATTACATATATGTGTTCGTCATGTAGCAGATGCTCTTATCCAAAGCGACTTACGGTTAGTGCATTCATCTTAAGACCGCTTGATGAGACAACCACATTATCACAGTCGTAGTAAGTAATCCTTTTTTTAAATTATTATTATTATTTTTACAAATAAGCCTACTTACAACAAAAAACATGATTGCATTTCTCAAATTGAAATTGCATTCCTTGTCATTGATAACATGAAAGAATGCAGTACATGTTCTACTCCATTGACTTCCACGAATCAAACCCCTCTTTCCTTTGACATTGATCCCAGTGAAGACTGGGAGGTAAACCAGCCACAATTAAATAGAATTATACAGAAAGAAAAATTATACAGAACATTGCATGTCCCTATACTATAGTTGTCATGCTCACATCAGTAGGGTAGGGTCATGGGTCATAGTAGGGTCATAGGAAATGACCCCTTGGCCTGGACAAATGGAACAGGAACCTAGAGCTTGACAGCTTGTGCACAGTTACTGTCTGTTTGAGATAGCCTCTGAGTACAACAGCTCATCTGGAATTGCTGTATGCTAAATGTGTAGTGGGCAGTCATATTTGACATACATTACATATGACATTATAAATACATCACATGTGACTCGTAATGAGACTAAGCAATTAGCCTATTAAAATGTTAATCTGACTCCATAAAGATAATTAAAATATATAAGCAAGCAGGGGGCAATGAGCTGACGTTGACTAGCAATAATTGGTCTGAGAATTGTCTATATGAAAGGCAGATATTTAATTAACATTGTACAATGAATTAATTCACATACCAGGCATAAAGCTTAAGTTACAAAGCATTATCAACCATTACAAAGCATACTTCTAGGCATATAGATCCTAAGGTTAACTTACAGGACAAAACATGAACAAAGAGATGGTTACTAAGCTAGAAGCCTAGAAGCCCAGGAAATTAGAATTGATAATCTAGCCTTCCTCCATGGACTGGATACAGGATCAGAGAGAGAACAGAAGCTTTTCATTCCATTTATAACATCTGAAGGTGTAACATTTCAACCCAAAACCAACCACCATTGACCAATCAAACAATACCAAGTTTACAGTAACCTCAACACTCCCAGTGTCTGGTGGAAAGCAGACTGTCCCAGGTTTTCCTCTAGGATTTTGCTTGTGCTTAGCTCCATTCAGTTTATTTTTGTATCCTGAAAAACTCCCCAGTGTCACACCCTGATCTGTTTCACCTGCCTTTGTGCCTGTCTCCACCCCCTTCCAGGTGTCGCCCATCTTCCCCATTATCCCCTGTGTAATTATACCTGTGTTCTCTGTTTGTCTGATGCCAGTTCATTTTGTTTCGTGAAACCTACCAGCGTTTGTTCCCCTACTCCTGTCTGTTCTTGCTCCTGTTTTCTAGTCCTTCCCGGTTTTGACCGTTCTGCCTGCCCTGACCCTGAGACTGCCTGCCTTGACCCTGAGACTGCCTGCCCTGACCCTGAGACTGCCTGCCCTGACCCTGAGACTGCCTGCCCTGACCCTGAGACTGCCTGCCCTGACCCTGAGACTGCCTGCCCTGACCCTGAGACTGCCTGCCCTGACCCTGAGACTGCCTGCCCTGACCCTGAGACTGCCTGCCCTGACCCTGAGACTGCCTGCCCTGACCCTGAGACTGCCTGCCCTGACCCTGAGACTGCCTGCCCTGACCCTGAGACTGCCTGCCTGCCCTGACCCTGAGACTGCCTGCCCTGACCCTGAGACTGCCTGCCCTGACCCTGAGACTGCCTGCCCTGACCCTGAGACTGCCTGCCCTGACCCTGAGACTGCCTGCCCTGACCCTGAGACTGCTCTGCCCTCCACCCTGAGACTGACCTGCCCTGACCCTGAGACTCCACCTGCTGTGACCCTGTCAGACTGCCTCCGCCTGCTGTTGACCTGTCACTTACTGATCTCCACCTGCTGTTGACCTGTCACTTACTGATCTCCGCCTGCCGTTAACCTGTAATTTGCCTGCCCCTGTACTAGAGATAAACATGTTTTTCTTCGACACTGTCTGCATCTGGGTCAAACCTGAAACCTGATACCCAGTCCTTAATGATTATAAGCATACCCATAACATGATGCAGCCACCACTATGTTTGAAAATATGGAGAGTGTGTTGTATTGGATTTGCCCCAAACATAACACTTTGTATTCAAAGCAAAATGTGAATTTCTTTGCCACATTTTTTGCATTATTACTTTAGTGCCCTTCTGCAATCTGGATGCATGTTTTAAAAAATGTGTATTATGTTCAGGCTTCCTTCTTTTCACACACCTCATTTAGGTTAGTATTGTGGAGTAACTACAATGTTGTTGATCCATCCTCAGTTTTCTCCTATCACAGCCATTGAACTCTGTAACTGTTTTAAAATCACCATTAACCTTATGGTATAAGGGTAAAAGGCGAGACGCAGATGCAGACCCGGGAGGCAGATGGTTTGAGTCTTGACATTTATTAAACAATCCAAAAGGGGTAGGCAAGAGAATGGTCGTGAACAGGAAAAAGGTCAAAACCAGTTCAGAGTCCAGGAGGTACAGAGTGGCAGGCAGGCTCGAGGTCAGGGCAGGCAGAATGGTTTGGGCAGGCGGGTACAGAGTCCAGAACAGGCAGGGTCAAAAACCGGGAGGACTAGCAAAATAGAATAGAGGCAGGAATACGGGAAAACGCTGGTTGACTTGAAAGTTATACAAGACAAACTGGCACAGAGAGACCAGGAACACAGGGATATATACACCAGGGAAATAAGCGACACCTGGAGGGAGTGGAGACAATCACAAGACAGGTGAAAAAGATCAAATCAAATCAAAGTCTATTTGTCACGTATACAACAGGTGTAGGTAGACCTTACAGTGAAATGCTTACTTAAAGGCTCTAACCAATGGTGCGTATATAAAGGTATGTGTGTCTGTATGTGTAGGTAAGTAAAAAAAATAAAACAACAGTAAAAATACATTTGAAAAAAGAGTAGCAAGGATATATGTAGACACCTGTTAGTCAGGCTTATTGAGGTAGTATGTTCATGTAGGTATCGTTAAAGTGACTATGCATATATGAGGAACTGTGAGTAGCATAAGAGTAAAAAGAGGGGTTGGCGGGTGGTGGGACACAATGCAGATAGCCCGGTTAGCCAATGTGCTGGAGCACTGGTTGGTCGGGCCATTTAGGTAGTATGTACATGAATGTATAGTTAAAGTGACTATGCATATAAGATAAACAGAGAGTAACAGCAGCATAAAAGAGGGGTTGGGGGGCACACAATGCAAATAGTCCGCGTAACCATTTGGTTACCTATTCAGGAGTCTTACGGCTTGGGGGTAAAAACTGTTGAGAAGCCTTTTTGTCCTAGACTTGGGACTCCGGTACCGCTTGCCATACGTTAGAAGAGAGAACAGTCTATGACTGGGGTAGCTGGGGTCTTTGACCATTTTTAGGGCCTTCCTCTGACACCGCTTGGTGTAGAGGTCCTGGATGGCAGGCAGCTTTGCCCCAGTGATGTACTGGGCCGTACGCACTACCCTCTGAAGTGCCTTGCGGTCGTAGGCCGAGCAATTGCCGTACCAGGCAGTGATGCAACCAATGCTCCCAAATGTTGCAGCTGTAGAACCTTTTGAGGATCTCAGGACCCATGCCAAATCTTTCTAGTTTCCTGAGGGAAACACCAAGGAATTTGAAGCTCTCAACCTGCTCCACTACAGCCCCATCGATGAGAATGGGGACGTGCTCGGTGCTCCTTTTCCTGTAGTCCACAATCATCTCCTTAGTCTTGGTTACGTTGAGGGATAGGTTGTTATTCTGGCACCACCCGGCCAGGTCTCTGACCTCCTCCCTATAGGCTGTCTTGTCGTTGTCGGTGCTCAGGCCTAGCACTGTTGTCTTGTCAGCACACTTAATGATGGTGTTGGATTCGTGCCTGGCCATGCAGTCGTGGGTGAACAGGGAGTACAGGAGAGGACTGAGCACGCACCCCTGGGGAGCTTCAGTGTTGAGGATCAGCATGGCAGATGTGTTGCTACCTACACTCACCACGTGGGGGCGGCCTGTCAGGAAGTCCAGGATCCAGTTGCAGAGGGAGGTGTTTAATCCCAGGATCCTTAGCTTGGTGATGAGCTTTGAGGGTACTATGGTGTTGAACGCTGAGCTGTAGTCAATGAATAGCATTCTCACATAGGTGTTCCTTTTCTCCAGGTAGTGTGGAGTGTTCCTCCACACTAGGTGTTCCTTTTCTCAAGGGCAGTGTGGAGTGCAATAGAGATTGCATCATCTGTGGATCTGTTTGGGCTGTATGCAAATTGGAGTGGGTCAAGTGTTTCTGGGATAATGGTGTTGATGTGAGCCATGACCAGCCTTTCAAAGCACTTCATGGCTATGGACGTGAGTGCGACGGGTCTGTAGTCATTAAGGCAGGTTGCCTTTGTGTTCTTTGGCACAGGGACTATGGTGGTCTGCTTGAAGCATGTTAGTATTAGAGACTCAATCAGGGACATGTTGAAAATGTCAGTGAAGACACCTGCCAATTGGTCAGCACATGACCGGAGCACACGTCCTGGTAATCCGTCTGGCCCTGCAGCCTTGTGTATGTTGACCTGTTTAACCTGTTACTCCTACCCCCTACTTTTTCGAACATTCTGTTAAAAATTTCAGCGCCCTGCTACTCATGCCAGGAATATAGTATATGCATATGATTAGTATGTGTGGATAGAAAACACTCAGACGTTTATAAAACTGGTTAAATCACGGCTGTGACTATAACAGAACGTGCGTTTCATCGAAAAGCACTGAAAATGGGAAAATATATCCATGCGCCACTAGAACCCATTGTTGAATGTGATCCACATTAAATGGGGCCGAGGTTGCAATACCTACAGCTTCCACACGATGTCAACAGTCTTGTCATTTGCCTACGATTTGTTTCTTGGTCAAACGGACACAAGGCAGCGCATTTCTTCCGGTCTCTGGCCGGATATTTTGGTTGAGATTTACCCGGACATTATTTCCAGACGTACAGCTATAGAATATACATCGCCTCGTGGTCAATTTGATCGCTTATTAACGTTTACTAATACCTAAAGTTGCATTACAAAAGTATTTCGAAGTGTTTTGTGAAAGTTTATCGTCAACTTTTTTAATTTCAAAAAATGACGTTACGTTATAAAACACTATTTTTTTCCTTGATCACACAGTCTTCATAGATCGATATCAAGGCTATATATGGACCGATTTAATCGGAAAAAAATACCCAATAGTGATGTTTATGGGACATCTAGGAGTGCCAACAAAGAAGATGGTCAAATGTAATGAATTTTTTATATTTTATTTGTGCGTTTTGTGTAGCGCCGACTATGCTAATTATTTTGTTTACGTCCCCTGCGGGTCTTTTGGGGTGTTACATACTATCAGATAATAGCTTCTCATGCTTTCGCCGAAAAGCATTTTAAAAATCTGACTTGTTGCCTGGATTCACAACGAGTGTAGCTTTAATTCAGTACCCTGCATGTGTGTTTTAATGAACTTTTGAGTTTTAACGAGTGCTATTAGCATTTAGCGTAGCGCATTTGCATTTCCAGATGTCTAGATGGGACGCCTGCGTGTCGGGTAGGAGCAAGAGGTTAAAGGTCTTACTCACGTCGGCGATGGAGAGCATGTTCACACAGTCGTCCAGAACAGCTGATGCTCTCATTCATGCCTCAGTGTTGCTTGCCTCGAAGCGAGCATAGAAGTGATTTAGCTCGTCTGGTAGGCTCGTGTCACGAGGCAGCTCGCGGCTGTGCTTCCCTTTGTAGTCTGTAATAGTTTTCAAGCCCTGCCACATCCGACGAGTGTTGGAGCCGGTGTAGTATGATTCAATCTTAGCCCTGTATTGACGCTTTGCCTATTTGAGGGTTTGTCGCAGGGCATAGCAGGATTTCTTGTAAGCTTCCGGGTTGGAGTCCCGCACCTTGAAAGCGGCAGCTCTACCCTTTAGCTCAGTGCGAATGTTGCCTGTAATCCATGGCTTCTGGTTGGGGTATGTACGTACAGTCACTGTGGGGACATCGTCCACAATGCACTTATTGATAAAGCCAGTGACTGGTGGTGTATTCCTCAATGTCATCGGAAGAATCCCGGACCATGTTCCAGTCTGTGATAGCAAAGCAGTCCTGTAATTTAGGATCTGCTTCATCTGACCATTTTTTTATAGATGAGTCACTGGTGCTTCCTGCTTTAATTTTTTCTTGTAAGCAGGAATCAGGAGGATAGAGTTGTGGTCGGATTTACCAAATGGAGGGTGAGGGAGAGCTTTGTACGCGTCTCTGTGTGTGGAGTACAGGTTATCTAGAATTCTTTTCCCTCTGGTTGCTCATTTAACATGTTGATATAGATTTAAGTTTCCCTGCATTAAAGTCTCCGGCCACTAGGAGCGCCGCCTCTGGATGAGTGGTTTCCTGTTTGCTTATTTCCTTATACAGCTGCTCAGGGAAATCCCTGAGCAGTTTCCTTCCTCTCCAGCAACTGAGTTAGGAAGGACGCCTGTATCTTTGTAGTGACTGGGTGTATTTATACACCCTCCAAAGTGTAATTAAAAGCTTCACCATGCTCAAAGTCTGTTTTTTCAAATGTTTACCCATCTAACAATAGGTGCCCTTCTTTGCAAGGCATTGAAACACCTCCCTTGTTTTTGTGGTTGAATCTGTATTTGAAATTCACTGCTCAACTGAGGGACCTTACAGATAATAGTATGTGTTGGGTACAGAGATGAGGGACCTTACAGATAATGGTATGTGTGGGGTACAGAGATGAGGGACCTTACAGATAATAGTATGTGTGGGGTACAGAGATGAGGGACCTTACAGATAATGGTATGTGTGGGGTACAGAGATGAGGGACCTTACAGATAATAGTATGTGTGGGGTACAGAGATGAGGGACCTTACAGATAATGGTATGTGTGGGGTACAGAGATGAGGGACCTTACAGATAATAGTATGTGTTGGGTACAGAGATGAGGGACCTTACAGATAATAGTATGTGTGGGGTACAGAGATGAGGGACCTTACAGATAATAGTATGTGTTGGGTACAGAGATGAGGGACCTTACAGATAATAGTATGTGTGGGGTACAGAGATGAGGGACCTTACAGATAATAGTATGTGTGGGGTACAGAGATGAGGGACCTTACAGATAATGGTATGTGTGGGGTACAGAGATGAGGGACCTTACAGATAATAGTATGTGTTGGGTACAGAGATGAGGGACCTTACAGATAATGGTATGTGTGGGGTACAGAGATGAGGGACCTTACAGATAATTGTATGTGTGGGGAGATGAGATGAGGGACCTTACAGATAATTGTATGTGTGGGGTACAGAGATGAGGGACCTTACAGATAATTGTATGTGTGGGGAGATGAGATGAGGGACCTTACAGATAATGGTATGTGTGGGGTACAGAGATGAGGGACCTTACAGATAATGGTATGTGTGGGGTACAGAGATGAGGGACCTTACAGATAATAGTATGTGTTGGGTACAGAGATGAGGGACCTTACAGATAATGGTATGTGTGGGGTACAGAGATGAGGGACCTTACAGATAATGGTATGTGTGGGGTACAGAGATGAGGGACCTTAATGGTATGTGTGGGGGATAATGGGGACCTATAATGGTATGTGGGGTACAGAGATGAGGGACCTTACAGATAATGGTATGTGTGGGGTACAGAGATGAGGGACCTTACAGATAATGGTATGTGTGGGGTACAGAGATGAGGGACCTTACAGATAATGGTATGTGTGGGGTACAGAGATGAGGGACCTTACAGATAATGGTATGTGTGGGGTACAGAGATGAGGGACCTTACAGATAATGGTATGTGTGGGGTACAGAGATGAGGGACCTTACAGATAATGGTATGTGTTGGGTACAGAGATGAGGGACCTTACAGATAATTGTATGTGTGGGGAGATGAGATGAGGGACCTTACAGATAATTGTATGTGTGGGGTACAGAGATGAGGGACCTTACAGATAATTGTATGTGTGGGGAGATGAGATGAGGGACCTTACAGATAATTGTATGTGTGGGGTACAGAGATGAGGGACCTTACAGATAATTGTATGTGTGGGGAGATGAGATGAGGGACCTTACAGATAATTGTATGTGTGGGGTACAGAGATGAGGGACCTTACAGATAATGGTATGTGTTGGGTACAGAGATGAGGGACCTTACAGATAATTGTATGTGTGGGGAGATGAGATGAGGGACCTTACAGATAATTGTATGTGTGGGGAGATGAGATGAGGGACCTTACAGATAATTGTATGTGTGGGGTACAGAGATGAGGGACCTTACAGATAATTGTATGTGTGGGGAGATGAGATGAGGGACCTTACAGATAATTGTATGTGTGGGGTACAGAGATGAGGGACCTTACAGATAATGGTATGTGTGGGGTACAGAGATGAGGGACCTTACAGATAATGGTATGTGTGGGGTACAGAGATGAGGGACCTTACAGATAATAGTATGTGTGGGGTACAGAGATGAGGGACCTTACAGATAATGGTATGTGTGGGGTACAGAGATGAGGGACCTTACAGATAATGGTATGTGTGGGGTACAGAGATGAGGGACCTTACAGATAATAGTATGTGTGGGGTACAGAGATGAGGGACCTTACAGATAATGGTATGTGTTGGGTACAGAGATGAGGGACCTTACAGATAATGGTATGTGTGGGGTACAGAGATGAGGGACCTTACAGATAATGGTATGTGTGGGGTACAGAGATGAGGGACCTTACAGATAATAGTATGTGTGGGGTACAGAGATGAGGGACCTTACAGATAATGGTATGTGTGGGGTACAGAGATGAGGGACCTTACAGATAATGGTATGTGTGGGGTACAGAGATGAGGGACCTTACAGATAATGGTATGTGTGGGGTACAGAGATGAGGGACCTTACAGATAATGGTATGTATGTGGGGTACAGAGATGAGGGACCTTACAGATAATGGTATGTGTGGATAATGTATGTGTGGGGTACAGAGATGAGGGACCTTACAGATAATGGTATGTGTTGGGTACAGAGATGAGGGACCTTACAGATAATTGTATGTGTGGGGAGATGAGATGAGGGACCTTACAGATAATTGTATGTGTGGGGTACAGAGATGAGGGACCTTACAGATAATGGTATGTGTGGGGAGATGAGATGAGGGACCTTACAGATAATTGTATGTGTGGGGTACAGAGATGAGGGACCTTACAGATAATTGTATGTGTGGGGAGATGAGATGAGGGACCTTACAGATAATTGTATGTGTGGGGTACAGAGATGAGGGACCTTACAGATAATTGTATGTGTGGGGAGATGAGATGAGGGACCTTACAGATAATTGTATGTGTGGGGTACAGAGATGAGGGACCTTACAGATAATGGTATGTGTGGGGTACAGAGATGAGGGACCTTACAGATAATGGTATGTGTGGAGATGAGGGACCTACAGAGATGAGGGACCTTACAGATAATAGTATGTGTGGGGAGATGAGATGAGGGACCTTACAGATAATTGTATGTGTGGGGAGATGAGATGAGGGACCTTACAGATAATTGTATGTGTGGGGTACAGAGATGAGGGACCTTACAGATAATTGTATGTGTGGGGAGATGAGATGAGGGACCTTACAGATAATTGTATGTGTGGGGTACAGAGATGAGGGACCTTACAGATAATGGTATGTGTGGGGTACAGAGATGAGGGACCTTACAGATAATGGTATGTGTGGGGTACAGAGATGAGGGACCTTACAGATAATAGTATGTGTGGGGTACAGAGATGAGGGACCTTACAGATAATGGTATGTGTGGGGTACAGAGATGAGGGACCTTACAGATAATGGTATGTGTGGGGTACAGAGATGAGGGACCTTACAGATAATAGTATGTGTGGGGTACAGAGATGAGGGACCTTACAGATAATGGTATGTGTTGGGTACAGAGATGAGGGACCTTACAGATAATGGTATGTGTGGGGTACAGAGATGAGGGACCTTACAGATAATGGTATGTGTGGGGTACAGAGATGAGGGACCTTACAGATAATAGTATGTGTGGGGTACAGAGATGAGGGACCTTACAGATAATGGTATGTGTGGGGTACAGAGATGAGGGACCTTACAGATAATGGTATGTGTGGGGTACAGAGATGAGGGACCTTACAGATAATGGTATGTGTTGGGTACAGAGATGAGGGACCTTACAGATAATGGTATGTGTGGGGTACAGAGATGAGGGACCTTACAGATAATGGTATGTGTTCGGTACAGAGATGAGGGACCTTACAGATAATGGTATGTGTGGGGTACAGAGATGAGGGACATTACAGATAATAGTATGTGTTGGGTACAGAGATGAGGGACCTTACAGATAATGGTATGTGTGGGGTACAGAGATGAGGGACCTTACAGATAATGAATGGTATGTGTGGGGTACAGAGATGAGGGACCTTACAGATAATGGTATGTGTTGGGTACAGAGATGAGGGACCTTACAGATAATGGTATGTGTGGGGTACAGAGATGAGGGACATTACAGATAATAGTATGTGTTGGGTACAGAGATGAGGGACCTTACAGATAATGGTATGTGTGGGGTACAGAGATGAGGGACATTACAGATAATAGTATGTGTGGGGAGATGAGATGAGGGACCTTACAGATAATGGTATGTGTGGGGAGATGAGATGAGGTAGTCATTCAAAAATCATGTTAAACTTATTATGTGACTTGTTAAATCCATTTTTACACCTGATCTTATTTAGGCTTTCAGTAACAAAGTAACAAACAATTCATCATACCTATTGACTCAAGACATTTCAGCTTCACATTTGGCCAGTGACAAAGAAAAATAACACAATTTCTTGGGGAATAAGTCAAGGGGTGTGAATACTTTCTGAAGGCACTGTATATGAAGTCAGGGATCTGCTACCTCAGAGCAAGTGTGTGTGTGTGTGTGTGTGTGTGTGTGTGTGTGTGTGTGTGTGTGTGTGTGTGTGTGTGTGTGTGTGTGTGTGTGTGTGTGTGTGTGTGTGTGTGTGTGTGTGTGTGTGTGTGTGTGTGTGCGTGCGTGTAGAGCAAGATAGACAGACATCTTTTAACTTTTTTTCTACAGTATATAATCCTCTGTCGTTGTGGATCATGTATTTGTTGCCTGGTGTGGCTTCTTTATGTATTTTAAATGGTCAAATCAAATATCATTTCCATTACAACATGTAAGTGCTTTGTTATTTCATCTGACTAAGTACCCTTAATAATGCTTTATTAAAATCACACCACCAACAGCACTGCCTTGAGTGTGAAAGTGCATTTAATTTAGAAGGACTGGTTGACACTTTGGGGCACGTTCTGTAAAGAGGAAATGTGACCGCACTAAAATGCACAGCAAAAAGGAAACTGAGAGCAAAAGGCAACTGAAGGGATATATAACTGTCACTTAGTTAGACAAACTGCTTTGAAGAAGCAATGAAGGGGTTCAGACACCTTTCGTAGTCTTGTGATTTTCCACATCTTATGACAATACTGCTCTGGTCAATTCAAGAGGGTAAGACCTTTTTTATTAGTATGATATAACATAGTTTGGTAGACTGGTAGTGGTGTCATTTCTTAATGACTCATGTACTGTATCTAATAAATTAGAAAATTATAAAATCAGTCAATGTTTTTAAACTCAATTTGCAAGTGCAAAACAGTGCAATCTCTAATTGTGTTTGAGATAACTGTTGACGTATTTGATATCTGGGAAAACAGCCAGCAACACACTGTCTGATGGGTAATCGTTTGGCTGGGATTATCTTTTCCTTTCATCATTAATAATCAGATAGATAGTGTATGTGGAGGGTGAATTAGTTTAGCCATATTGCAGGTTCTTGTGTCACAAAAAATGTTTTGTTTGTATTATCATCAGTAAGCAAACAATTGAATACTGAATTGCTAAAGGCCAACTCTCAACTGGGTTTTGGGGGTTTTCATGACTATACCAATGTTCTTGTTTTAAGGTGGGGCAGGAAGCACACAAACTAAAAGCTTTCATAAAGAGGAAGAGACTTTCTTGGTTTGTTGACTGGAGCAGGGTAGCTGCCTGCCTGAGGACTAACAGACTCATCAGAGGACTCTGTTGGAAGGTTGCCCAACAGAATAGAGAACACAGCCATTCTTCTAAATCCCAAACCTCATCACAGTCTCACTGTGTATGTGTCAACGGAGGAGAGAACAGAGAGGACTGTTGGAGAGAGATCCAGAGGAGGATGAAGTCTATCAAATTAGATCAGTCGGCTACAGTCGATGAGCTTACGGAGGCCTGCATCAAAGCATTTGGTCAGGATTACTCTCCCTTTGACTCTCTTCTGGTGTAGATAGTGGCAGACAGTACATGCTTAGATAACGTTTTCATTGTTGTTTGATTGTACAACTGCAGTAGTTGCCTATATATAAATTATTTACACAATATGTGGAAGCTTTTGCCTTGTACAGTGAAGCTCATCCATGTATCTCGGTATCTCCTCTGCTGGTAGATTATGAAGGCAGGCTGAATGATGAGTCTCTGGTCCGGATGTTTCTCATGATGCATCCATGGTACCTCTCCTCTACTGACCTGGCCAAGAAACTCTCCAGCAAGTATCCTTTCAGATGAATGACACACTACTGCTCTCTAGTGATGGGCCTAAGGTTTACTAGACCAGGTGTTTCAAATGCTTTTGGTGGAATTTTGTTCCTTAACCACACAACAGGTCGCTGGAGGAAAACTGTCTGCCTGAACTCAGGTCACAAATCTGCAATCTTATCAAGTGAGTGAATACAGCATAGAAAATCATGGAGCCACAGAGGAAGAACTACTATAGGTCTTAGTCGTGAGCTAGATTCTGTGCTTGTCTGTCAATATTAACACACTGTAGGTACAGTATATGATTTCCCTGTAAGCAATGTGGAGGCATATGATCTGTAGGTATATAAATGTACAGTGGCAAGAAAAAGCATGTGAACCCTTTGGAAATATCTGGATTTCTGCTTGAATTGGTCATACAATTTGATCTGATCTTGATCTAGGTCACAACAATAGAGAAACACAGTCTGCTTAAACTAATAACACAAACAATTATACGTTTTCATGTCTTTATTGAACACACCGTGTAAACATTCCCTCTGCAGGTTGGAAAAAGTATGTGAACCCTTGGATTTAATAACTGGTTGACCCTCTGACAGCAAAAACCTCAAGCAAACGTTTTCTATAGTTGCGGATCAGAACTGCATAACAGTCAGTAGGAATTTTGGACCATTCCTCTTTACAAAACTGTTTCAGTTCAGCAATATTCATGAGATGTCTGGTGTGAACTGCTCTCTTGAGGTCAGGCCACAGCATCTCAATCGGGTTGAGATCGGGACTCTGACTGGGCCACTCCAGAAGGAGTATTTTCTTCTGTGAAGCCATTCTGTTGTTGATTTGCTTCTGTGTTTTGTGTTGTTGTCCTGTTGCATCACCCAACTTCTGTTGAGCTTCAACTGGCGGACAGACAGCCTAACATTCTCCTGCAAAATGTCTTTATAAACTTGGGAATTCATTTTTCGGTCGATGGTAGCAAACTGTCCAGGCCCTGAGGCAGGAAAGCAGCCCCGAATCACGATGCTCCTTCCACCACACTTTACAGTTGAGATGAGGTTTTGATGTTGGTGTGCTTTGCCTTTTTTCTCCACACACATAGTGTTGTGTGTTCCTTCGAAACAACTCAATTGTAGTTTCATCTGTCCACAGAATATTTTGCCAGACACTCTAGGATTCTTCTTAACCTCATTGAGCATTCTTCGCTGTGCTCTTGCAGTCATCTTTGCAGGATGGCCACTCCTAGGGAGAGTAGCAACAGTGCTGAACTTTCTCCATTCATAGACAATTTGTCTTACCTGTGACTGATGAACATCAAGGCTTTTAGAGATACTTTTGTAACCCTTTTCAGCTTTATGCTAGTCAAAAAATCTTAATCTTAGGTCTTCTGAGATCTCTTTTGTTCGCGGCATGGTTCACATCAGGCCATGCTTCCGGTGAATAGCAAACTCAAATTTTGTGAGTGTTTTTTATAGGGCAAGGCAGCTCAAACCAACATCTCAAATCTTGTCTCATACTCCATACTAGCTGACTCCTGACGCCAATTAGCTTTTGGAGAAGTCATTAGCCTAGAGGTTCACATACTTTGTCCAACCTACACTGTGAATGCTTACATGATGTATTCATTATAGACAAGAAAAATACAATCATTTGTTTGTTATTAGTTTAAGGACACTATGTTTGTCCATCGTTGTGACTTAGATGAAGATCAGCTCAAATTTGATGACAATTTATCCAGAAATCCAGGTAATTCCAAAGGGTTCACATACCTTTTCTTGCCACTTTAGGTATATGATCTCCATGTAGACATATGATCTCCATTTAGGTATATGATCTCCATGTAGGTATATGATCTCCATGTAGGTATATGATCTCCATGTAGGTATATGATCTCCATTTAGTATATGATCTCCATGTAGACATATGATCTCCATGTAGACATATGATCTCCATTTAGGTATATGATCTCCATTTAGGTATATGATCTCCATGTAGACATATGATCTCCATGTAGACATATGATCTCCATTTAGGTATATGATCTCCATTTAGGTATATGATCTCCATGTAGACATATGATCTCCATGTAGACATATGATCTCCATTTAGGTATATGATCTCCATTTAGGTATATGATCTCCATGTAGATATGATCTCCATGTAGACATATGATCTCCATTTAGGTATATGATCTCCATGTAGGTATATGATCTCCATTTAGGTATATGATCTCCATTTAATATGATCTCCATGTAGATATATGATCTCCATGTAGACATATGATCTCCATTTAGGTATATGATCTCCATGTAGGTATATGATCTCCATTTAGGTATATGATCTCCATTTAGGTATATGATCTCCATGTAGATATATGATCTCCATGTAGACATATGATCTCCATTTAGGTATATGATCTCCATGTAGACATATGATCTCCATTTAGGTATATGATCTCCATGTAGGTATATGATCTCCATGTAGGTATATGATCTCCATGTAGGTATATGATCTCCATACTCTCTGGCTCCGAGACAGAAATGACAACACTAACTTCTCCTGTCCTACCCCTCTGTCCCTGTAAACCCCGCCTCTCCTCTCCATACTGCACCGTAAGGTACTGGATCAGCGAGTTCCCAGCAGAGTTTGACCTGAACCCAGAGCTGGCAGAGCAGATCAGAAGGCTGAAGGAGCAGCTGGCTCAGCAGGGAGAGGAGCACCAGAGCACACTCATCAACGTTGACAGTGTGTAAGTGCCTCCTGTCTTCAGCCAGGCAATCATACAAGCATTGTAGCAGCTAACCAGCCAGGCAGGCATAGTCTCCTCCACAGTGACACAGTGACAGCTTAGCATTCAATGATACAGTAGAACGGTTTTCAGAGTGCATGAGTGCATATATATTCGGCCACTCTCGCAGTACTTCTACTGATAGTTGAGCTTCCTTTCTTATTTTCCCTAGGCCGTCATATGAGTGGAGTAGGCAGGTGAGCCAACCAGCTCAGTCTGATTTCAAGAAGAGGAAGACGTCTCTCCTCTTTGATCACCTGGACTCATCTGAACTAGCAGAGCACCTCACCTACATGGAGTATAAGTCCTTCTGTAGGATACTGGTGAGTGGGTGGCCAGCAGGTGGCTCTGTTTGGCAGCTTCGTTCTGGGTCTCACTAAGGTGACTTTGGTTTTGGCTGAATTATGCAGTAGTTGTTGTATTTGTGCTTTAAGGAAGATAGACTGTGTGTTTGCATATTGGACATGGTTTTTAAAATTGTCCCTTGCCCTCCAGTTCCAGGACTACCACAGCTTTGTGATGCATGGCTGCACAGTGGATAACCCCATCCTGGAGCGCTTCATCACCCTCTTCAACAGCGTGTCTCAGTGGATCCAGCTGATGGTGCTCAGCAAGCCCACCGCCCCCCAGAGGGCTGCAGTCATCTCCCACTTTATTAGGGTCGCACAGGTCAGTCAATCAATTCCCAGTCCCAAGTCAATGAATCAACTCCCAGTCCCAGGTCAAGGAATCAACTCCCAGTCCCAGGTCAATGAATCAACTCCCAGTCCCAGGTCAATGAATCAACTCCCATCCCCAGGTCAATGAATCAACTCCCAGTCCCAGGTCAATGAATCACTCCCAGTCCCAGGTCAATGAATCAACTCCCAGGTCAGAAAAAGTCAACTCCCAAATCATAAAGAGTAAGCTCCCAGCTCAGAAAGAGTCAACTACCAGGTCAGAAAATAATCACCAACCTGGTCGAAGAGCATTTCATATTATTCTGTATGTACTGTATATCCAAGACATTCCATTTAATATGATGTTACATTTTGTATGGTATGTATTAATGTGTTAGAATATGCTAGGAATTTGAAATATTTAGGATATGTTACGAATTCCAATTTGTTGTGGCTAATGTTAGCTAGGTGGCTAATGTTAACATTAGCTAGCTGGCTAGCATTAGTTAGTTAGGCTAAGAGTTAAGGATAGGGGTTAGGGTTAAGGTTACAGGGTTAGGGGAAGGTTAGCTAAAGGCTTACGTTTAGAGTTAAGGTTAGGGGAAGGGTTAGCTAACATGCTGTGTAGTTGCAAAGGAGCTAAAAAGTAGTAAGTAGTTGAAAAGTTGTTTATTAGCTGAAATGCTAAAGTTAACTGTGTTCTGTTTCATGTAACCATATTAAACATGACATATCATACTAATTTGAGTGTTTCCCGGATGTACCTTTGCTATCTTACTATGAGATCAGGCTGAACAACCTGGTCAGAAAAAGTCAGCTACCAGGTCAGAAAGAGTCCAGTCCCAGTTAACTGAGTCATCTCCCAAGTCCGTGTGAATAATCCCTCCGATAAAGAGAAGTCCATTAGTGCCGCTGCTTCTCAGTGAATGGAATCCAAACTCCCTCTAGAAGTTGCTCTGTCTTGTGTTCCATGCTGTTTTTTGTTGGCTATGTTGGGGCTAAGATGGGTTATATTTTTGTATCTGGTCTCTGTAGAGGTTGTTACAGCTGCAGAACTTCAACACTCTGATGGCAGTGGTGGGGGGTCTCAGTAACAGCTCCATCTCACGCCTCAAAGACACACAGTCACACATCAGCAACGATGTGAGCAAGGTAAACAGTTTTGATCATAATTATTTTAGTTTAGAAGAGTGAAAACATTTGCATTTTGAATGTAGATTTACGTCAAAATGTGACCTATTATTTGGCTCTAGCTATGTGATGTCCAACATTATGTGATGTCCTTATTGCCTCAGGTGTTCAACAACCTGGTGGAGCTTGTGACATCCTGTGGGAACTATAGCCAGTACCGCCAGCGCTTCTCAGAGAGCACAGGCTTCCGTTTCCCCATACTGGGTGTGCACCTCAAGGACCTGATTGCTGTGCACGTAGCCCTGCCCGACTGGAGTGACCGGGAGAAGACGCAGGTCAACCTGGCCAAGACCCAACAGCTGTATGCCATCCTCCAGGAGCTTGCACTGATCCAGACCATGCCACCCAGCGTTGATGCCAACATGGACCTGCTCAACCTGCTCATGGTCTGGCCCTGTTGTCTGATATTGTACGACTTGGTAGATTTGTTTTACCTGTTGGCATTTGATTGAACAGTTTGTGTTTGGGTCCTTTCAGGTGTCTCTGGACCAGTATCACTCAGAGGAAGAGATCTATCAGCTGTCCCTGCAGAGGGAGCCCCGCACAGCCAGGCCATTGGTGAGTGTATGTCAGGGACACAGACATGGCCACGGACACAGACGCAGAGCTTGTATGTAATCTAGAGGAAATATTAATTATTGTCAAATATTTGCTTTGGTTTGCCAGTCTACCCCAAGCCCACCTATGATTGAAGAGTGGGCATCTTCAGTGAAGCCCAAAGCTGACCCCACCATCATCAGTAAACACATACAGAAGATGGTAGAGGTAGGCTATACAACATATTTGAAATATGAAATGTAATTATAAAAGATGGCAATGAGAACTTACAGTTGGGTCTTTTTCAGTCTGTGTTTAAGAATTTTGACACTGATGGAGATGGCTACGTCACTCAGGAGGAATTTGAGATCATTAGGACTAACTTCCCATACCTCTGCAAGTTTGACGACCTGGATAAGAATCAGTGAGTATGACAAGTCATAACTATTGATGGCCAACATTTCAACTATCTTTAGATCGACAAGTCACACAGAGCCTCTTGCTATTACTGTAATATCAACCTTTGACCCATCACCCTCTCAGGGACGGCAGAATCAGTCAGGAGGAGATGATCGACTACTTCACCAAGGCCAGCTCTTTACTGAACAGCAAGATGGGGTTCATCCACACATTTTCAGAGAAGACCTGCATGAAGCCTATGCTTTGCCATCACTGTAAAGGCATCGTAAGTACAATGAAGCCTATGTTTCAACTGTGTACAACATGTAAAAGCTATTAGAAACAAAATGTAAATAATCATAAGTAAATAAATATGAAACAATTAGGTATAAACCAATTATTATGAGGACCTGTATATACAAATTATGTTAAGGTACCCATATTATAGGAAGCACATATTGTGACCAGAATAGTGGATGTTTTTGAATACGGTATTTAGAGGACACCATTTTGGATGTGGAAAGATAATGGTTCTATTGGTGACATTGCTTAACAAAACAAAGAACTGACTTCCTGATCTCATTTCCTGATGGCTTCCACCCAAACACAACAGTTCTGTTTCCTTTTTTCAAGTCTTTCGTTCTGTCTCGCACTCACGTTTAGTCTGTTATTCTGAGGACACTTTCCTTTCATACTGTAGCCTATGGGCCCCACTTCAGGTCTGTTCTGCACGTATCATTTTGAACCAATCAAGATGTCAGCAGTTGACTCTTGTTGACTCCTGAGAAAGCTGAAGTGACAGTTACAAACAAGACTTCATTAACTGCTCACTGTTGACGACTAAGGCTTTGAAATTGAATGCATGTGAAATGTGGATAAAAAGATTATTCAGCAATCAGTTGAATTTACAAAGTCACCATTAACCTGTGTTTTTTTTCTAATGCTAAATGTGATGCTAAACAGATGTATTGTATTTTTCAGATGTGGGGATTTTACAAACAAAGATACAAGTGTAAAGGTACACAAATATAATGATCTCCGTCGGGTATTCTACACCTATCGCACCCCACGCACAAAGTTGTGTAATGTTGACCAACATTTTATTGCTTATTTGCTTATTTATATTTCAGGATTCAGTTCTTTAACAGCTACTCTTGCTCAATGAGACAGAGACTGATTAGTGTACACAGTAAGAAGTTAAGCAGCATTCACCTTACCTCAAGCAAAACCTTTCCAAGACCTTTCCAAGTCACATTGTGTAGTTAAACACGAAAGCCATATTACAATGCCTATAAGAAGCCAAGGTTAGATATATAACAATACAATAGCAATGCCAGTACCAATGCTGTCTGTTTTCAGATGTAAGAGGTTCAACTCCATACTTACCACTCTTCTCTATTCTAGCCTGTGGGGTGAGCTGCCACAAAGATTGTCGCAGCCGCCTTGCTGTGGAGTGCCGCAAACGAACACAGAGCACCTGTCACGAATACCATTCTCCCCAACACTCCCGTTCCTTCAGTTTGCCTGCTATAGCCCAGCCGTTACACACTGTACAACATACAGGTACAAGCTCACCGCCCAATTCAACTCTCTTTTCAGTAATGTTCAAATCTTTACCTGGATGTTTCAAACTTACTGTAGTCTTGAAGCACAAGGACTGGTACAGTACTTTTTACAGCTTTTTGCAATTAGGTATGGTATATTTTGTCAATTTAGTGCATATTATCTCATGTCAGTAGCTGGAACAAATGAGCATTGCTCCTGTCCAATCTACTTGAAACATTGTCATAGTAATAAAGATGAATGGCTCACTCTCACATTAATATATTCATATTCATAAGCCTATAAGCTTTTATACCATAGATCAGGGGTCTGCAATAGGTGGCCCATGGGCCAAAATCAGTCCACGAGTGACTCAAAGACTCAAATCCCCAGGAATTCAGTTCAATATTTGTTTAATTTAGGAAATATGTTCAAGTATTCCCACGAATACAAAAAGAGACATGATCATATCTCAATGTCATCAAGGTATGAACTTATTGTTATTTTTAAATGCTATCTCTTTTTGGGCTTAGTTGTGGTCAATTTACAGTGTACAAATTATTATAATTACGGTCCGTTCAGTGGCTGAATCTAGTTTTCTACCTGTAGACATCTTGGTTTAACCATGAACAGATACATAGTTACCATAGTTACACGTGTGTATTTTTTTTCAGTGCAAATGCTTTTGAACGCTGCTGTTCTCCAATATGGCTGATGTGGTGTCCTTAACACAGAGAGACTTTGTTCTCTCTCCCCAGTCATTACAGAGGAAGCTCCTGACTCCCCGGGGGATGAAGTGTTTGATGTCCACCTTTGAGGAGGTAAGAGGTGTAGGAGAATACTGGGTATATGTGTTGGAGTAATCCAAGTGCAAGAAATGATCCTGGTCAGAATTGGACCATTATGCTCTGTCTGCAAGTGTTTTGAAGTGGTCTCTAAGCATATCATATCTAAGCACATCCCGTTTAGGTTGCATTTCGATATCTTTCTTGAATTCATTTTGTTGTCTACTTACAAGTTCATTTTTATATCAGAATAAAGACCAACACTGAGGACAAAAACAACAATGGCTGCCCATGTTCCATGCAGCAACGGCACTCTGAAGATCTCAGTGTGATGGGAACGTTATGCTCCTGTTTGAAGATACAACGCATGTTAGGAACATTCCAATTTTCCAGTTTAAGGATTTTTAAAATTCATCCTTCATCTGATTGATTCATCCTTCATCTGATTGATTCATCCTTCATCTGATAGATTGATCCTTTTCTGATGGATTCATCCTTGATTCATCCTTGATTCATCCTTGATTCATCCTTGATTCATCCTTCAACATCATATTATTTGCTCACAGCGTTCACAGTACGTAAACCTCCAGTATATGCATATCCCTGTGTGGATTTGTATGTGGTTCATGACTGCAGAAGATTGCTTCTCCACTAGATGAGGCTGTTTGTGTGTGACAACACACACTCCACTGCCTTTTTACATTCCCTGTTTTTAGTGTTGCCCTGTTTGTGTGGTCTAGTTGAGTAGGAAAAATGTGGGAGTGGATTGTTAATGACAAGATCAATTGATGTTATTTCCTCAACTAGACAATCCTGTGGTACTATTTAAAAGACAGACATACTGTAATTATTTTAAAATATAAAATTATAAATATAGTAATATCATACTACAGAAACCACTCCACAGGTTTCTTCTACCTTTATACATATAGGCTTCAGTGACACTGTAAAATGGGAGAGCAGCACAAATACAGGCTACATTTTGAAATGTATTCAAAACTGATCAAAAATTATGAATGTGGTGAGATGTAAAAAAATATTGTGATTTATCCTAAATAAATGTTATGCAGTTATCAAATCTGAAACCCAGTTTAAATGCCTAATTTCCACTTTCAAAGGGATTCCAATTTAAAGCATTTTGTTTTAATGAACTTTTGTAGATACTGTGAAAATAAAAGATATGAATCATGTTGGAGGCAGGTAATCTGGTGGTACCCAAAAGGTAGCTGGTTCAAATCCCTGAAATTAATCGGTGAAAGCTCTTTCCATCTGCCCCTAAATGCTCCTGTAAGTCACTCTGGATAATAGCGTCTGCAAAATGAAGTAAATGTTTAAAACATTGTGCTGTCCTTATCTCAACCACTCATTTTGCAAACTCACAGCCTTCAGGTGTTGATGACTCCTGCCAACTTAAACTGTGGTAGGCTACCTGGGTCCAGCTGAGGATTTGTCACCATAGTAACTCCACACCGGGTATCCTGTGGGGTGTTACTGGTCTGTGACAACTGAAGCCATCTCACAATGGCTAGTCCTATTCCTATTGTGGTAACGTTCCCTATAGTGGAGAGTGGAGTTAGTTGAGCCAAAGGGTTAAGTTGAGCCACCCTTGTTTCTAGGAAACCATACTGTGATTATCCTCCTCATGTCCACTGTCACCTCATCTAAAGCTAGGCTTTAGTCTCAATAATCAGACATTGCAAACGGTTAATGATTTCTAAGAAACACATTTATTAATTGTAATTGTGTGGTTAGCGATGCTATTTTGATTGATGATCATCTGTGAAAGAGAGAAGAAACTTGTGTTAGTTTATTGACGTGTCCTATATAAACACGTCTATGAACTGAACATGTTGTATTGTGAATGTTAATTGATCATTGTGTCAGGTCTTCCTCCCATTGGCTGATGCATTGTGGGTATGTGTACTTAAATCATGTCGTTGTTTGTTGGCAAACTGATGGGTTTTGGTTGAAGATTGTGTCATGACGTTGCCCTCTTTGGATACAGCAATCCCCATCCCCCTCTCCCTGTCTCCTACACCCAGGCTGCTGTGGTCAGAGAGAGGTCATAAATTCCTGGAGGAGATTATCTCCTCATGGCCACAGTATAGAGAGAGAGTAGAGTTTTCATAGAAGAGATCGGTGAAGAATCCAGCTACGAACTGGTCTGTTTGGTACAATTTTGTGAAACTCATGGGAGACAATATGGCCACATTACCATAACGCTGTTTATATAAGAGCCTCAGATATGAGGTTTACATCTAATTGTTGTATTAGATGAATGAGTGAGGATGATACTGTTTGTAAAATTGTATATGAAGGAAACTCCAATTCCCTTTGGAGTTTAACTAAATCAGAGGACCGCCCATGAGCCCAGTTCGGACCTGGCGTCATGAGACAGCTTTTTCTGCTCTTCCGAATATAACCCCCATGTTTCCCTCAATTATGAGAGGACAAAGGTTGAGACCAGCTTACCTCGATAACGAGAGGGCCAAGTTTTGAGTAGATGGCTGAATCTTTTAACCATCCCAAGTGGTTAAACTCTTAGACTATCGATACCGACAGAATAAGAACAAGTCTTTGATATTAATTACTAGTCTGCAGCGAGGAATTCGGTATCATTGAACGCGAAGACAGACAACCGCTGAAACATCTATCCATAACGACATGAATGAATGTCACTCTGAACTATCCATTCTAACCACGACAGAGATGGCGGACAAACTCTCCAACAGAAACAAACTTTTCAAAGATCCCGATGACACCCTGAGCGTAAATATATATACTGATTGCAATTGTTCCCGAATGAGTGAACGTTCACGTGCAAAGGATTAGCATTTCAATTGTTATAATTATCAACTGTGTGTTGGCTTATCTCAGTCGACACCCAACTTCCCTTTTGTACACCAAGCCGCGATGCCGGTTTATCCCACTAGGGAAACTCCGTTATCATCTCCTTGTAACTATCTACTGTTTGTTTATGTATTTCTGTGAATTACTTAGTTAGTAAATAAATGATTTAAGACAATTGATGTATGGATGACTCATAGTGAAGACTGGGTTCGTGCAGATAACCAACAATTTACGACGTTTGGAAGGAGACTAACGTGAGGTAAAATAAAGAATAAGTTATTAATCAGAAGACTAATTGATCAGATATTAAAATATCTGAAAATGTATATTAGGAAAATTATAACTTTGTAATCTCAATATTTTCCTTGGTGCCCCTGACTTCCTAGTTAATTCCATTTGCCTGATTAGTTAATCACGAAATGCTAATTACGGAGAATCTTGGATAAAGATTAAAAGTCTTCAGTTAATGATAGTAAAGACACGACAAGTGCTATTCGTGTATATCCTTTTGTTGCCATGACCAATTTGTTTGTTTTGTAAATACTTGTACAGTTTTCGGTGGCTATTTATCTTCATTCATGTTTGCTAATAAAAGTTTGGATTTGATGAGTCAGATCCAGACACATACTTTGCTTTATTTGAGCGCATTGCAGAAGCTAGAGCTTGGTCAGATTTGGACATGACTATGTTGTTGCAATGTGTTCTTACAGGTAAAGTAGGTGAGGCTTTTGCAGCACTAAGTGTAGCTGACAGTAAAGTTTTTGCTAAAGTGAAATCAGCAGTTCTGAAGTTCTACGAGCTTGTGCCAGAGGCATATCGTCAACGTTTTCGTTACAGGAAAAAGTTATATTCACAAACCTATTCTGAGTTTGTTTGTGATTTGACTTCTAAATTTAATAGTTGGTGTACAGCTTCTGAAGTTAGTACTTTTGAGGGTCTGTCTAATTTGATTGTGTTAGAACAGTTCAAAACTTCTGTGTCTGACCAGGTTGCTACATACATGAATGAACATGAAGTTAAGTCTCCAAGTGATCCTTGTAGATGAGTACAGGCTAACACATAAAATCCATTTTGAGTCAAACAGTGACATGTACCATAAAAATAACTTTACTCCTAGGAATAGTAGGTCACCTTTTTTTTTTTGGAGCTTCTTTCCAAAGGCCTCAGCAAAGCATTTTCATTGTTAGCCTCACTGTTCCAATCCTACCACTGGATCAACCTCAAACATACACACAATTAAAAATTGGATAAAAGATCTAGGAAGAGCGTGGTCATTTCATGGAGTCTGAAGGAAGAAACCACTTGGAAAAAGTGGTAAGTTAGATCCAAAAATGGATTTTCACCAAGTCAAATGAATGTGTTCTGGTTTCCTGTTGCTTGTATCTAAACCAAATTATATCATTGTAATATTGTTCTATACATCAGTTGGTCTCTAAGCTTCAATATTAGGTCCTAAACCTAGCATTAAAGTGCGTCCTTATAGCTTTGTGGGATAATATCGTAAAAATGTTTGCCTTGGGGTAAATTGAGGCAAATGGCAAATGTTAGTGTTTTCCTCTCAGGCATAATGCAAGGCATTACCACTTGGATATGAGGTAACAGGGCTTGGCCTATGTTAAGTGTTTTAAAAAGTACTAAGTGTTTTTTTATAGGTGTTCTGTCTGTGTTTAAAAGATGCTTAAAATGATTAAAGACAAAGAAAGGGATTGTGTTTGTGAAATAAAGACATGTTTTTAAAAAGGTAGTGGTAATATTTTATTCAGTGCAGAGCTTTGGAGCTGGCTTAACTTACCCTGTCCCGTGGCTCAACTTACCCCTTTATTTCCCTTGACGGAGTGATGCTGAATGTGGAAAAATAGGCCACAACTTTCCCTCCCACTCTCCCCTACTGAAACAAGGTTAATACTGAGGGAGATTTCCAACCCATATGACCTTGTCACACTGCATTAACAGTTTTGTGGAACAGATGGAGGGAGCTGGACTGTAGTGGCTCCGAGGCCAGTTATCATGTGTGTAGCATCTACATGCATGAAGACCAGAGTATGTTGCATGTGAAATAGGCTACATAACATGACACATTTAAAAAGGAACAATGAAAAGGTTTGGTGAAGTTATATTCAAAATGCTCATGCTGAAAGTTGCCACCGTCATAACAGCTTGAGTTAATCAATATATTTGGTGGTTACAATAATGCTCCCAAAATGTTCCAATGCTGTGCCTATATTTGATCAGATAATAGGGAGATACAGCTTGAACCCATTAACGGTGTGATTTGTCCTCCATGGCAACGCACATGTAAGTTTCATTGGGAGTGCAAATGATTGGTCAACTGCTGCTGACCGCGCCCTCAACCATATACGGAACAATCAGCACCGGTGAGTACGGGGATTGATGCTGCTACCTTCAGTGCGGTGTAGGAAGACAACCATTGTCTAATGCGGGGATGCAGGTGGATCGGCCGGGCTCATAACGGCATGTGAGTCTGAAGTCTGTCCTTCCGGAAGACGAAGAAGTCTGCAGCATATCACCTCCATGTAAAAAGACCGCAGGAATTCTGCCGCGAACGTTGTCTTTCTATCGGGTGTTGGAGCACAGAATAATGCCCAGGTGAGACAACTGCACATTTCTCTGGGGAATGACTTCGAAAATAAACATTGACATATTGTTCCATGTGCTTCAGTAAATATTGTATCTGTAGACTCTGAACCGTGGTTTGATTTTGCAGGACGGATCGCTATCATCAGACCTGTGATTGTCTGCACTAGCCTACACATATCCTGCTTTCCAATCATTAAATAATCATTGTCTGTCGTCAAGTAATAGGACATGCGTTATATTTATGCTATAAATGAGGCTTCCCGGAGTCATTCCGTTTCTTTATGTATTGACTGGCTTAGAGCAGCATCAATTGAGGGGAGAGGACAGTCAAACTCATAGACATAAATATATATATATATATCTATGAGAGCATAAAGTCGCTTTATTGCATGCGGGTAGTAGTGGCTTGGCAAGCTTGCCCGCAGATTTAGCTTGTTTGCTGGCTCACATCGCGCAATGGTGAATAGTGTGAATTAGACGTTATTGCGTGTAGTAAGTAGCCTATAAGCAGATGTAGGCAACTGGCCAGTTTTACATTTGGCGAAACTATTGTCAAGGTGGTGCTCTGTGTTTTAGGTGATGCACAGTCCCTCCAATAATGTAGAGTATATTCATGACCATTTTTGTCATTTCATCGCATTTGTTTCCTCTGGAATGAAGTAAGCTTCTGATCCAGACATTGGTGAGACTCTCTCACACTCACACACCTGGGGACATCTCCCTGTCTGTGAGAAGTAACTGAACTTAAACACATAAGGCCACTTCAGGCCTCTGGTGGTGTGTCTTCTCAACTCCTCGTTAAGGGTAACACACCATCGGCACCTTACTGTCAGCCGGTAGAGGTGTCCTAGTGTGATGGGCTTTATGACCAACTGTCCACAGCTCGCTCGCTCTCAATTCAAAGGGCTTTATTGGCATGGGAAACATATGTTTACATTGCCAATGCAAGTGAACTAGATCATAAATAAAAGTGAAATAAACTATATCTTTCTCTCTTTTTTTTTGTTTTGTTCACATGACGTAGAATCATCACACCTGCACCTGACACCCCAGTGGTCAAACTGATCCAGCAACAGGGCCTCACTCACTCAGACTTGGAACTGCAGCGCACTGACCGATTAGCCTCCAAGGGTGATCAAGCAGACTGATTACATGTTATGTTTAAATAGCTTACAGATAGGATTTGTTTGATTTTTGTCTTTCTGGACCATCTGATTAGTGGTCAAACGTAGCCTACAGCTATCTGATAATCAGCCCTGTTCAAACAGAGTAAAGAGGTAGCCTATCGGATACAGAGGAAGCTTCTTATTCCCACAATTACATATTTTTGTTTGTGTAAATCCTTTCTTTAGCCATTTATCACTTGAGATGAAAAATCATATCCCTTTTTAGGAGAGATGCCTGACCAGAAGGGCAGCTTGAGTATAAAAACAACACTACAATCCCATAATCTGGATTTGCCATACAACTCCATATAGAGCATGTGAGGAGGTGGCTCTGGAAGGACCAGGATGACAGTTGGATTCCTTCCCCCATGTTCCTTCTCTTTCTCCCAGGGCCACTAATGTCTTCTCGCCCCGGTGCTAGTGTTTTAATTGCCGTGAGAAGGGAGCAAATTAACAGTGTAGACGTGACAGAGATTTACCTTGTTGATTGCCACTGGCCATTAGACCATTACATGTTAATGGTAATGAGGTATCAGTGAAGGGATGGCAGGTAGCCTAGCGTTTAAGAGCGTTGCGCCAGTAACCGACAAGTTTCTGGTTTGAGTCCCCCGATAAGAGCAACTGCTAAATGATTCAAATGTGAATGTATGATGGAGGGGGTAGAAAGACGTCTCTCTTTCGTGAATATCTCATTTCAGCACCACACTTGTGGACAGCACCCCTGTGCTGTATGTCCCAGCCTTTGAACAAAGCTTATTTATAAGCAACAGTTTGTATGTGGGAAGCTGCTGGATGTCTTTACTTTACCACCCTAAGGATGTTACTGCAGTGAACATTGCACCGTCTGTTGTCCTAAGAAACATGGTTGCTTCATGCTGTAGATCTGTGATGCATTAGAGCTGATGTTATCTTCTCTGTCACATCACAGCCGACAGAGTGGTGCCTTCATCCCTCTGGAACTGTTTCTGATGTATTCATAATGAGGAAAACTCTGCCCGTTGAGGGATAAAATAAATATATATATTTACGCAATTTGTTTTTTTTTTTTAAATGAAAGCTACTGGATAACCTTTTTTCATCATGTACATTCTTGATATAATTGTATTATTTGAATGACAGCTGTAGAGACTTAACTAAGGCAGCAGTATTTGGTTTGTAAGTAGATTTGATTCTCTTCAGAAATGTTTCAGTCAAAGCATATCAGTCAATATGAAGGAGACAGGGAGTAGTGCTTGAGGTAATGATGAGCCCAATTGGAGTTGACGTGCGTGTGGTGTGTGTGTGTGAGTTGGCGGGGTTATAAACACCA
This sequence comes from Oncorhynchus keta, assembly GCF_023373465.1. Lineage (NCBI taxonomy): Eukaryota > Metazoa > Chordata > Actinopteri > Salmoniformes > Salmonidae > Oncorhynchus > Oncorhynchus keta. The sequence continues at coordinate 13,762,983 of NC_068426.1, read as the reverse complement.
TGTGTCACTCTGGCTTGTGTGTCTCCTTCTCCATCATGCCCCACCAAGGTCATGTCTACAGACTGAGCACAGTGGCCCTGGCCCACTGCACTCCTGGCCCTGCCAGAGAAATGGGCCCTGCCCGGAGAGCACTGCTGCTTTTAATCAGGCCTGACGCGTGACTCAGCCGCATGCCAGCTGCACATACAGCCAAACAGAGATCGCTTCCCTGGATGACGAAGAGGAAAAAAGGTCACTGTTGAGATATTTGTTTCTCTACACCTTCAGGGATCACTGCTTTATGTATTTCATTCTGGGGCTTTGGCTCTGTTGAACTTTGCTTACTAACTGGAATGATTTGCTTTATGCCGTAGGTTCCCATGTGCACATGACAATAATACAAAGCATTATGTGGAATACAAGGCATTATGGTTGAAATCCCATGTGGGTCACTGTGCTATTTTCTTGAGGAAACACTTGAGATTGATTGTATTTATATCCAGAAGGATAATGTTAAAATCCAGGAAGAGTGAACCTTGGAAATGGCTGAAGAAAACAAGCAGCACTAACAGCTGATTGACAAAGGGTATCTGACTGGTATTAAAAACAGAGAATAACAGCCCACAATAACTGCAAGTCATTATGAATCCCGAGAGGCTGCTTAGATGCCACGTAGACGGAACAGATCTGGAGAATAGCGAGAGGAACAGATCTGGAGGAGAATAGCGAGAGGAGGAGATCTGGAGGAGAATAGCGAGAGGAGGAGATCTGGAGGAGAATAGCGAGAGGAGGAGATCTGGAGGAGAATAGCGAGAGGAACAGATCTGGAGGAGAATAGCGAGAGGAGGAGATCTGGAGGAGAATATCGAGAGGAACAGATCTGGAGGAGAGTAGCGAGAGAGGAGGAAATCTGGAGGAGAATAGCGAGAGGAACAGATCTGGAGGAGAATAGCGAGAGGAGGAGATCTGGAGGAGAATAGCGAGAGGAGGAGATCTGGAGGAGAGTAGCGAGAGAGGAGGAAATCTGGAGGAGAATAGCGAGAGGAACAGATCTGGAGGAGAATAGCGAGAGGAGGAGATCTGGAGGAGAATAGCGAGAGGAGGAGATCTGGAGGAGAATAGCGAGAGGAGGAGATCTGGAGGAGAATAGCGAGAGGAACAGATCTGGAGGAGAATAGCGAGAGGAGGAGATCTGGAGGAGAATAGCGAGAGGAGGAGATCTGGAGGAGAATAGCGAGAGGAGGAGATCTGGAGGAGAATAGCGAGAGGAGGAGATCTGGAGGAGAATAGCGAGAGGAGGAGATCTGGAGGAGAATAGCGAGAGGAGGAGATCTGGAGGAGAATAGCGAGAGGAGGAGATCTGGAGGAGAATAGCGAGAGGAGGAGATCTGGAGGAGAATAGCGAGAGGAACAGATCTGGAGGAGAATAGCGAGAGGAGGAGATCTGGAGGAGAATAGCGAGAGGAGGAGATCTGGAGGAGAATAGCGAGAGGAACAGATCTGGAGGAGAATAGCGAGAGGAACAGATCTGGAGGAGAATAGCGAGAGGAGGAGATCTGGAGGAGAATAGCGAGAGGAGGAGATCTGGAGGAGAATAGCGAGAGGAACAGATCTGGAGGAGAATAGCGAGAGGAGGAGATCTGGAGGAGAATAGCGAGAGGAGGAGATCTGGAGGAGAATAGCGAGAGGAGGAGATCTGGAGGAGAATAGCGAGAGGAGGAGATCTGGAGGAGAATAGCGAGAGGAGGAGATCTGGAGGAGAATAGCGAGAGGAGGAGATCTGGAGGAGAATAGCGAGAGGAGGAGATCTGGAGGAGAATAGCGAGAGGAGGAGATCTGGAGGAGAATAGCGAGAGGAGGAGATCTGGAGGAGAGTAGCGAGAGATCTGGAGGAGGAAATCTGGAGGAGAATAGCGAGAGGAGGAGATTTGGAGGAGAATAGCGAGAGGAACAGATCTGGAGGAGAATAGCGAGAGGAGGAGATCTGGAGGAGAATAGCGAGAGGAGGAGATCTGGAGGAGAGTAGCGAGAGAGGAAATCTGGAGGAGAATAGCGAGAGGAACAGATCTGGAGGAGAATAGCGAGAGGAGGAGATCTGGAGGAGAATAGCGAGAGGAGGAGATCTGGAGGAGAATAGCGAGAGGATGAGATCTGGAGGAGAATAGCGAGAGGAACAGATCTGGAGGAGAATAGCGAGAGGAGGAGATCTGGAGGAGAATAGCGAGAGGAGGAGATCTGGAGGAGAATAGCGAGAGGAGGAGATCTGGAGGAGAATAGCGAGAGGAACAGATCTGGAGGAGAATAGCGAGAGGAGGAGATCTGGAGGAGAATAGCGAGAGGAGGAGATCTGGAGGAGAATAGCGAGAGGAGGAGATCTGGAGGAGAATAGCGAGAGGAAGAGATCTGGAGGAGAATAGCGAGAGGAGGAGATCTGGAGGAGAATAGCGAGAGGAGGAGATCTGGAGGAGGAGAGTAGCGAGAGGAGGAGATTTGGAGGAGAATAGCGAGAGGAACAGATCTGGAGGAGAATAGCGAGAGGAGGAGATCTGGAGGAGAATAGCGAGAGGAGGAGATCTGGAGGAGAGTAGCGAGAGAGGAGGAAATCTGGAGGAGAATAGCGAGAGGAACAGATCTGGAGGAGAATAGCGAGAGGAGGAGATCTGGAGGAGAATAGCGAGAGGAGGAGATCTGGAGGAGAATAGCGAGAGGAGGAGATCTGGAGGAGAATAGCGAGAGGAACAGATCTGGAGGAGAATAGCGAGAGGAGGAGATCTGGAGGAGAATAGCGAGAGGAGGAGATCTGGAGGAGAATAGCGAGAGGAGGAGATCTGGAGGAGAATAGCGAGAGGAACAGATCTGGAGGAGAATAGCGAGAGGAGGAGATCTGGAGGAGAATAGCGAGAGGAGGAGATCTGGAGGAGAATAGCGAGAGGAGGAGATCTGGAGGAGAATAGCGAGAGGAGGAGATCTGGAGGAGAATAGCGAGAGGAACAGATCTGGAGGAGAATAGCGAGAGGAGGAGATCTGGAGGAGAATAGCGAGAGGAGGAGATCTGGAGGAGAGTAGCGAGAGAGGAGGAAATCTGGAGGAGAATAGCGAGAGGAGGAGATCTGGGGAGAATAGCGAGAGGAACAGATCTGGAGGAGAATAGCGAGAGGAGGAGATCTGGAGGAGAATAGCGAGAGGAGGAGATCTGGAGGAGAGTAGCGAGAGAGGAGGAGATCTGGAGGAGAATAGCGAGAGGAACAGATCTGGAGGAGAATAGCGAGAGGAGGAGATCTGGAGGAGAATAGCGAGAGGAGGAGATCTGGAGGAGAATAGCGAGAGGAGGAGATCTGGAGGAGAATAGCGAGAGGAGAGATCTGGAGGAGAATAGCGAGAGGAACAGATCTGGAGGAGAATAGCGAGAGGAGGAGATCTGGAGGAGAATAGCGAGAGGAGGAGATCTGGAGGAGAGTAGCGAGAGAGGAGGAAATCTGGAGGAGAATAGCGAGAGGAACAGATCTGGAGGAGAATAGCGAGAGGAGGAGATCTGGAGGAGAATAGCGAGAGGAGGAGATCTGGAGGAGAGTAGCGAGAGAGGAGGAAATCTGGAGGAGAATAGCGAGAGGAACAGATCTGGAGGAGAATAGCGAGAGGAGGAGATCTGGAGGAGAATAGCGAGAGGAACAGATCTGGAAGAGAATAGCGAGAGGAGGAGATCTGGAGGAGAATAGCGAGAGGATGAGATCTGGAGGAGAATAGCGAGAGGAGGAGATCTGGAGGAGAATAGCGAGAGGAGGAGATCTGGAGGAGAATAGCGAGAGGAGGAGATCTGGAGGAGAATAGCGAGAGGAGGAGATCTGGAGGAGAATAGCGAGAGGAGGAGATCTGGAGGAGAATAGCGAGAGGAGGAGATCTGGAGGAGAATAGCGAGAGGAGGAGATCTGGAGGAGAATAGCGAGAGGAACAGATCTGGAGGAGAATAGCGAGAGGAGGAGATCTGGAGGAGAATAGCGAGAGGAGGAGATCTGGAGGAGAATAGCGAGAGGAACAGATCTGGAGGAGAATAGCGAGAGGAGGAGATCTGGAGGAGAATAGCGAGAGGAGGAGATCTGGAGGAGAATAGCGAGAGGAGGAGATCTGGAGGAGAATAGCGAGAGGAGGAGATCTGGAGGAGAATAGCGAGAGGAGGAGATCTGGAGGAGAATAGCGAGAGGAGGAGATCTGGAGGAGAGTAGCGAGAGAGGAGGAAATCTGGAGGAGAATAGCGAGGGAGGAGATTTGGAGGAGAATAGCGAGAGGAACAGATCTGGAGGAGAATAGCGAGAGGAGGAGATCTGGAGGAGAATAGCGAGAGGAGGAGATCTGGAGGAGAGTAGCGAGAGAGGAGGAAATCTGGAGGAGAATAGCGAGAGGAACAGATCTGGAGGAGAATAGCGAGAGGAGGAGATCTGGAGGAGAATAGCGAGAGGAGGAGATCTGGAGGAGAATAGCGAGAGGAGGAGATCTGGAGGAGAATAGCGAGAGGAACAGATCTGGAGGAGAATAGCGAGAGGAGGAGATCTGGAGGAGAATAGCGAGAGGAGGAGATCTGGAGGAGAATAGCGAGAGGAGGAGATCTGGAGGAGAATAGCGAGAGGAACAGATCTGGAGGAGAATAGCGAGAGGAGGAGATCTGGAGGAGAATAGCGAGAGGAGGAGATCTGGAGGAGAATAGCGAGAGGAGGAGATCTGGAGGAGAATAGCGAGAGGAGGAGATCTGGAGGAGAATAGCGAGAGGAACAGATCTGGAGGAGAATAGCGAGAGGAGGAGATCTGGAGGAGAATAGCGAGAGGAGGAGATCTGGAGGAGAGTAGCGAGAGAGGAGGAAATCTGGAGGAGAATAGCGAGAGGAGGAGATCTGGGGAGAATAGCGAGAGGAACAGATCTGGAGGAGAATAGCGAGAGGAGGAGATCTGGAGGAGAATAGCGAGAGGAGGAGATCTGGAGGAGAGTAGCGAGAGAGGAGGAGATCTGGAGGAGAATAGCGAGAGGAACAGATCTGGAGGAGAATAGCGAGAGGAGGAGATCTGGAGGAGAATAGCGAGAGGAGGAGATCTGGAGGAGAATAGCGAGAGGAGGAGATCTGGAGGAGAATAGCGAGAGGAGGAGATCTGGAGGAGAATAGCGAGAGGAACAGATCTGGAGGAGAATAGCGAGAGGAGGAGATCTGGAGGAGAATAGCGAGAGGAGGAGATCTGGAGGAGAGTAGCGAGAGAGGAGGAAATCTGGAGGAGAATAGCGAGAGGAACAGATCTGGAGGAGAATAGCGAGAGGAGGAGATCTGGAGCAGAATACCGAGAGGAGGAGATCTGGAGGAGAGTAGCGAGAGAGGAGGAAATCTGGAGGAGAATAGCGAGAGGAACAGATCTGGAGGAGAATAGCGAGAGGAGGAGATCTGGAGGAGAATAGCGAGAGGAGGAGATCTGGAGGAGAATAGCGAGAGGAGGAGATCTGGAGGAGAATAGCGAGAGGAACAGATCTGGAGGAGAATAGCGAGAGGAGGAGATCTGGAGGAGAATAGCGAGAGGAGGAGATCTGGAGGAGAATAGCGAGAGGAGGAGATCTGGAGGAGAATAGCGAGAGGAGGAGATCTGGAGGAGAATAGCGAGAGGAGGAGATCTGGAGGAGAATAGCGAGAGGAGGAGATCTGGAGGAGAATAGCGAGAGGAGGAGATCTGGAGGAGAATAGCGAGAGGAGGAGATCTGGAGGAGAGTAGCGAGAGAGGAGGAAATCTGGAGGAGAATAGCGAGAGGAACAGATCTGGAGGAGAATAGCGAGAGGAGGAGATCTGGAGGAGAATAGCGAGAGGAGGAGATCTGGAGGAGAATAGCGAGAGGAGGAGATCTGGAGGAGAATAGCGAGAGGAACAGATCTGGAGGAGAATAGCGAGAGGAGGAGATCTGGAGGAGAATAGCGAGAGGAGGAGATCTGGAGGAGAATAGCGAGAGGAGGAGATCTGGAGGAGAATAGCGAGAGGAGGAGATCTGGGGGAGAATAGCGAGAGGAACAGATCTGGAGGAGAATAGCGAGAGGAGGAGATCTGGAGGAGAATAGCGAGAGGAGGAGATCTGGAGGAGAGTAGCGAGAGAGGAGGAAATCTGGAGGAGAATAGCGAGAGGAATAGATCTGGAGGAGAATAGCGAGAGGAACAGATCTGGAGGAGAATAGCGAGAGGGAGGAGATCTGGAGGAGAATAGCGAGAGGAACAGATCTGGAAGAGAATAGCGAGAGGAGGAGATCTGGAGGAGAATAGCGAGAGGAACAGATCTGGAGGACAATAGCGAGAGGAGGAGATCTGGAGGAGAATAGCGAGAGGAACAGATCTGGAAGAGAATAGCGAGAGGAGGAGATCTGGAGGAGAATAGCGAGAGGATGAGATCTGGAGGAGAATAGCGAGAGGAGGAGATCTGGAGGAGAATAGCGAGAGGAACAGATCTGGAGGAGAATAGCGAGAGGAGGAGATCTGGAGGAGAATAGCGAGAGGAGGAGATCTGGAGGAGAATAGCGAGAGGATGAGATCTGGAGGAGAATAGCGAGAGGAGGAGATCTGGAGGAGAATAGCGAGAGGAACAGATCTGGAGGAGAATAGCGAGAGGAGGAGATCTGGAGGAGAATAGCGAGAGGAGATCTGGAGGAGAATAGCGAGAGGAGGAGATCTGGAGGAGAATAGCGAGAGAGGAGGAGATCTGGAGGAGAGAGCAAGAGAGATGAGGAGATCTGGAGGGGAGCGAGAGACAAGGAGTGGAAGACAGCGAGAGAGGAGGAGGAGAGCGAGAGAGGAGGAGTTGATCTGGAGGAGAGAGGGAAAGGAAGAGATGTGAAGGAGAGAGCGAGAGAGAGGGAGAGGAGGAGATCTGGATGAGCGAGAGAGAGGGAGAGGAGGAGATCTGGAGGAGAGAGGGAGAGGAGGAGATCTGGAGGTGAGGGACAGGATGAGATCTGGAGGAGAGAGAGAGGAGATCTGGAGGAAAGAGAGGGAAATATCTGGAGGAGCGAGAGTGCGAGTAGAATATCTGGAGGAGAGAGATAGCGAGGGAGGAGATCTGAAGGAGAGAGCGAGGGAGGAGATCTGGAGGAGAGCGAGCGAAGGACGAGATCTGGAGGAGCGAGGGAGGATATCTGGAGGAGAGAGATGGCAAGGGAGGAAATCTGGAGGAGACAGAGCGAGGAGGAGAGAGAGCGAGGAAGGAGAGAGAGAGGAGAATATCTGGAGGAGAGAGAGCATGGGAGGAGAGTGAGGAGGAGATCTAGAGGAGAGAGGGCGATGGAGGAAATTTGGAGGAGAGAGAGTGAGGGACGATATCTGGGGAGAGAGAGAGAGGCGAATATCTGGAGGAGTGAGATGGCAAGGGAGGAAATCTGGAGGAGAGAGAGCGAGGAGGAGCGAGATCTGAAGGAGAGAGAGCGAGGAGGAGATCTGGAGGAGAGAGAGAGAGGAGGAGAAGAGCTGGAGGAGAGAGAGAGGAGATCTGGAGGAGGAGATCTGAAAGAGACAGGAGAATATCTGGAGGAGAGCGAGAGCAAGAAGAGAGACAGCGAGGGAAGAGATCTGGAGGAGAGAGTGAGGAGGAGTTCTGGAGGAGAGAGAGAGCGCGAGGAGATCTGGAGGAGACAGAGAGAGCGAGGGAAGAGATCTGGAGGAGAGAGCGAGGAGGAGATCTGGAGGAGAAAAGCGAGAGGAGGAGATCTGGAGGAGAATAGCGAGAGGAACAGATCTGGAGGAGAATAGCGAGAGAGGAGGAGATCTGGAGGAGAGAGCAAGAGAGAGGAGGAGATCTGGAGGGGAGCGAGAGACAAGGAGAGGAAGACAGCGAGAGAGGAGGAGGAGAGCGAGAGAGAGGAGGAGGCGATCTGGAGGAGAGAGGGAAAGGAAGAGATCTGGAGTAGAGAGCGAGAGAGGATGAGTGAGAGAGAGGGAGAGGAGGAGATCTGGAGGAGAGAGGGAGAGGAGGAGATCTGGAGGAGAGGGACAGGATGAGATCTGGAGGAGAGAGAGCGAGGGAGGAGATCTGGAGGAGAGAGAGAGGAGAATATCTGGAGGAGAGAGATAGCATGGGAGGAGAGTGAGGAGGAGATCTAGAGGAGAGAGGGCGATGGAGGAAAATTGGGGGAGAGAGAGTGAGGGACGATATCTGGGGAGAGAGAGAGGCGAATATCTGGAGGAGAGAGAGAGAGGAGGAGAAGAGCTGGAGGAGAGAGAGAGGAGATCTGGAGGAGGAGATCTGAAAGAGACAGGAGAATATCTGGAGGAGAGGGAGAGCAATAAGAGAGAGAGCGAGGGAAGAGATCTGGAGGAGAGAGTGAGGAGGAGATCTGCAGGAGAGAGAGAGAGCGAGAGATCTGGAGGAGAGAGAGAAGGAGATTGGTGGAGAGAGAGAGTAGAATATCTGGAGGAGAGAGAGAGCCCGAGGAGATCTGGAGGAGACAGAGAGAGCGAGGGAAGAGATCTGTAGGAGAGAGAGGGGAGGAGATCTGGAGGAGAGAGAGGAGGAGGTCTAGAAGAGAGAGAGCGAATGAGGGAAGAGATCTGGAGGAGCGAGGAGGAGATCTGGAGGGGGGAGAGAGAGAGAGATGGGAGATCTGGAGAAGAGAGAGAGAGAGGATGAGATTTGTGGAAGAGAGAGATGAGATCTGTGGAAGAGAGAGAGAGAGAGAGGAGATCTGTGGAAGAGAGAGAGAGAGAGGAGGATATCTGGAGAAAGAGTGAGAGGAGATCTGGAGAAGAGAGAGGGAGCAAGAGTAGAAGATTTAGTGGTTCTCAGGATGCAGCAACACATTGGATGTGGGAGTGTGTGGCTCTCTGGGAATAGCCAGTGTTTAAATGAGCTTAAACCAGAGAGAGCTAGACATCACAATGCTATGTTAGAAATGCCGGCCACACAGCCTGTTGTAATGAGTCAGTTTTTCTTTCTAGTCCAATTTGCATAACAAGTCATAACCCCATGCAGTGAGTATTGGAAGGGACTTTGCATTTTCAGTAAGTTTACACAGGAAACTCCTGTATGAGTCGCATTAATAGTCGTATGTACAAGATACGCATGGTACCCACCATCCAATGAAATGCTTACTGGCATACAATGGAACAACAATAAGAAATAACACAAATATAAGAATAGAAACATAAAGTAAATGGCTCAGTAGAATATAATTATTTTTGCTGCATAAGTTTAATACAGGAAGGCACAGTTTGTACATGGATTTAGCACAACTCAGTGTTGTGAACTCAACATTTTTGTTTATTACATGTTAACTGTGTCAAGCATCACCATGAGTTGTGTAATAGGCTGATAACGAAACCTAATAGTCGGAGGAGCAAAGACGCTAGTGGTGATACTGTGTGGAGAAAGTGGTCCTGTATCTGTTTAGCTCCCACGCTGGGAAGTGTAACGTTACGTTAAAACTGTATTTCCGCTGATACACCACTGTTACTCTGTGACCCACAGGAGGGCATAATACTCCAACTGTGCTGTTAAATAAAATGTGGCCAGTGTAGTCTATGTCCTTAGAGATATGAAACAGGATATCAGCCTGTCAGGCTAATACATTATGCAGGTAGTCCATGGAAACAAATGGCAACCCCAACAGAAGTGCACCAATGTTGGCCCGCTGCTGTAAAGCAGATTTAGAAAGGACCAATCAGTACTGTGTTGTTAGGGCCAGTCACCCTGGGGAGCAGATGTATTAAAGCCATGACAAACACAGCCATCATTCAATAAAGACTCCCAGTCTCTTCTGACAGAAAGCAGCAGGGGGGGGAATGGCTCTGTAGAAGAAGAGCATGATGGAAGGGAAAGGAGGCAGAGAAAGGATTCACCTTTTTACAAAACAAGGACCTGGGATAAGATGAAGAAGAAGGGGCTGCTGTTTCTTCCTCAGTCCCTCTTGCTTATCGTGTCACATTGATGCCAGACCTGCGATTTACTTGGACCCAATCGGTCAGTGAGTGACGCATCAGGCAATGTGTAAATCTTGAGATGTTGCTGTCTGGGTGTCCATCCATCACATTGCTCTGTGCGGGGCCCAGGCACCGCTGGTGAGCAGGGCCATGCTGGTAAAAGCTGGAGCACACTCCTATATTTCAATTCACACTGTCTGTCTCTGCAGGCCGTTCCTCTGGTAGAGAGATTCATGCTGATGTGCACAGAAAAATCCCTTCCTATGCCGCATTTCAAAAAATGCTTGTGCCCTCCCTTAGGATATCTCTTCTAAAGCAGCTTGTCTCAAGTGTCTTCCTGCCTGCATGTAGATCCTCCGCAGCACATCGATGTCACTGCTCACCAATCTCTTGCAAGGCTATCAGATTCTGGCTAAGATGCCGTAGCCAAACGTTTACCCCTGCTGTTGTGGTGCAGAACTCTGAGGAGGGTATGTGTGAGACCCTGGGTTGTTTGTTGCCTGACAACTCACCCTGAATCAATTCCTCTGATATCAATCGCTACATACATTCAGTCTGAATCTGCCATCCTAGGAGACGTTTGTGTAACGTTAAAATGAGGGGCGCTCTACAAAACCAATTCATCAACGATTGGATCGTCTCTAACTAATCAGAGTATCAACATTGATGAAGTCATCATGTAGACCGGCTCTGGCCCAATCCATCGGTTTCTGGGACCAATCAGAACTGTCAGAATGTTCTTTGTGTTCTACAAATCATAGGGGAGGCAAATCCAGTCTCATCGTGGAGAAGGAACGTCCATTTTTCCGGAACGGTGTGGATGGGTAGCCAGGTTAGGTTGTTTGCTGCACACAAATTCATAGTTTGATTTGGCTTATTCTGCTTCTAGGAACTAGACATGGTCCTGTTTTGTATTGCGTGTATTTCGAGGATGGAACTACACTTTGCACTGTAGTTTATAATAGTCTTTGCGTTGGAGGATGCTTTTAAGGAAATCTCAGCAATTCAAAAAATCTTGTTAAGAGTTGTGGAAAAACACCACGGAATGTATTTCATAATCACTCCAGTTCTTTTCAGAATGCTTGTTCATGTAGTTGGCCAATTTGCATATCCTGACTTAGGTGCTGAAGTGGCAATTTGACAGATGCGCAATTTTGGTTGAGTTTCACTGAGAACCACTGCAGTGATCTCTGATACCTGCAAATCGTAGCTATTTTCTCCATGGCAATTTTCTGTATGATTCTTCCGCGTTAGTGGATGTGTTTTGACAGTAAAGAATATGAGCTCTTCCCAATGAGCACTACTTCACACCCTCTATGTGGGAGTGTGTGAGTAAGAACGCTGAGTTTGAATGCAACACCGCAAGATGCACTACAGAATTCTTTGCAACCTTGTGTTATTCAGTAATGGCGCTTGACTTCACTACCTGTGTGTGAGCCTGAGTCACATTAACTGGTGTACAGTAGCACCTCTGTGCTCTTTTATCTGAAAAGATGGTCATTCTTTTTGTATGATGTCCTGTAGTTACGTATCAAAATTCATTCAAAACATTCAGCCTCAAAATTCATTGTAATTCCCTGATACTTAAAGGGATACTTTGGAATGTTGGCAACGACTTCTCGAATGCGAACATATTCAAACCGTTCTGATTGGTGCCAGAAATCGATGGGTTCGACCAGAGCTGGCTAACACGACTCATGAATCATGTCATTTTGACGTCAGCACAAACAGGTTCAGACTGTATGGAGCAATCAGTGGAGCGGAAGTGAATTCATGTTGTCAGGCAAAGGTTTTAGGGCCAGACTCTGCAGAGTTTGACAAGATTGTTACTTAAAATCTGGATGGTATTGTAGAGGGGACATACTGGTGTAAAAGGCCAGCTACTGGTCTTGTTGATGCCGAGCCTGATTTGTTAGTCTGTGGTTTAATTACCCTTGTTGATGCCTTGCCTGATTAGTTAGTCTGTGGTTTAATTACCCTTGTTGATGCCGAGCCTGATTAGTTAGTCTGTGGTTTAATTACCCTTGTTGATGCCTTGCCTGATTAGTTAGTCTGTGGTTTAATTACCCTTGTTGATGCCGAGCCTGACTATTTAGTCTGTGGTTTAATTACCCTTGTTGATGCCTTGCCTGATTAGTTAGTCTGTGGTTTAATTACCCTTGTTGATGCCGAGCCTGATTAGTTAGTCTGTGGTTTAATTACCCTGTTGATGCCGAGCCTGGTTAGTTAGTCTGTGGTTTAATTACCCTGTTGATGCCGAGCCTGATTAGTTAGTCTGTGGTTTAATTACCCTTGTTGATGCCTTGCCTGATTAGTTAGTCTGTGGTTTAATTACCCTTGTTGATGCCTTGCCTGATTAGTTAGTCTGTGGTTTAATTACCCTGTTGATGCCGAGCCTGATTAGTTAGTCTGTGGTTTAATTACCCTGTTGATGCCGAGCCTGATTAGTTAGTCTGTGGTTTAATTACCCTTGTTGATGCCTTGCCTGATTAGTTAGTCTGTGGTTTAATTACCCTTGTTGATGCCTTGCCTGATTAGTTAGTCTGTGGTTTAATTACCCTTGTTGATGCCGAGCCTGACTATTTAGTCTGTGGTTTAATTACCCTTGTTGATGCCGAGCCTGATTAGTTAGTCTGTGGTTTAATTACCCTGTTGATGCCGAGCCTGATTTGTTAGTCTGTGGTTTAATTCCCTTTGGTGAGTCATTATAATCTCTGTCTTCCCTGTATTATATTATGTGTCCTCTCATTTGGTTATATGATTACACTGAGGAAATTGTTTTTGAAGAACTCCATTGGTATTTCCATCCACTATTATCCCTCTTCTAAACACACACACACACACACACACACACACACACACACACACACACACACACACACACACACACACACACACACACACACACACACACACACACACACACACACACACACACACACACACACACACACACACACACACACACACACACACACACACACACTACACCAACCAACCACACATAAACAACATAGTCTATACATTGTTTCTCCTAGGATTTCTTTCAGCACTGGTGGCAAGGGTAGCAGGGAGGGGTTGCATTGCTGCTAGTGTTAGCACAATGACATACTAGCTGTTCCCATAGACTGTCAGTCATTGAGCCAACGACTATCCATTTATAAGCGTATGTAGGCAGATATATATATATATATATATATATATATATATATATATATATATATATAACTGTATATATAAAGAGTTACATCATATTTTCTGCAGTGGTGGCAACAATATGAATGAATATAGGGGAAACCCTGGGCTATACCACTAACAATATGAATGAATATAGGGGAAACCCTGGGCTATACCATTAACAATATGAATGAATATAGGGGAAACCCTGGGCTATACCATTAACAATATGAATGAATATAGGGGAAACCCTGGGCTATACCATCAAAAATATGAATGAATATAGGGGAAACCCTGGGCTGTTTTGCAACGTCTGCTTACCGGCTGTTTTGCAGCGCCTGCTTACTGGCTGTTTTAAAGGGCCTGCTTACTGGCTGTTTTAAAGCGCCTGCTTACCGGCTGTTTTGCAGCACCTGCTTACCGGTTGTTTTGCAATGTCTGCTTACTGGCTGTTTTGCAGCGCCTGCTTACCGGTTGTTTTGCAGCGCCTGCTTACTGGCTGTTTTAAAGCGCCTGCTTACTGGCTGTTTTTCAGCGCCTGCTTACCGGCTGTTTTGCAGCACCTGCTTACCGGCTGACTTACAGCACCTGCTTACCAGCTGTTTTGCAGCACCTGCTTACTGGCTGTTTTAAAGCGCCTGCTTACCGGCTGACTTACAGCACCTGCTTACCGGCTGTTTTGCAGCACCTGCTTACCGGCTGACTTACAGCACCTGCTTACCGGCTGTTTTTCAGCGCCTGCTTACTGGCTGTTTAGCAGCGCCTGCTTACCGGCTGTTTTGCAGTGCCTGCTTACCGGCTATTTTGCAGCGCCTGCTTACTGGCTGTTTTGCAGCGCCTGCTTACTTTGCAGCGCCTTCTTAACGGCTGTTTTGCAGCGCCTGCTTACCGGCTGTTTTGCAGCGCCTGCTTACCGGCTGTTTTGCAGCGCCTGCTTACCGGCTCCTCTAGAAGACATCTGATGTGTGTTTATGCAGAGCCAAGTCTACTTTCTAATTCCACACTTCCATCACATCTTTTCCCCAGACACGTTATAAGTGTCATTCCACCCAGGCCCTGTCGTCTGTGTAGAGAGATACCATGTGGGACCAAGGTCTTCATTTTGAGAAGTACCAACATGTGTAGATTCATGCATTTCAAAACGTCTGTGTAGAACTTGTGACTCATGCAACAGTATTCCAAGCTGCAGGAGGGGCTACTGTGTAACTCATTCAAATTAAGTCCTGTGCCAAGTTTTTGAAATGTTTTAGATTTTTTTTGGTGCTGTCAAACTGTCACCCCCTACACTCTCAGAAAAAAAAGGGTTGCTCAAGGTTTCTTCAGCTGTTTCCATGGGATAACCTTTTTGGCTTCCATGTAGAACCCTCTGTGGAAAGGGTTCTACATGGAACCCAAAAGGGTTTTACCTGGAACCAGAAAGAGTTCTTCAAAGGGTTCTCCCATGGGAACAGCTGAGGAACCTGTTCTAGATGGCACCTTTTTGTTTTACAAGAGTGTAGTTTGTACACCGCCCTACACCAACAACCATACAATACCATGATATGAAGAGGTATAAAGATGATCAGGTAGCTAGTGAACATTCTGTATTTACAGAGTGCTAAGCTGAAGGTTACATTGTGTCGTGGGAAACAGAATAGGAGCCATGTTGTAGCAGACAAAAATACAGTCAAGCACAGGCGGCTGGTGACACATTCATTGGGGACGACGGGCTCCTAGTAACGGCAGGAATGGAATCTATGTCATTTAATCAAGCACATCAAACGCATGGTTCCATGTGTTTGATACCGTTCCATATACTCCATTCCAGCCATTATTATTAGCTGTCCTCTCCTCACCAGCCTTCTGTGCAGTCAAAGGTATGAGAGTGAGGAGGGAGGCTGGAGAGGACAGTTGGAGCACAGTTGAGATGCTAACTGATTCAGAAGGACAGTGTTGCAGTGTGTTTTGGCTGCTCTCTTCTAGATCTCGTGTCTTGTCCCGGCCATGGCTTTGAACAGACATGTCCAGTAGTGTTTCGCTCATTCAACACATGGAGAGCAGCCTATAGACCTACTTAAGAATGCAAATGACTCCAGGCTTGCATATGGCAGGAAGTTAGCAGCTGCAGCAGAGAGGAACAGATCATACTCGACCTCTCTTATCGCCTCTACCCAAATACTGCTGGGATGTTTTTGTCCACCATGGTTCCAGATGAGAGAGGCAGAGTAAGTGTCTCATGGAATTAGAATGATGATGTTGAATACATCAGGGAGGGAGCAGCTCTTACTCATTGTTCCAAAATAGAAACCGTGTGAGTCCATTACGGAAGAAGGGCTGTTCTCTCTGAGCCCGCATGATACATGAGTCAGCCTTCCTTAGGAATATGGAGTAACATTCACATCAGTGTGTGAGTCACATCTGTTGCTCCCATTTCCAATGGAAACTGGACTATTTCCTTTTTAAGATGGGTTTTTCATTTGGAAAGTTGATATTTAAGTATTCTGTTGATTGAGTGTTCTGTGTGTGTGTGTGTATTTGTTTGTGATGCCAAACAAATATCATCTGTATCGGTGCTACCATCTGTATCAATGCTACCATCTGTATCGTTGCTACCATCTGTATCAATGCTACCATCTGTATTGGTGCTACCATCTGTATCAATGCTACCATCTGTATCGGTGCTACCATCTGTATCGGTGCTACCATCTGTATCAATGCTACCATCTGTATCGGTGCTACCATCTGTATCAGTGTGAAGTGGTTGTTGATATAAGAGCTGGTAAGGTAGAACGTGCCTCTGGTGGGCTGGCTTGTGGATTCATCATTACTTGTATGAACATAAGGTGTTTGACAGTTGATGGTATGAAGTCATTCACAGGGAATTTCAATCAAATGATGAATGACATTATTTGTCGTCTCTGCAGGTGGTAGTGTTTGCATGTCTTGTTTTTCCATAAGGAAAGAGAAACAGAAACTATATTTTTGAGAGGAATTTCCCAATATGTGAAGGTAGATGTGAAGAGATATTACATCTACATTTTCTGCAGAAATATGCAGATCTAGACTTCTGGTTTTGTCTGTAGAATGTGTCTTTAACTGGGACTCCAATACCTGAATATCCTATTCAGGGTTTCTATCGTGCACGGAGAGTCCCCTCCCTCAAAAGAAGCCATCTCTTTTCATAATTTTAACACCAGCGAAAAGACACTATCAATTGGGCTAATGTTCCCCTCCAGAATATAGTGTCAGAAGATTGTCATTTGGTGCTAAAGTGGTTTGGTTTGGTCCTAGGGCCGTGCAAATTTGAAACTGATACTTAACATTTATTGTACAAATTAATATTCACACTGAAAGGAATTGCTAGTATTTATTTATCTCCATCACAATACATTATTTGTAGGGAAATACTGGCTGCGAGACAATGGGACTATTATATTGTGTCATCTAACAGCTAGTTTCATCCAAGGTTGATCGCAAGGAGGGAGGGAGGGAGGGAGAGATGGAAAGTGACAGCCATCCACTTCTCCTCTTTATACAGTACAGTTCTGTCTGCTCCGCTTCCTCCAAACCGGCATAAAACCAAACAGACAACGAGCATACCACTGTGTACACACAGAGAGTTCCTCATTGAGTCCATGTCCATGCTGCTGCCAACTGGGATTCACTGGTTATCATTCATCCATACATTTACGTACTGTGCATACATAATAAACTATATTGGAACTAGAAGGAGAAAATGGGCACTTGAAATGGTTTAAGAACCTAGGAAATAGATGTCAATTCCTATCATTCTATGAAATATTTTGCCAGTGTGTGTTCTGTGGCCACCTCTCTGTATTCATGTTTAGGAAATGGTTTCTGTGACTATATTCGTATGGAGTAGTAGAGTATAGACCTTGTCCACAGATGAAAAGCTTCAATTCAGAGATGATAGGAGAAGCGTAGGCAGGGCGTGATGCGACCCCTGGCAGGCTGGAGAGAAGTCCGAGAACCCGACGTGAAAAGGTTGTGTGTGGAGATGACGAATGCGGGCAGACGAAAGTATCAATTGAAAGTGAAGGCCATACAGGGATGTATTCATTTGTAACCATAATTGGCAACATGGAGGTTGTCTTCTGTCTCTCCTTCTCCCTTGGGCCTTTGCGCTTTTATGGGGTCGTGACTGAGGATCATAAATCATGTTCCTGGTGTATGGCCAGCCTAAGGATAGCCTGTCGAGCTGTCGTTTTCTGCTCCTGATGGATAGTGACATTCCAGGGTAGAGAGAAATTATGGGACAATCTCTCCTTATCTCTTGGATCCATACATCATTCACCATTTTATCACTTTAAATATATTCTTCCACGTATCATTTTTCCATGTAGTGGCATGAAAATGGATTTTTAGCATTACAACGTTTTCAATGGTCAGTGAACATTTTCCTTGATACCCTCAATACCCGTTAAACACAGTGACAACACCCAGGCGGGTTGACTTTCATGTTCTACAGTGGGGATGCACTGCTTTTGTTACCGTGTTGTTTCCTAGCTACATTTCAACACAATCCCCAGTGAAAGGTACTAGTGTGAGGCTATCAATGGACGGAAGTGTCATCTGCACATGTACTGTATATCAGAGGCCTGAGTGATTTTCTTTGTGAACAGTCATTTCTCTAGAAGCAAACTAAATATTTCTTCCAGCCGGGCTCTATGGTAGGCCTGTTATCAGTCCAGGCTCTATGGTAGGCCTGTTATCAGTCCAGGCTCTATGGTAGGCCTGTTATCAGTCCAGGCTCTATGGTAGGCCTGTTATCAGTCCAGGCTCTATGGTAGGCCTGTTATCAGTCCAGGCTCTATGGTAGGCCTGTTATCAGTCCAGGCTCTATGGTAGGCCTGTTATCAGTCCAGGCTCTATGGTAGGCCTGTTATCAGTCCAGGCTCTATGGTAGGCCTGTTATCAGTCCAGGCTCTATGGTAGGCCTGTTATCAGTCCAGGCTCTATGGTAGGCCTGTTATCAGTCCAGGCTCTATGGTAGGCCTGTTATCAGTCCAGGCTCTATGGTAGGCCTGTTATCAGTCCAGGCTCTATGGTAGGCCTGTTATCAGTCCAGGCTCTGCGGTAGGCCTGTTATCAGTCCAGGCTCTGCGGTAGGCCTGTTATCAGTCCAGGCTCTATGGTAGGCCTGTTATCAGTCCAGGCTGCGGTAGGCCTGTTATCAGTCCAGGCTCTATGGTAGGCCTGTTATCAGTCCAGGCTCTGCGGTAGGCCTGTTATCAGTCCAGGCTCTATGGTAGGCCTGTTATCAGTCCAGGCTCTATGGTAGGCCTGTTATCAGTCCAGGCTCTATGGTAGGCCTGTTATCAGTCCAGGCTCTATGGTAGGCCTGTTATCAGTCCAGGCTCTATGGTAGGCCTGTTATCAGTCCAGGCTCTGCGGTAGGCCTGTTATCTGTCAAAACCTAATCTTCTGTTTCACAGCTGCCCACATGACACAAGTTGAAGATATGCTTTGGGGACATATGGATAGTCCTAGCCTACATTACTTTAGGGCTTGCCAAACAGTACATATTATGTGTTAATCTCACCTAGTCTATCCCATGAATGTCTGATTATGTTTTGCATATTGAATGAGGGCAGCAGGATCTAGAGACCAGACACCATAATGTTCTATGCACAGCGCATGAATCAAAGAGCATAGCAGGCTAGTCACTCTGGATAAGAGTGTCTGCTAAATGACTAAAATGTCAAATGTAGTAGTTTTTGCAAGCAGACGGGGCTCTTCCAGTTGCAGTGTGACTGTCTGTCCCATGTGGAACTAGACGGAGGTTGTGCACAGCGGCACACAGAAACACCCTCAGCAGAGAGCCATTTAGCCTCAGTGGGGAAGGCACTAAGGCAGAGGGTTCATGTTCCCACACACCCTCAGTTGCCTGTGGCCCTAACACAATATGGCAGACGACATGAGCCAGCAGGAGAGGAGCTAACCTCCCACAGAGCTGCCTGTGTCCCCAACACAATATGGCAGGCAACATGAGCCAACAGAAGATGAGCTAACCTCCTACAGCGCTGCCTGTGTCCCCAACACAATATGTCAGGCAACATGAGCCAGCAGAAGATGAGCTAACCTCCCACAGAGCTGCCTGTGTCCCCAACACAATATGGCAGGCAACATGAGTCAGCAGAAGATGAGCTAACCTCCCACAGAGATGCCTGTGTCCCCAACACAATATGGCAGGCAACATGAGCCAGCAGAAGATGAGCTAACCTCCCACAGAGCTGCCTGTGTCCCCAACACAATATGGCAGGCAACATGAGCCAGCAGAAGATGAGCTAACCTCCCACAGAGCTGCCTGTGTCCCCAACACAATATGGCAGGCAACATGAGTCAGCAGAAGATGAGCTAACCTCCCACAGAGATGCCTGTGTCCCCAACACAATATGGCAGGCAACATGAGCCAGCAGAAGATGAGCTAACCTCCCACAGAGCTGCCTGTGTCCCCAACACAATATGGCAGGCAACATGAGTCAGCAGAAGATGAGCTAACCTCCCACAGAGATGCCTGTGTCCCCAACACAATATGGCAGGCAACATGAGTCAGCAGAAGATGAGCTAACCTCCCACAGAGATGCCTGTGTCCCCAACACAATATGGCAGGCAACATGAGTCAGCAGAAGATGAGCTAACCTCCCACAGAGATGCCTGTGTCCCCAACACAATATGGCAGGCAACATGAGTCAGCAGAAGATGAGCTAACCTCCCACAGAGATGCCTGTGTCCCCAACACAATATGGCAGGCAACATGAGTCAGCAGAAGATGAGCTAACCTCCCACAGAGATGCCTGTGTCCCCAACACAATATGGCAGGCAACATGAGCCAGCAGAAGATGAGCTAACCTCCCACAGAGATGCCTGTGTCCCCAACACAATATGGCAGGCAACATGAGTCAGCAGAAGATGAGCTAAACTCCCACAGAGATGCCTGTGTCCCCAACACAATATGGCAGGCAACATGAGCCAGCAGAAGATGAGCTAACCTCCCACAGAGATGCCTGTGTCCCCAACACAATATGGCAGGCAACATGAGCCAGCAGAAGATGAGCTAACCTCCCACAGAGCTGCTTGTGTCCCCAACACAATATGGCAGGCAACATGAGCCAGAAGATGAGCTAACCTCCCACAGAGCTGCCTGTGTCCCCAACACAATATGGCAGGCAACATGAGTCAGCAGAAGATGAGCTAACCTCCCACAGAGCATGCTGATGATTAGTTCTCCTCCCCAGTTATTATCCGGCACTGCCATGGAGCGATTGGACAACATTACTATTATGAAGGACTGTATAGGACAAATGGAAAATATATGACTACTCCTATTCTGAGGTCCATCCAGGGCAGAGAGAGGAAGCTTACTGTGTTCTTTGCAATGGAATTGATATAGAATCAGTGGTTATGAATTAGTGCGTGTGATTTGTGCTAAATCCCACAAGTGTACTTCACTCAAGCATTTGCCATTAAAGTGAACACATGTAAGCAAAATAAACAGATGATTTGTGGTGTAAAGATTGTCTTGGTAATCAAACTCACAGCAGTGCGGTACAAGGGACTGGGCTGGCACAATTACCGTGTAACTGACGGTTATGGATGAAGACCATCAGTAAAATAAGCGACATAATCGTTTTTAAATGTTATTTTATTTTTTCATTGTTTTGTGTGTGGTACAAACAGCTGACTGAAGACTGGACAGCCAGGCATTCATGTGGCAATTTGACTGATAAACTCAAGGGAACACTGGCAATGACTGCCTGGTATTGTGATGCTATAATTGCCATGGTAATGTAGAATGTTAGTTCAAATGATGTTAATTGATGTGGCTCATGCAATTGAATGTATTTTATGTCATTAGAGTTTAATCAACAAATCACAGCACATATTGATGGGTAAACTTCCTACTTTTACTTCCTGCTTTGCTCCTCGCAATGGCTACCAGTCCACTCATTATGCCAACATTGACTTGAATGGGGACACATGTTCTATTCATTTTATTTCCATGGCAGCCAATTACCGTCATCCAAAATGCCATGACCGTCACCGCCCTAGCCTGGACTTACAGTAACATTATGAATACTATTGTGCCCCCCACAGTGCATCAGCGATATGAGTTGAAATAGCTCCAGTTAACTTGTAACATTTCAGGTTTCACACACCCTCCTGATCAGTGTGATTACATGACTACTCAGTTAGCTAATGGTGTTAGCACTATCCCAGATGCGGTAAAGTCCAACTGAACTGCTTACCCCTCTCCACAGTTCCAGTATCCAGCGCTACTGCCAGGCCAGTCAGAGCACCATGAATAATGCACTCATCAGCCCCTCAAGGCGCAACAGATGAGGATAGGCTACTACTGTAGAGTTAGACACTTGAGTGGTTCATCAATATTAATGATGGAGGAATTGGAATTCAAGTGTATTTTCAGGAAGTGGTTATGATGCATGATTAGACGCTCATAATTCCAATACGGTGTAAACTGTAAATAATGAGTGAAGTGTATATAGTCCGTGTCAGTCGGTATACTGTACAGTTCACCCCCTGATGTATTTTATGCAACGGCGTGCGACTGACGTCAATGCATGCACTTAACCAGAGCCCATACTGTAGTGTACAAAGTCCAGAGTCAGTTAAAAATGTTTTTGAATTACAGTAGGTGAACTCTACTGCACGTATTTCATATGCTCTTAGCTCCAGTCAACTGTATGACGTACACAGTGTATCCACCAGTAGAGGCTGCTGAGAGGAGGCTCATAATGTATCCACCAGTAGAGGCTGCTGAGAGGAGGCTCATAATGTATCCACCAGTAGAGGCTGCTGAGAGGAGGCTCATAATGTATCCACCAGTAGAGGCTGCTGAGAGGAGGCTCATAGTTAATCCACCAGTAGAGGCTGCTGAGGGGAGGCTCATAATGTATCCACCAGTAGAGGCTGTTGAGGGGGAGGGGAGGCTCATAATGTATCCACCAGTAGAGGCTGCTGAGGGGAAGGGGAGGCTCATAATGTATCCACCAGTAGAGACTGCTGAGGGGAGGCTCATAATGTATCCACCAGTAGAGACTGCTGAGGGGGTCATAATGTATCCACCAGTTTTCAGCTTTCGATCACCATCTGCATTCCTGACGAATCCACTGTCCATCATGGTAGCTGCCCCATATACATAGACATGGATTCCATGGCCACTTTAATAATGGAACATTAGTCACTTTAATAATGTTTGCATACGGCTTTACTCATCTCATATGTATATACTATATTCTATTCTACTGTATTTTAGTAAATGCACTCTGTTATTGCTCATCCTAATATTTATACATTTCTTAATTCTATTATTTTACTTTTAGATGTATGTATATTGTTGTGAATGGTTAGATATTACTGCACTGTTGGAGCTAGAAACACAAGCATTTCACTACACCCGCAATAACATCGGATAAATATGTATATGTGACTAATACAATTTGATTTGACTTTGATTTGTACATCAGGGTTGGGTTCAATTCCATTTCAATTCTAGTCAATTTAGAAAGCAAACCAAATTGTCCTCATTGAAAAGCATTGAGTAGAATTGGTTTTGGAATTTCAGTGTACTTCCTGAATTGACCCAGACCTTTACTGATTATTTTACACAATCCAACCACATTTAATTGTCCTAATGTGCCATAGACATGATTGTTTCTAGTACAAGACTGTCTCCACATTTGAGGTAGAACTACTCTGTTCAACCCTGGGGCATGTCCTCCGTCATGACAGAGGACATTTGTGACTGCTGCATTCTGGCGGCTATAACATCCTGCCATTGAGAAGTAGGTTGACTGATGGATGGACGGTATGGACTGTAGTTTGTGCCCAGGGTGGTGGCCAGCCTCTCTCTCTCTTTCTCTCTCTCAGCCCAGGCCTCTGCTCTTCTCACTGTGTCAGATGCAGCACAGCAGTGTCCAGCAGAATCAGAATGTGAACAGCCGATGAGATGACAGTGGTCATTAATACCCTCATCTCGAGATGGCCCTGTTTTGGTTGGACTAGATTTATCCATATTGTATGGCCAGGAGATCATTTAAATTGGGTCAAGGCCATTTTAAGTTTTATTTAGAAAATTAACTGTTACTTAGACATTTCTTAATATTTGACATGGATTTGTGCAAACAAGTTCTTGGTTAACAACATATCTTTAATTTCTGTATTTATCTACTGATGACTACATACTTGGTATCTATAACACAACATGGCTAAATGTAGTGTTTTGTCCTGGGCATCATACCCAATTACCCATTAGTCTTTGGCTTGTTAGCTGGCCAGTTTGGCATTCTGAGGCCCCGTTGAGGGCAAAATGGGCCCTGCTGATCTCTGAGCTCAGCCTGTCCAGCATCCGGACTCTCCTCATCATGACCAAGGTTGACTGGTGTGAGTGTGTGCAGTGTGCTGTGAGACAGCAGTAGCAGCTTGCTGTGCTCATGTAGTGCAGGCGGCAGAGCTCTCCTCACACACAGTCCTCCTGATGTCATTGGGTCACGTCACAGGTCGTATCTGTGTGTCCTAGCAGAGGCCTAGAACAGGTGGCACAGCCACCGAATTATTCATGAGCTCGTCGCTCACACTCTCTCCCCCGTACTGCAGGGATGTTTGATCATCAGCCACCAAATGACTTTGTTTCTGTATGTTTTGTGTGTGTGTGTGTGTGTGTGTGTGTGTGTGTGTGTGTGTGTGTGTGTGTGTGTGTGTGTGTGTGTGTGTGTGTGTGTGTGTGTGTGTGTGTGTGTGTGTGTGTGTGTGTGTTTTTTGCTATTTACCCACACACAGATATGATGCTAATTTCAGCAGCATATTTTCTACTCAGTGTTGAGTAAGACAGCCTTACTTATCCACATCTCCTTAATGTAGTACTGGGATAAACAGGGGCAATTAATGTAATGTACAGATGTAGGATATTAATTTCAGACAGTTTGCTACAGCAAGAAAAAAATCCTGCAGCAACAGCAAATGTGGATTATAATTAATGGACATTTTGGGGTTGATACATTTTTCATAAGGGTCTGAAATTTCAAAGTGGAAATTCAGAAGCCTTTTTAAACCTCAAATACACTACAAGTTTGACATTTCACGCATTGAGGCAATTTCTCCGGCAAGAGGGTGATCAAATTAAGATCCTACATAGTTCCCCAAAACAACCACCTTGGAACCATAAGAGCCAAGACATACCCTAGTGCTGACGTACTGCGCCTTGTAGGGCATGGACACAGGACCATGAGGGTGATACAAAGAGATGTGCCCTTCCCTAAAAGGAAGCACTCCCAAACCACTAGCAGTGGAAATATATGTGTTCAGCGGTACCACATCATGATATACATGACAGAATATCAAGGTGAAACATGTCAAAAACCAATCGACGGTTTTAGCACATTTTATAGGACACAGAGTGTTTCTAGTGCGCACTTACACCACAGGCATAACTCATGAGATAATATGAAGATGAAACATGACGTAAATACATATATACGTTTTTATTAACACTTGCCGTTGAAGTTGGAAGTTTACATACAATTAGGTAGGAATCATTAACTCGTTTTTCAACCACTCCACACATTTCTTGTTAACAAACTATAGTTTTGGCAAGTTGGTTAGGACATCTACTTGTGCATGACACAAATCATTTTTCCAACAATTGTTTACAGACAGATTATTTCACTGTATCATAATTCCAGTTGGTCAGAAGTTTAAATACACTAAGATGACTGTGCTTTTAAACAGCTTGGACGATTCCAGAAAATGATGTCATGGCTTTAGAAGCTTCTGATAGGCTAATTGACATCATTTGAGTCAATTGGAGGAGTACCTGTGAATATATGTCAAGGCTTACCTTCAAACTCTTTCCTTGACATCATGGGAAAATCAAAAGAAATCAGCCCAGACCTCAGAAAAAAATTGTAGACCTCCGCAAGTCTGGTTCATCCAGACTTTTTCCAAACGCCTGAAGGTACCACGTTCATCTGTACATCTGTACAAACAATAGTAGGCAAGTATAAACACCATGGGACCAGGCAGCCTTCATACCACTCAGGAAGGAGACGTGTTCTGTCTCCTAGAGATGAACGTACTTTGGTGTGAAAAGTGCAAATCAATCCCAGAAGAACAGCAAAGGACCTTGTGAAGATGCTGGAGGAAACAGGTACAAAAGTATCTATATCCACAGTAAAATGTGTCCTATATCGACATATCCTGAAAGGCCGCTCAGCAAGGAAGAAGCCACTGCTCCAAAACTGCCATAAAAAAGCCACAATACGGTTTGCAGCTGCACATGGGGACAAAGATCGTACTTTTGGAGAAATGTCTTCTGGTCTGATGAAACAAAAATAGAACTGTTTGGCCATAATGACCATCGTTATGTTTGGAGGAAAAAGGGGGAGGCTTGCAAGCCGAAGAACACCAACGCCCCCATGAAGCACGGGGGTGGCAGCATCATGTTGTGAGGGTGCTTTGCTGCAGGAGGGACTGGTGCACTTCACAAAATAGATGGCATCATGAGGTGGGAAAATTATGTGGATATATTAAGCAACATATCAAGACATCAGTCAGGAAGTTAAAGCTTGGTCGCAAATGGGTCTTCCAAATGGACAATGACCACAAGCATACTTCCAAAGTTGTGGCAAAATGGCTTAAGGACAACAAAGTCAAGGTATTGGAGTGACCATCACAAAGCCCTGACCTCAATCCTATAGAAAATATGTGAGCAGAACTGAAAATACATGTGTGAGCAAAAAGGCCTACAAACCTGACTCAGTTACACCAGCTCTGTCAGGAGGAATGATCCAAAATTCACCCAATTTATTGTGGGAAGCTTGTGGAAGGCTACTGGAAACGTTTGACCCAAGTTAAACAATTGAACTCCATTGCTGTCCTTGTCAAGCCAATTGTTTGGCGTGACAAGGAGTTGACTTGATAGCCTGAGTTCCAGTCTGTTTGTGCTATGACACAGCCAGAGGCTTTCCACTGGGCAAACAAACACTGGTTGAATCAACGTTGTTTCCAAACCATTTCATCAACAACAACAAAAAAAACTTGATGACGTTGAATTAACATGGTAAACTGATTGGATTTGTAGAAAGTCATCAACGTAAGGGAATTTCCTTTAAAACAATTCCACCCAACCGTTAACAGAAATCCAATGGTGTGCTGACATTCTTTTGTTCATTTCATGTTGAATTCACCAACAACGACGAGACAGCCTACAAGGGGGGTGCTCCCTCTGCTGTTACCTATCTACATAAACTGGACCGCAGTGGAGAAGGTGGAAAGTTTTAAGTTCCTCGGCATACACATCACGGACAACCTGTAATGGTCCACCCACACAGACAGTGTGGTGAAGAAGGCGCAACAAGAGAGAGAGGGGGGAAAGGTATTTATGGGGGGCTCATTAACCTTACCCACAGGCCAACGTCATGACAATGACTCACAGGACCACAATGTGACCAATACAATTTGATTTGATTTTAGTTGACAACTCAACCAAATTTAAATCAAAACTAGACGTTGAACTGATGGGTTAGGTTTTTGTTTCCTATTAAATCAGAAGGCAAATAGTTGTATAATAGCGCTAATTAGGCTACATGCATAAGCAGTATTGCGAGGGTAATTAAATATTAAATATTAAATATTGTTTGGTTGAAGGGCAGGTGGGTGGTTGGCGGGTTGAATAAAGAGAAAACAACTTAGATTTCTGGATTTATCATTCATGTGCAATTTATGTATAGGTTACAATGTGTGTATAGGTTACAATGTGTGTATAGGTTACAATGTGTGTATAGGTTACAATGTGTGTATAGGTTACAATGTGTGTATAGGTTACAATGTGTGTATAGGTTACAATGTGTGTATAGGTTACAATGTGTGTATAGGCTACATTGTGTTTATAGGTTACAATGTGTGTATAGGTTACAATGTGTGTATAGGTTACAATGTGTGTATAGGTTACAATGTGTGTATAGGTTACAATGTGTGTATAGGTTACAATGTGTGTATAGGCTACAATGTGTGTATAGGTTACAATGTGTGTATAGGTTACAATGTGTGTATAGGTTACAATGTGTGTATAGGTTACAATGTGTGTATAGGCTACATTGAGGTTTTTCTTTAATTATTTTAGGCTATCTGGCATTCGTTCATATTCCTAAACTTTCAGGTCGAACTGTACTTTCGCCAAAAAGCTGTGAAAGGAGAGTTGAATATAAAGAGAAGGGAGGCCAGAAAAGTCATGTTTGGGAAAGATTTGTTGAAGTGGTAAAAGAGGAGGATAGCAGTGCCGGCTATGTCATGTGTGATGATTGTGAGGTGCTATAATTAGCCTAAGGCACCTCAATGGCACTGTAGCCTACTGTTCAGATGGGTTAAATGGAAACTGAAATCCGGACACTGATTTTAGGTCAATAACCTCTCACACAGCCGTAACATTAACTCATGCAGAATTAAGCATTTCTTGCAGTAAAATTCTACACCAAATGTAGGCAAAATTTTTCGGGAACAGGAGTGGAGAAATTGGATTTTTTTATTTCAGTATCTTGAGAGAATACGAATGCTCGGTTAGCACCTCCACACATGGTATCTATCTTTATCAGTATCCTAAAAGTTGACAGTATTTCAACCACATAAAATATGTATCCAAGCCGAACTGAAATCTTATCAAAACATGTTTGGTTGTTTTCACAGCTTTCTATTTCCATACAACCGATCAAACTGATGTAATTTG
Organism: Oncorhynchus keta; assembly: GCF_023373465.1. Taxonomy (NCBI): domain Eukaryota; kingdom Metazoa; phylum Chordata; class Actinopteri; order Salmoniformes; family Salmonidae; genus Oncorhynchus; species Oncorhynchus keta. The sequence goes on along the minus strand of NC_068426.1, from coordinate 13,735,166 downwards.
AACATTTCTCACAGAAAATATATATATATATATTTTTATTGCATTTTCTCCCCGACCCCTAAACATCTTTGCTCCTCGAAAGAAGATGACATAGAAATGTACAAATGTCAACTAGGTTGAAGCATGCATTCTATCGATTTATGACATTATTAAGGGTTTATTTAATAACAAATAGCCTACCAAAATGTTGGAAATTATAAGTGGAAACATATCTAAATCAGGCATTTTGCGGGTTAGGGTCTGGTCCGGGCTTCAGATTTTCACTTTATCACATACATTGAGTATACAAAACCTTAAGAATCTTTATGAATCTCTCTGGAGAGGCCAGGATGACAGTCCAGGTGAAAGGTTACCATAGGTTAGTTACTGGGGCTGGTATATTATGATTGGTGAAGTCTTCTGTAATATACCTCAAAGTGGGCCTCTTGACGTTGGCATACGTTATACACTGAGTGTATAAAACATTAGGAACACCTGCTCTTTCCATGACAGACTGACCAGGTGAATACAGGTGAAAGCTATGATCCCTTATTGATGACACTTGTTAAATCCACTTCAATCAGTGTAGATGAAGGGGAGGAAACAGGTTAAAGAAATATTTTTAAGCCTCGAGACAATTGAGACATGTATTGTGTATGTGTGCCATTCAGAGGGTGAATGGGCAAGACAAAATGTTTAAGTGCTTTTGAATGGAGTATGGGAGTTGGCAGTGATGTAAAACTACTTCTGTAGTTTTTGGGGGTATATTTACTATTTAAATTTTGACAACTTTAACTTTCACTACATTCCTAAACAAAATGATGTACTTTTTACTCCATACATTGTCCCTGACACCCAAAAGTACTCGTTACATTTTGAATACTTAGCAGGACAGAAATGGCCTAATTCATGCACTTATCAAGAGAACATACCTAGTCATCTCTAATGCTTCTGATCTGGAGGACTCACTAAACACAAATGCTTTGTTTCTGAATGATCTCTGAGTGTTGGAGTGTGCCCCTTGCTATCCGTATATTTTTTTTAAACTAGCAAATCAACAAAAGTGTTCTTAATATTTGGTATTCTCAGTGTATAGTCGGGTGGTTGTGGATGGGTTATTAGCAATTGCGGGTGAACAAATGGCTGACCCGCACACCACTAGTTGTCACCACCACAACACTCCAGACTTACAGGACCAACAACCTAAGCATAAAGACTATGAAGACTAAAGTCTTACCACATTCTGTCTGCACTAGTTTTGGGGCATAATATAATTCAGGTCCTTCCAGCTAGCTGCTAGCCTATGTCCCAGAAGCCTCCTTTTCCACTTCAGGTTTGATAGAGGCTCGTTTTGCAGCTGTGTGATCCCTCTCTTACATGTGCAACGTCTCTATTAATTATGGCCCACACAGCTCCTCTGGGACACCTCATGGCTCTTAGTCCTTCCAATCAAGTGCCATTACTCAGTGTCACCATCTCTCCCTTTCCCTGTGCATGGGCTAGTTCTACTGACACTGTATACTCTTTGTACTTGTCCCCCTGTGTGTGTGTGTGTGTGTGTGTGTGTGTGTGTGTGTGTGTGTGTGTGTGTGTGTGTGTGTGTGTGTGTGTGTGTGTGTGTGTGTGTGTGTGTGTGTGTGTGTGTGTGTGTGTGTGTGTGTGTGTGTGTGTGTGTGTGTGTGTGTGTGTGTGTGTGTGTGTGTGTGTGTGTGTGTGTGTGTGCGTGCGTGCGTGCGTGCGTGCGTGCGTGCGTGCGTGCGTGCGTGCGTGCGTGCGTGTGTGTGTGTGCGTATGTGTGTGTGCATGTTCAAGTTCTATTGTCGCATGCACATGTACAGTGAAATGCTTAACTTACAATACACCCAACATTGCAGTAATCAATATCAAAATAGTTACTATAATAATAATACAAAATACTGTATATACAGTGCATTCAGAAAGTATTCAGACAAAAAGAAATAACAACGTTATAGCCTTATTTTTCAATAGATTAAATAAATAAAAATACTCACCAATCTACACACTACCCCATAATGACAAAGCAAAAACAAAAATAACCAGACAGAAAAAAATGAAATATAACATTTACCTAAGTATTCAGACCCTTTACTCAGTACTTTGTTGAAGCATCTTTGGCAGAAATTACAGCCTTGAGTCTTATTGGGTATGAAGCTAAAAGCTTGGACACCTGTATTTGGGGAGTTTCTCCAGGACATTCAGAAGCAACTCCTGCGTTGTCTTGGCTGTGTGCTTAGTGTAGTTCTCCTGCTGGAAGGTGCCCCAGTCTGAGGTCCTGAGCACTATGGAGCCGGTTTTCATCAAGGATCTTTGTACTTTTCTACGTTCATCTTTCCCTCAATCCTGACTAGTCTCCCAGTCCCTGCTGCTGAAAAACATCCCCACAGCATGATGCTGCCACCACCATGCTTCACCATAGGGATGGTGCCAGGTTTCCTCCAGACGTGGTGCTTGGCATTCAGGCCAAAGGGTTCAATCTTGGTTTCATCAGACCAGAGAATATTGTTGCTCATGGACTGAGTGTCTTTAGGTGCCTTTTGGCAAACTCCAAGCGGGCTGTCATATGCCTTTTACTGAGGAGTCGCTTCTGTCTGGCCACTCAACCATAAAGACCATAGGGTTCTTGGTCACCTCCCTGACCAAGGCCCTTCTCCACCGATTGCTCAGTTTGGCCGGGCAGCCAGCTCTAGGAAGAGTCTTGGTGTTTCCAACTTTCTTCCATTCAAGAATAATGGAGGCCAATGTGTTTTTGGGGACCTTCAATGCTGCAGAATTGTTTTGGTATCCTTCCCCAGATCTGTGCCTCAACACAATCCTGTCGTGGAGCTCTATGGACAATTCCTTCGACCTCAGGGCTTGGTTTTTGCTCTGACATGCACTGTCAACTATGGGACCTTATCAAGACAGGTGTCTGCCTTTCTAAATCATGTCCAATGAAGTTGTAGAAACATCTCAAGGATGACCAAGGGAAACAGGATGCACCAGAGCTCATTTCGAGTCTCATAAAAAAAAGTGCCTGAATACTTATGTAAATAAAGGTTTTTTTTATTTATTTTTTATACATTTGCAAAAACATCTAAAAACCTGTTTTCGCTTTGTCTTTATGGGGTATTGTGTGTAGACCGGTGAGGGGAAACATTATTTAATTAATTTTAGAATAAGCCTGTAACATAATAAAATGTGGAAAAAGGGAGGAGTCTGAATTCTTTCCGAATGCATACTGCTTTACTAATCTAATTAGTATATACTGTATTCTATTCTACTGTATTTTTGCCAATGTCATTGTTTGTCATTGTTTGTCCTAATATTTAAATACAGTACCAGTCAAAAGTTTGGACACACCTACTCATTCAAGGTTTTATTTTTACTATTTTCTATATTATAGCCACCCTTTGCCTTGATGACAGCTTTGCACACTCTTAGCATTCTCTCAACCAACTTCACCTGGAATGCTTTTACAACAGTCTTGAAGGAGTTCTCACATATGCTGAGCACTTGTTGGCTGATTTTCCATCACTCTGTGGTCCGACTCATCCCAAACCATCTCAATTGGGTTGAGGTTGGGTGATTGTGTAGGCAAGGTCATCTGATGCAGCACTCCATCACTAGCCCTCAAATAGCCCTTACACAGCCTGGAGGTGTGTTGGGTCATTGTCCTGCTGTAAAATAAATGAAAGTCCTACTAAGCTCAAACCAGATGGGATGGTGTATGGCTGCAGAATGCTGTGGTAGTCATGATGGTTAAGTGTGCCCTGAATTCTAAATAAATCACTGACAGTGTCACCAGCAAAGCACCCCCACACCATGAAACCTCCTCCTCCAAGCTTCATGGTGGGAACCACACATGCAGAGATCATCTGTTCACCTACTCTGCATCTCACAAAGACACGGCGGTTGGAAACAAAAATCTCAAATTTGGACTCATCAGACCAAAGGACAGATTTCCACCAGTCTAATGTCCATTGCTCATGTTTCTTGTCCCAAGCAGGTCTCTTCTTCTTTTTGGTGTCCTTTAGTCATGGTTTCTTTGCAGCAATTTGACCACAAAGGCCTGATTCACGCAGTGTGTCTGTTACTTGAAGTCTGTGAAGCATTTATTTGGGCTGCAATTTCTGAGGCTGGTAACTCTAATGAGCTTATCCTCTGCAGCAGAGGTAACTCTGTGTCTTCCTTTCCTGTGTGGGTCCTCATGAGAGCCAGTCTCATTTTAGCGACTGTGCTTGTAGAAACGTTTTCCACATTGACTGACCTTCATGTCTTAAAGTAATGATGGACTGTCGTTTCTCTTTGCTTTTTTGAGCTGTTCTTGTCATAATATGGACTTGGAATTTTACCAAATAGGACTATCTTCTGTTTATCACTCCTACCTTATCATAACACAACTGAGTGTCTCAAATGCATTAAGAAGGATAGAAATTCCACAAATGTACTTTTAACAAGGCACACCTGTTAATTGAAATGCATTCCAGGTGACTACCTGATGAAGCTGGTTGAGGGAATGCCAAGAGTGTGCAAAGCTATAAAGGGTGGCTACTTTGAAGAATCTCAAATATAAAATCAATTTTGATTTGTTTGACTTTTTTTTGATTACTTCATGATTCCGTTTGTGTTAGTTCATAGTTTTGATGTCTTCACTATTATTCTACAATGAAAATATTAAAAATAAAGAAAAACCCTGGAATGAGTAGGTGTGTCCAAACTTTTGACTGGTGCTGTGTGTGTTTGTGTGTCTATGTGTGTGTGTGTATATATAATCATAAAGAAAACACTAATTAAGAAAGGAAGCTATATGACCAGTGTCAGTACCAAATTTTACAAGAAGCAGTAATACTGGAGTATTTGAGATAGATAGGTACATGTCGGCGGGATATTAGGAAAAAGTGACTGTTAGCAGAATTTATTATAAAAGTAATACAGTACTAATGGTAATATATACATGTAAACAGGAGTAATAGTGGACAGTAGCAGGATAAATAGATACAGTACTAATGGTAATATATACATGTAAACAGGAGTAATAGAAGACAGTAGCAGGATAAATAGATAGATACAGTACTAATGGTAATATATACATGTAAACAGGAGTACTAGTGAACAGTAGCAGGATAAATAGATACAGTACTAGTGGTAAAATATACATGTAAACAGGAGTACGAGTAGACAGTAGCAGGATAGATACAGTACTAATGGTAATATATACATCTAAACAGGAGTAATAGTGGACAGTAGCAGGATAGATACTAATGGCAATTAATAATCAATGAACATCAGTGTAATTGTTGTAATACATCTAATCAATAATCATTTAGTGGTGTTGTGTGTGTGAGAGAGAGAGATTGTGTGGGTGCGCGTGGGCATGTCCGTGCGCACATTTGCGAGTGAGACAGAAAATTCTTAAGGACTGTGTAGATGCATGATTCTGTGTGTACATTTGTTCATTCTTTAATAATGTAGAAATATTGCCCTAAGATGGCTATCATTTCATTGGTTCTAGTAACATTGAGGTTTTATCTTGCTACTTACATACTGTAAGTATAGTCTCTGTAATATATCAACATATTTACTGTTACTAATGCCTGGCACATAATAGCTGACCTTGGCTTTTTACCCACGAGACAGAGACGAAATGCCCTTTTGCTTGCTCTAATGCTGAGTATGACTCCCTAACCACTAATCTATTAACAGACCTCTCTTCACATCTGTTCCTCCCAATTACTGTATATATTACTGAGAGGTACCAACTACTGTATATACTACTGGGAGGTATTAACTACTGTATATATTACTGAGAGGTATCAACTACTGTATATACTACTGGGAGGTATTAACTACTGTATATATTACTGGGAGGTATTAACTACTGTATATATTACTGGGAGGTATTAACTACTGCATATGTTACTGGGAGGTATCAACTACTGTATATATTACTGGGAGGTATAAACTACTGTATATATTACTGGGAGTAGTACTGTATTAACTACTGTATATATTACTGGGAGGTATCAACTACTGTATATATTACTGGGAGATATCAACTACTGTATATATTACTGGGAGGTATCAACTACTGTATATATTACTGGGAGGTATTAACTACTGTATATATTACTGGGAGGTATTAACTACTGTATATATTACTGGGAGGTATTAACTACTGTATATATTACTGGGAGGTATCAACTACTGAATATATTACTGGGAGGTATTAACTACTGTATATATTACTGGGAGGTATTAACTACTGTATATATTACTGGGAGGTATTAACTACTGTATATATTACTGGGAGGTATTAACTACTGTATATATTACTGGGAGGTATTAACTACTGTATATATTACTGGGAGGTATTAACTACTGTATATATTACTGGGAGGTATTAACTACTGTATATATTACTGGGAGGTATCAACTACTGAATATATTACTGGGAGGTATTAACTACTGTATATATTACTGGGAGGTATTAACTACTGTATATATTACTGGGAGGTATTAACTACTGTATATATTACTGGGAGGTATTAACTACTGTATACGGGGAGGTATTACCTACTGTATATATTACTGAGAGGTACCAACTACTGTATATACTACTGGGAGGTATTAACTACTGTATATATTACTGAGAGGTATCAACTACTGTATATACTACTGGGAGGTATTAACTACTGTATATATTACTGGGAGGTATTAACTACTGTATATGTTACTGGGAGGTATCAACTACTGTATATATTACTGGGAGATATCAACTACTGTATATATTACTGGGAGGTATTAACTACTGTATATATTACTGGGAGGTATCAACTACTGTACATACTACTGGGAGGTATTAACTACTGTATATATTACTGGGAGGTATTAACTACTGTATATATTACTGGGCGGTATTAACTACTGTATATATTACTGGGAGGTATTAACTACTGTATATATTACTGGGCGGTATTAACTACTGTATATATTACTGAGAGGTATTAACTACTGTATATATTACTGGGAGGTATTAACTACTGTATATATTACTGGGAGGTATCAACTACTGAATATATTACTGGGAGGTATTAACTACTGTATATATTACTGGGAGGTATTACCTACTGTATACGGGGAGGTATTACCTACTGTATACGGGGAGGTATCAACTACTGTATATATTACTGGGAGGTATTAACTACTGTATATATTACTGGGAGGTATTAACTACTGTATATATTACTGGGAGGTATTAACTACTGTATATATTACTGGGAGGTATTAACTACTGTATATATTACTGGGAGGTATCAACTACTGTATATATTACTGGGAGGTATTAACTACTGTATATATTACTGGGAGGTATTAACTACTGTATATATTACTGGGAGGTATTAACTACTGTATATATTACTGGGAGGTATTAACTACTGTATATATTACCGGGAGGTATTAACTACTGTATATATTACTGGGAGGTATTAACTATTGTATATATTACCGGGAGGTATTAACTACTGTATACATTACGGGGAGGTATCAACTACTGAATATATTACTGGGAGGTATCAACTACTGTATATATTACTGGGAGGTATTAACTACTGTATATATTACTGGGAGGTATTAACTACTGTATACATTACGGGGAGGTATCAACTATTGTATATATTACTGGGAGGTATCAACTACTGTATATATTACTGGGAGGTATTAACTACTGTATACATTACGGGGAGGTATCAACTACTGAATATATTACCGGGAGGTATCAACTACTGTATATATTACTGGGAGGTATTAACTACTGTATATATAACTGGGAGGTATCAACTACTGAATATATTACTGGGAGGTATTAACTACTGTATATATTACTGGGAGGTATTAACTACTGTATATATTACTGGGAGGTATTAACTACTGTATATATTACTGGGAGCTATCAACTACTGTGTATGTTACTGGGAGGTATTAACTACTGTATATATTACTGGGAGGTATTAACTACTGTATATATTACTGGGAGGTATCAACTACTGTATATATTACGGGGAGGTATTAACTACTGTATATATTACTGGGAGGTATTAACTACTGTATATATTACGGGGAGGTATTAACTACTGTATATATTACTGGGAGGTATTAACTACTGTATATATTACTGGGAGGTATTAACTACTGTATATATTACGGGAGGTATTAACTACTGTATATATTACTGGGAGGTATTAACTACTGTATATATTACTGGGAGGTATTAACTACTGTATATATTACTGGGAGGTATCAACTACTGAATATATTACTGGGAGGTATTAACTACTGTATATATTACTGGGAGGTATTACCTACTGTATACGGGGAGGTATCAACTACTGTATATATTACTGGGAGGTATTAACTACTGTATATATTACTGGGAGGTATTAACTACTGTATATATTACTGGGAGGTATTACCTACTGTATATATTACGGGGAGGTTTCAACTACTGAATATATTACTGGGAGGTATCAACTACTGTATATATTACTGGGAGGTATTAACTACTGTATATATTACTGGAAGGTATTAGCTTCTGTATATATTACTGGGAGGTATCAACTACTGTATATATTACTGGGAGGTATTAACTACTGTATATATTACTGGGAGGTATTAGCTTCTGTATATATTACGGGAGGTATCAACTACTGTATATATTACTGGGAGGTATTAACTACTGTATATATTACTGGGAGGTATCAACTACTGTATATATTACTGGGAGGTATTAACTATTGTATATATTACCGGGAGGTATTAACTACTGTATACATTACGGGGAGGTATCAACTACTGAATATATTACTGGGAGGTATCAACTACTGTATATATTACTGGGAGGTATTAACTACTGTATATATTACTGGGAGGTATTAACTACTGTATATATTACTGGGAGGTATTAACTACTGTATATATTACTGGGAGGTATTAACTACTGTATATATTACTGGGAGGTATTAACTACTGTATATATTACTGGGAGGTATTAACTACTGTATATATTACTGGGAGGTATTAACTACTGTATATATTACTGGGAGGTATCAACTGCTGTATATATTACTGGGAGGTATTAACTACTGTATATATTACTGGGAGGTATTAACTACTGTATTTATTACTGGGAGGTATTAACTACTGTATATATTACTGGGAGGTATCAACTACTGTATATACTACTGGGAGGGATTAACTACTGTATATATTACTGGGAGGTATAAACTACTGTATATATTACGGGGAGGTATTAACTACTGTATATATTACTGGGAGGTATAAACTACTGAATATATTACTGGGAGGTATTAACTACTGTATATATTACTGGGAGGTATCAACTACTGAATATATTACTGGGAGGTATTAACTACTGTATATATTACTGGGAGGTATTAACTACTGTATATATTACTGGGAGGTAGTACCTACTGTATATGTTACTGGGAGGTATTACCTACTGTATATATTACTGGGAGGTATTAACTACTGTATATATTACTGGGAGGTATTACCTACTGTATATGTTACTGGGAGGTATTAACTACTGTATATATTACTGGGAGGTAGTACCTACTGTATATGTTACTGGGAGGTAGTACCTACTGTATATATTACTGGGAGGTATTAACTACTGTATATATTACTGGGAGGTATTAACTACTGTATATGTTACTGGGAGGTATCAACTACTGAATATATTACTGGGAGACATGAATTGCAAAATGACAATGATGAACTCTGTTATACAATACTGTCCATTCCTCTAAAGTGCTATACCATGATGAATCTTTGTTTCATCTTTTCTTTTCTGGTGTGTGTATGTGAGTGTGGCAGGCATCCCATTCCACTGTGTGGGTGCATCTCCCCCCTCTCTCTCTCTCTCTCTGGCAGGCTCAATGGAGGTGCTCCCCAGGGCCCCCTCCACCCCTGCCTACCTCTTTCATCTCTCTGGCCTAGGGGCCCATCCACCTCCGCTGTGCCCAGAGAGAGGCAGAGCGAGGCACAGAGAGACACAGAGGGAATATACATCATAGAAGGAGAGGTTGCTGCAGTGCACAGGGCTGACAGAGATAGGTCAGGTGGCCTGCCGCTCCACAGACAGGTGGATGGATACTAACTCAATCTTTATGAATCTCTCTGGAGAGGCCAGGATGACTGAGTCCAGGTGAAAGGTGACCATAGGTTAGTTACTGGGGCTGGTATATTATGATTGGTGAAGTCTTCTGTAGATAGACCTCAAAGTGGGCTTCTTGATGTTGGCATACGTTATACACTGAGTGCACAAAACATTAGGAACACCTGCTCTTTCCATGACATAGACCAACCAGTTGAATCCTGGTGAAAGCTATGATCCAATATTGATGTCACTTGTTAAATCCACTTCAATCAGTGTAGATGAAGGGGAGGAAACAGGTTAAAGAAAGATTCATAATCCTCGAGACAATTGAGACATGTATTGTGTATGTGTGCCATTCAGAGAGTAAATGGGCAAGACAAAAGATTTAAGTACCTTTGAACGGGGTATGGTAGTAGTTGTCAGACGGACCGGTTTGTGTCAAGAACTGCAGTGCTGCTGGGTTTTTCACACTCGGCAGTTTCCTGTGTGTGTCAAAAATGGTCCACCACCCAAATGACATCCAACCAACTTGACAAAACTGTGGGAAGCGTTGGGGTCATCATGGGCCAGCATCCCTGTGGAACGCTTTCGACCCCAAAGAATTGAGGCTGTTCTGAGGGCAAAAGGGGTTGCAACTCAATATTAGGAAGGTGTTTCTAATGTTTTGTACACTCAGTGTAGATACTGTATACAGTGTATGGGCATTGGCCAGAGGAATCTTTCAAGTTCTTAGGCTTGGAATGTACAGTGTTTGTTGTACCCAGCTGAAGTGATTCAGTGTTGTGTCAGTTTGCGTTGGACTGTAAATCGGTAAATATGAATGAAGAAGGCTGTAGTGGTGCTCTATTGTGACTGGCTGTGACACAGGAAGAAGGCTGTGACACAGGAAGAAGGCTGTGGTGGTGCTCTATTGTGACTGGCTGTGACACAGGAAGAAGGCTGTGACACAGGAAGAAGGCTGTGACACAGGAAGAAGGCTGTGGTGGTGCTCTATTGTGACTGGCTGTGACACAGGAAGAAGGCTGTGACACAGGAAGAAGGCTGTGACACAGGAAGAAGGCTGTGACACAGGAAGAATGCTGTGGTGGTGCTCTATTGTGACTGGCTGTGACACAGGAAGAAGGCTGTGACACAGGAAGAATGCTGTGGTGGTGCTCTGTTGTGACTGGCTGTGACACAGGAAGAAGGCTGTGACACAGGAAGAAGGCTGTGGTGGTGCTCTATTGTGACTGGCTGTGACACAGGAAGAAGGCTGTGACACAGGAAGAATGCTGTGGTGGTGCTCTGTTGTGACTGGCTGTGACACAGGAAGAAGGCTGTGACACAGGAAGAAGGCTGTGGTGGTGCTCTATTGTGACTGGCTGTGACACAGGAAGAAGGCTGTGACACAGGAAGAAGGCTGTGGTGGTGCTCTATTGTGACTGGCTGTGACACAGGAAGAAGGCTGTGACACAGGAAGAATGCTGTGGTGGTGCTCTGTTGTGACTGGCTGTGACACAGGAAGAAGGCTGTGACACAGGAAGAAGGCTGTGGTGGTGCTCTATTGTGACTGGCTGTGACACAGGAAGAAGGCTGTGACACAGGAAGAAGGCTGTGACACAGGAAGAAGGCTGTGGTGGTGCTCTATTGTGACTGGCTGTGACACAGGAAGAAGGCTGTGGTGGTGCTCTATTGTGACTGGCTGTGACACAGGAAGTGTCACGCCCTGGTCGAAGTATTTTGTGTTTATCTTCATTTATTTGGTCAGGCCAGGGTGTGACATGGGTTTTTGTATGTGGTGTGTATGTGGTGGGATTGTAGCTTAGTGGGGTGTTCTAGGTAAGTCTATGGCTGTCTGAAGTGGTTCTCAATCAGAGGCAGGTGTTTATCATTGTCTCTGATTGGGAACCAAAGTTAGGCAGCCATATTCTTTGGTTGTGTTGTGGGTGATTGTCCTTAGTGTCCTTAGTGTTAGTTTGCACCAGTTTAGGCTGTTTCGGTTTTCGTTTAGTTTATTGTTTTGTAGTGTTTTTTGTATTGATTCGTGTTACGTTTATTTGATTAAACATGGATCGCAATATACACGCTGCAGTTTGGTCCGACTCTCCTTCACCACATGAAAACCGTTACAGGAAGAAGGCTGTGGTGGTGCTCTATTGTGACTGGCTGTGACACAGGAAGAAGGCTGTGGTGGTGCTCTATTGTGACTGGCTGTGACACAGGAAGAAGGCCATGGTGGTGCTCTATTGTGACTGGCTGTGACACAGGAAGAAGGCTGTGGTGGTGCTCTATTGTGACTGGCTGTGACACAGGAAGAAGGCTGTGGTGGTGCTCTATTGTAACTGGCTGTGACACAGGAAGAAGGCTGTGGTGGTGCTCTATTGTGACTGGCTGTGACACAGGAAGAAGGCCATGGTGGTGCTCTATTGTGACTGGCTGTGACACAGGAAGAAGGCTGTGGTGGTGCTCTATTGTGACTGGCTGTGACACAGGAAGAAGGCTGTGGTGGTGCTCTATTGTGACTGGCTGTGACACAGGAAGAAGGCTGTGGTGGTGCTCTATTGTGACTGGCTGTGACACAGGAAGAAGGCCATGGTGGTGCTCTATTGTGACTGGCTGTGACACAGGAAGAAGGCTGTGGTGGTGCTCTCTTGTGACTGGCTAGAACACAGGAAGAAGGCTGTGGTGGTGCTCTATTGTGACTGGCTAGAACACAGGAAGAAGGCTGTGATGGTGCTCTATTGTGACTGGCTGTGACACAGGCAGAAGGCCGTGGTGGTGCTCTATTGTGACTGGCTAGAACACAGCAAGAAGGCTGTGATGGTGCTCTATTGTGACTGGCTGTGACACAGGAAGAAGGCTGTGATGGTGCTCTATTGTGACTGGCTGTGACACAGGAAGAAGGCTGTGGTGGTGCTCTATTGTGACTGGCTAGAACACAGGAAGAAGGCTGTGATGGTGCTCTATTGTGACTGGCTGTGACACAGGAAGAAGGCTGTGGTGGTGCTCTATTGTGACTGGCTGTGACACAGGAAGAAGGCTGTGGTGGTGCTCTATTGTGACTGGCTGTGACACAGGAAGAAGGCCGTGGTGGTGCTCTATTGTGACTGGCTGTGACACAGGAAGAAGGCCGTGGTGGTGCTCTATTGTGACTGGCTGTGACACAAGAAGAAGGCTGTGGTGGTGCTCTATTGTGACTGGCTGTGACACATGAAGAAGGCTGTGACACAGGAAGAAGGCTGTTGTGGTGCTCTAATGTCACTGGCTGTGACACAGGAAGAAGGCTGTGGTGGTGCTCTATTGTAACTGGCTGTGACACAGGAAGAAGGCTGTGGTGGTGCTCTAATGTGACTGCCAAGGCAGCAGCTACTCTTCCTGGGGTCCGAACACATTATTAAGGCACTTATATATATATATATATATGTTTACCTTTATTTAACTAGACAAGTCAGTTATTAAGAACAAATTCTTATTTTCAATGACGGCCTAGGAACAGTGTTCCTAGGCCGTCATGTTCAGGGGCAGAACAACAGATTTGTACCTTGTCAGCTCGGGGATTTGAACTTGCAACCTTCCGGTTACTAGTCTAACACTCTAACCACTAGGCTACCCACAAAATATAAAACAGTATATCATATATCATTATTAGACCACTACATATCTACAATACAAAATGGATATTACCAACATACACACACACACACACATTGTAATATTGTTGTGTGTGTGTGTGTGTGTGTGTGTGTGTGTGTGTGTGTGTGTGTGTGTGTGTGTGTGTGTGTGTGTGTGTGTGTGTGTGTGTGTGTGTGTGTGTGTGTGTGTGTGTGTGTGTGTGTGTGTGTGTGTGTGTGTGTGTGTGTGTGTGTGTTTTGTTGATGTCATGACTGAGTTTGCTAATATTGCCAATTTAAAAAATAATTAAAGTAGTGTGTCATTTAATGAATGATGGAGCTGAGTTTGCCTTTTGCTCAAAATGTAATATAAGGTGCTCCAAAGCTTTAAACAAAATCTTATCTTATGTATCTTTGTTTCATAGTATAGTTTACTTTTATTCAGTTTAGTCAAATGATTTCTCAATTTGTCGTATGTTTGCCAATTGGTTGTGCAGCCAGACTTACATTGCATTCGGAAAGTATTCATACCCCATTTTGTGACATTATAGCTTTATTCTAAAATGGATAAGGTTATGAAATAAGTATTCAGACCCTTTATTAAGTACTTTGTTGAAACACCTTCGGCAGCGATTACAGCCTCGAGTCTTCTTGAGTATGACGCTACAAGCTTGGCACACCTGTATTTGGGGAGTTTCTCCCATTCTCCTCTGTAGATCCTCTCAAGTTCTGTCAGGTTGGATGGGAAGCGTCGCTGCACAGCTATTTTCAGGTCTCTACAGAGATGTTCGATCAGGTTCAGGTCCGGGCTCTGGCTGGGCCATTCAAGGATATTCAGAGACTTGACCCAAAGCCACTCCTGCATTGTCTTGGCTGTGTGCTTAGGGTCATTGTCCTGTTGGAAGGTGAACCTTTGCCCCAGTATGAGGTCCTGAGTGCTCTGGAGCAGGTTTTCATCAAGGATCTCTCTGTACTTTGCTCCGTTCATCTTTCCCTCGATCCTGACTAGTCTCACAGTCCCTGCCACTGAATACCATCCCCACAGCATGATGCTGCTACCACCATGCTTCACCGTAGGGATGGTGCCAGGTTTCCTCCAAACATGACGCTTGGGATTCAGGCCTAAGAGTTCAATCTTGGTTTCTTTAGCTGCCTTTTGGCAAACTCCAAGCGGGCTGTCATGTGCCTTTACTGAGGAGAGGCTTCCATCTGGCCACTCTACCATAAAGGCCTGATTGGTGGAGTGCTGCAGAGTTCTACAGCCAATTCCTTGGGACCTTATATAGACAGGTGTGTGCCTTTCCAAATAATGTCCAATCAATTGAAATTACCACAGGTGGACTCCAATCAAGTTGTAGAAACATCTTAAGGATGATCAATGGAAACAGGATGCACCTGAGCTCAATTTCGAGTCTCATAGCAAAGGGTCTAAATACTTATGTGAATAAGCAATTTCTGTTTTCTTATTTGTAATACATTTACAAACATTTCTAAAAACCTGTTTTCGCTTTGTCATTATTGGGTATTGTGTATAGTTTGATGGCATTTTTTATTTAATGCATTTTTGAGTAACATAACAACGTCTGGAAAAAGGGAAGACGTCTGAATATCATCAATCCAAGGGGATTAAACCGTTTTTACAGTAATTTTCTTAATTGGTTCATGCTTATTAGTAACTGTAATGGTTGCTCCGTATTACACACCACAGACCAGCAAATATTCTTTACATAATCAACATAGGAATGATTGCAAAACTTACTGTATGACCTCTTATACACTATATTAGCCCCAGCCTTTGGAACTTTGGTTATCGCAGATATGGCTACTATAGTGTGATGGATACTGCTTTAAAGCACATTTCGGCAGCATAAGTAAAGATGTGATCAATACATGTTGATGATTTCATTCCTGTGCTGTTTGTAACGACCCTGGTAGGTTAACTGATAACCTGGACCAGTTTGCAGGCACTGGTTACATTTTGAAGCTTTTTCTTGAGCTTTGTGAAAACCCAGTCAACATTAAAATTACCCATAAAAATATACCTCTCTGTTGATATCAAATACATTATCAAGCATTTCACACACATTATCCAGATACTGACATAGTGGTCTATAGCAGCTTCCCACAGGGATGGGCTTTAGGTGAGGCAGATGAACCTGTAGCCATATTACTTCAACACTATTTAACATGAGATGCATCTCTAAGCAGGAATGTGGTTCTGAAAATAGACCCCAACACCGCCCACATTGGCATTTCTGTCTTTTCTGTAGATGTTATAACCATGTATTGCTACCACTGCATCATCAAATGTATTATTTAAGTGAGTTTCAGAGATAGTCAGAATATTATTGCCATCTGTTACTAAAAAGTTATTGATTTCATGAATTTTGTTTTTTAGGCTACATATGTTAATGTAGGCTATTTTTTAGTACTTTCTGAGAGTCTTGATTGTTTTTTATCGCTTTACTGTGAAGCTTATCAGTAGTAGACATGACAATGTTATTTCTGTTTGAGCTGTTAGTGCAGGGTGAGCTGCATACAGTAGACTTCCTACTAGGGCACACTGCCTCAGTGCTAACAGTATAACTCCGGTTCATCGGGACATCATTACTGAATACAACAGCTGTAGGATCAACAGAGGCATTCAGGGCATACATTAAGTTACTTACATTGTGTCTGCTAACACCCCTGGGACAATGTACATTTGCAGCAGCACCCCGAGAACTCAGCGACACAATGGTAGGGAAATATCTGAGCTGTAGTGGTGCTTGAATGTGACTGGCTGTGACACAGGAAGAAGGCTGTAGTGGTGCTCTAGTGTGACTGGCTGTGACACAGATGCCATAATGAGTTAGTGCAGAGCCAGGGACTTGTGGAGCAGGATTGGAAGTGTGTTCACAGCTGAGTCCTCTGGGCCAACACTGACTGTCTTCAAGAGTTATGGATATTTTTAACTCTGAGATGTACATTATTTTGATTAGGTCTGTGGAAGGCTGCTGGATATATATTAGCCATGGATAATATCCAGATTTTAATGGGCATATCTGTTATCTAAATAAGAGTGAATCTTATTCTTGGAGATAAAACAATGCCAAGTATTGCTGTAAAATAGGATTTGGCCACTACTAGCTTTTTCATCAAAGCTGCCTGTTTGAGTTCCCAGAAGTTGCAGGCCAGTAGTAAGAGATCCTCCTTGTAATGTGTATAACACATGTGAGCATTTGGAAGATCTCATCTGTAAATCATATGCACTGCCCTTCCTGGTGGAATAACCCCTCATCCCCTCCTCCACAGACTACACAACCCCTCATCCCCTCCTCCACAGACTACACTGCCCTTCATCCCCTCCTCCACAGACTACACTACCCCTCATCCCCTCCTCCACAGACTACACAGCCCCTCATCCCCTCCTCCACAGACTACAATGCCCTTCATCCCCTCCTCCACAGACTACACTGCCCTTCATCCCTTCCTCCACAGACTACAAAGCCCCTCATCCCCTACTCCACAGACTACACTGCCCTTCATCCCCTCCTCCACAGACTACACTGCCCTTCATCCCCTCCTCCACAGACTACACTGCCCTTCATCCCCTCCTCCACAGACTACACTGCCCTTCATCCCCTTCTCCACACAGTACACTGCCCCTCCTCCACAGACTACACTGCCCTTCATCCCCTCCTCCACAGACTACACTGCCCTTCATCCCCTCCTTCACAGACTACAAAGCCCCTCATCCCCTACTCCACAGACTACACTGCCCTTCATCCCCTCCTCCACAGACTACACTGCCCTTCATCCTCTCCTCCACAGACTACACTGCCCTTCATCCCCTCCTCCACAGACTACACTGCCCTTCATCCCCTCCTCCACAGACTACACTGCCCCTCATCCCCTCCTCCACAGACTACACTGCCCCTCTTTCCCTCCTCCACAGACTACACTGCCCCTCTTTCCCTCCTCCACAGACTACACTGCCCCTCATCTTCTCCTCCACAGACTACACTGCCCCTCATCCCCTCCTCCACAGACTACACTGCCCCTCATCCCCTCCTCCACAGACTACACTGCCCCTCATCCCCTCCTCCACAGACTACACTGCCCCTCTTTCCCTCCTCCACAGACTACACTGCCCCTCATCTTCTCCTCCACAGACTATACTGCCTCTCACCACCTCCTCCACACACTACACTGCCCCTCATCTTCTCCTCCACAGACTATACTGCCCCTCACCACCTCTTCCACACACTATACTGCCCCTCATCCCCTCCTCCCCTCACTATACTGCCCCTCTTTCCCTCCTCCACACACTACACTGCCCCTCATCTTCTCCTCCACACACTACACCGCCTCTCATCCCCTCCTCCATACGTTTACACTGCCCCTCATCCCCTCCTCCATACGTTTACACTGCCCCTCATCCCCTCCTCCATACGTTTACACTGCCCCTCATCTTCTCCTCCATACGTTTACACTGCCCCTCATCCCCTCCTCCCTACGTTTACACTGCCCCTCATCCCCTCCTCCATACGTTTACACTGCCCCTCATCCCCTCCTCCATACGTTTACACTGCCCCTCATCTCTCCTCCATACGTTTACACTGCCCCTCATCCCCTCCTCCATACGTTTACACTGCCCCTCATCCCCTCCTCCATCGTTTACACCGCCCCTCATCTCCTCCTCCCTACGTTTACACTGCCCCTCATCCCCTCCTCCATACGTTTACACTGCCCCTCATCCCCTCCTCCATACGTTTACACTGCCCTTCATCCTCCTCCATACGTTTACACTGCCCCCCTCATCTCCTCCTCCCTACGTTTACACTGCCCCTCATGTCCTCCTCCATACGTTTACACTGCCCCTCATGTCCTCCTCCATACGTTTACACTGCCCCTCATCCCCTCCTCCATATGTTTACACTGCCCCTCATCCCCTCCTCCATACGTTTACACTGCCCCTCATCTCCTCCTCCATACGTTTACACCGCCCCTCATCCCCTCCTCCATACGTTTACACTGCCCTCATCCCCTCCTCCATACGTTTACACCGCCCCTCATCTCCTCCTCCCTATGTTTACACTGCCCCTCATCCCCTCCTCCATACGTTTACACTGCCCCTCATCCCCTCCTCCATACGTTTACACTGCCCCTCATCCCCTCCTCCATACGTTTACACTGCCCCTCATCCCCTCCTCCATACGTTTACACTGCCCTTCATCCCCTCCTCCATACGTTTACACTGCCCCTCATCTCCTCCTCCCTACGTTTACACTGCCCCTCATGTCCTCCTCCATACGTTTACACTGCCCCTCATGTCCTCCTCCATACGTTTACACTGCCCCTCATCCCCTCCTCCATATGTTTACACTGCCCCTCATCCCCTCCTCCATACGTTTACACTGCCCCTCATCTCCTCCTCCATACGTTTACACCGCCCCTCATCCCCTCCTCCATACGTTTACACTGCCCCTCATCCCCTCCTCCATACGTTTACACCGCCCCTCATCTCCTCCTCCCTATGTTTACACTGCCCTCATCCCCTCCTCCATACGTTTACACTGCCCCTCATCCCCTCCTCCATACGTTTACACTGCCCTCATCCCCTCCTCCATACGTTTACACTGCCCTTCATCCCCTCCTCCATACGTTTACACTGCCCCTCATCTCCTCCTCCCTACGTTTACACTGCCCCTCATCTCCTCCTCCCTACGTTTACACTGCCCCTCATCCCCTCCTCCATACGTTTACACTGCCCCTCATCCCCTCCTCCCTACGTTTACACTGCCCCTCATCTCCTCCTCCCTACGTTTACACTGCCCCTCATCCCCTCCTCCACACACTACACTGCCCCTCATCTCCTCCTCCCTACGTTTACACTGCCCCTCATCTCCTCCTCCATACGTGTACACTGCCCCTCATCCCCTCCTCCCTACGTTTACACTGCCCCTCATCCCCTCCTCCCTACGTTTACACTGCCCCTCATCCCCTCCTCCCTACGTTTACACTGCCCCTCATCCCCTCCTCCACACACTTACACTGCCCCTCATCCCCTCCTCCCTACGTTTACACTGCCCCTCATCCCCTCCTCCCTACGTTTACACTGCCCCTCATCTCCTCCTCCCTACGTTTACACTGCCCCTCATCCCCTCCTCCATATGTTTACACTGCCCCTCATCCCCTCCTCCATACGTTTACACTGCCCCTCATCCCCTCCTCCATACGTTTACACTGCCCCTCATCTCCTCCTCCATCCATCATCCCCTCCTCCATACGTTTACACTGCCCCTCATCCTCCTCCATCCATGCCCCTCATCTCCTCCTCCATACGTTTACACTGCCCCTCATCCTCCTCCATCTTTACACTGCCCTCATCTCCTCCTCCCTACGTTTACACTGCCCCTCATCCCCTCATCTTTACACTGCCCCTCATCCCCTCCTCCATACGTTTACACTGCCCCTCATCCCCTCCTCCATACGTTTACACTGCCCCTCATCTCCTCCTCCATACGTTTACACTGCCCCTCATCTCCTCCTCCATACGTTTACACTGCCCCTCATCTCCTCCTCCCTACGTTTACACTGCACCTCATCTCCTCCTCCATACGTTTACACTGCCCCATCCCCTCCTCCCTATCCTGCCCCTCTTCTCCTCCTCCATACGTTTACACTGCCCCTCATCCCCTCCTCCTACGTTTACACTGCCCCTCATCCCTCCTCCCTACGTTTACACTGCCCCTCATCTCCTCCTCCATACGTTTACACTGCCCCTCATCTCCTCCTCCATACGTTTACACTGCCCCTCATCCCCTCCTCCCTACGTTTACACTGCCCCTCATCCCCTCCTCCCTACGTTTACACTGCCCCATCCCCTCTCCCTCGTTTACACTCCCCTCATCCCCTCCTCCCTACGTTTACACTGCCCCTCATCTCCTCCTCCATACGTTTACACTGCCCCTCATCTCCTCCTCCCTACGTTTACACTGCCCCTCATCCCCTCCTCCATACGTTTACACTGCCCCTCATCCCCTCCTCCACACACTACACTGCCCCTCATCCCCTCCTCCATACGTTTACACTGCCCCTCATCCCCTCCTCCCTACGTTTACACTGCCCCTCATCCCCTCCTCCACACACTACACCGCCTCTCATCTCCTCCTCCATACACTTCAACAAATAAAATCAAGACATAAGCCTTAATCTTTCTCCATTTGAGCTTTGAACCCCCCAGGCTGCCTCTGGAATGGCACCCTATTCCCCATGTAATGAACTATGCCATTTCAGAAGCAGCCCAGGTTCCCCACCATCACCCAGCCTCCTGTATGTTCAGTGAGTTAGTGAGCCCTGATGCAACACTGGAATCAGAGGTAACGTTCAGAAGTGAAGGGCAGGGGAGAGGGCTGCTCTGTACCTGCACCACTCTGACACATCTGAGAGGATAGCTGCCCTTTCCTCCCAACACAGCCATAGTCCGAGTGTTTGTGTGATATGACTTGTTAATGATCATAAGTTTTTTAATCCTTTTATAATTGTTGATGTTATAAATGCCACTCGTAAATGTAGTTAAGTCTGGTCTCTGGTGTCTGTTAGATCATTTGCATTAGTGCTGCATTGCAACATGTTATCCAGCCTGTCGTCGCACCTCTCCTCTCAGAGACGGAGAATTATCCAGCTCAAAGCCGGTCTGGAGAGGGTCTTCCCTGGACTGTAAACAGAACAGGTTGGGCTCATTACTCTCCGCTGTTTTCTCCACACATATCTTTCTGCCCTCTAAGCCTCAGCTTCATCCCTGTTGTCTAGCTAGGAGGAGAGATGTTTGATGGTGCTGGGCTTCGTGCTTTGTCTGACCTGGAGCCTTCTGTGTGGAGATACCTCAGGCTAGCAACAAGTAAATATCATTTTATATCCAGAACATAACAAATGCAAAGGATTGTTGATGTGTTGGTTTCAGTCCTTCTGCTGTAACCCCTATCTGCACTCTATATATTCAGTGTCTTTGATTCTGCAATCGATTGGTATCAATGACCTCTGTTTTTGATTCGGGTGTGTTACCAAGTTATTTGTAGATAAATAAACTGAGGAGGTCACAAGGCCTTTTCTTTTTTTCAAGTGACGATTCAACATGCAAGGGTCCTGGGCTGTTTCATTATCCTCAAGAGCTGTGAGATTTGTGTTCCGCAGGGCATAATGCCTCCACCCAAACTGGCCACAGCAATTCAGCAGGTAATCCAAAGCCAATTAGCTTCTTTGATTCTGCAGTTGCTTTCCTGGTGGCAGACATACACTGATTTGTCTGAAAAGACATGCAGTCTTTAGCACTTTCTGGTTTGGTTGATGAGAGAGGTGAATAGAACTGTTTTTAATGAAGATGATTTGATCTAGGTTATTAGATGGAGTGGTGAGGGGGACTACAGCAACGCGCTGTCTTATTGACTATAATTGTGCTCATTGAAAGTGGGTCTTTTTTTATTATATTAAAGGAGCAATCTGCAGTTCCTACATCCATTGTTGCACTTAGAAATTATTGATATGTACCCATTGATTCTTGAAAAATACAGTGTATAAATGCCTCATGAGCTTAGTTCAGCTGCCGTACCCTATCAGAACCCCAAATATAGTTGTTTGTATGTTTGTAAACAAAGTAAATGTAAACAAACACTAAATAGCTTCAAAACATGCTTAACTTTACATTTCATATTATGGATGGTGAGTCATATTTCTATGAACTTGAGAGTGTTTGCATTGGTCCAGCCCCAACCTTTGGCTTTTTACTGAAGTAATAGGGACAGGGAAAACAGTTTGTTATTGTGTGTACTGTTGTTCTCAACAATTGTTTTCGTGTTGATATTGTCATATTGGTGCATACATGAAAGAGGAATGTTTCACCTTCCTCTTATATCTATTTTTATCTATCTATTAGCAGATAACTGACGGGACTTGACTGTTATTCTCATTTATGCAAGAGAACTGCTGTTGGAATTTACATTCAAGGACACAGAAGCACTGGAAAGTGACAACAGCAGGGCCATCCTGATGAAGCTAATCTGAGAGCACTGCACATTTGAGACTTTCTCCCTTATGTCACCCAGTGTTTCTGACGTTTGAGAAAAGTTACAGCACACAATGGTAATCTTGCTAAAAATACATTTCATATTTGATTAGATGCACCAAAATGAACACAGCAATCTGCTCTCTCTCCCCTCTCTCGCTTTCTCTCTCGTATCTCTCACTCGCTCTTTCTCTCTCTCCGTCAACATACTATCCATAGTGATATCAACGAAGCTTCCAAACCCTATTGATGTGATCGAGAAGCCCAGAGTCTCATCCTACCCTCCAAGCCTCCATTGCTCTCTAACTAAAGCAACCTTTCCTCCCATGCCTCTCTGGGTTCTCTTCTGTGTCTGCCAGGGGACTAATAAATAATGCATCTCTCTCTCTCTCTCTCTCTCTCTCTCTCTCTCTCTCTCTCTCTCTCTCTCTCTCTCTCTCTCTCTCTCATTCTCTCTCTCATTCTCTCTCTCTCTCTCTCTTCTTTTCTTTCTTTTTATGTGTCATATTTTAATAATTTGTTTTAATGTCATTATTTAATTATTTGATTTACATAGCTTCAGAGCATAAAAACATACATTTATATAATAACATGAGTTATTATATACTCAACAAAAATATAAACGCAAAATGCAACAATTTCAAATAGTTTACTGAGTTACAGTTCATATGAGGAAATCAGTCAATTTAAATAAATTCATTAGGTCCTAATCTATGGTTTTCACATGACTGGGAATACAGATATGCATCTGTTGGTCACAGATACCTTAAAAAAAATGGGCCTCACAATGGGCCTCAGGATCTCATCACGGTATTTCTGTCC
Organism: Oncorhynchus keta; assembly: GCF_023373465.1. Classification (NCBI taxonomy): domain Eukaryota; kingdom Metazoa; phylum Chordata; class Actinopteri; order Salmoniformes; family Salmonidae; genus Oncorhynchus; species Oncorhynchus keta. Next base: position 13,711,552 of record NC_068426.1, on the reverse strand, counting down.
ATTCAAATTGCCATAGATAAAATGCAATTGTGTACATTGTCCATAGCGTATGCCTGCTCATGCCATAACACCACCGCCACCTTGTGACACTGTGTTCACAACAGTGACACTCGCCCACATGACGCCATACACGTGGTCTGCGGTTCTGAGGCCGGTTGGAAGTACTGCCAAATTTTCTAGGTGGTTTATGGTAGAGAAATGAACATTCAATTATCCCTCAACAGCTCTGGTGGACATTCCTGCCATGCCAATTGCACACTTCCTCAAACTTGCACCATCTGCGGCATTGTGTTGTGTGACAAAAATGCTAAATTTGGTGGCCTTTTATTGCCCCTCACCTGTGTGATGATCATGCTGTTTAATCAGCTTCTTGATATGCCACACCTGTTACTGGGAAATGCTCAGTAACAGGGATGTAAACAAATTTGTGCACAAAATTTCAGGGAAATCAGCTTTTTATGCGTATGGAACATTTCTGGGATCTTTTATTTCAGCTCATGAAACATGGGACCAACACTTTACATGTTGGGTTTATATTTCTGTTCAGTGTAAAATGATAAAGCTTCAATTTTTACAATGTATTATGTTATGTCATTATTTTGGTTACATGATTACGCAACTTCAGTAGATTAGAAAGCTCCAGCGGCAGGAGTTTTAATATGATGCTACGCAGTCAATTATCTTTTATTTCTCACCAAATAACATAGTCTTCTTGTGTGTGTTCCAGAGCAATGGGACACTGAGGAAGATGGCGCTTGCACCTGTTTCTGCTTGGCTCTGTGCCTAGCTAACTCCTGGAGACTGGACTGGACAGGGCTGCAGCTGGAAGGAGGCCAGGATATTTGGTTTATGAGGGAGGGGAAGAGGAACAGAGAACCTTGAATTAGTTTTGTATTTTTTCTGACCCAACTACCACACTTCAACATTCTGCAACGATCACCACTTCACTTAGTTTTGTAAATGTACTAGTTCCTAGACTCCTAGACGAATGTTCTAGGTCCTAGATTCCTAAACCTAGGCTATATGCTAGTTCCTAGATTCCTAAACCTAGGCTATGTGCTAGTTCCAAAAACTCCTAAGTGTAGGCTACAGTATGTGCTAGTTCCAAAATTCCTAAGTGTAGGCTACAGTATATGCTAGTTCCTAGATTCTTAAATGTTTAGTGCTAGTACCTATATTCTTAAATGTTTAGTGCTAGTTCCTAGATTCTTAAATGTTTAGTGCTAGTTCCTAGATTCTTAAATGTTTAGTGCTAGTTGCTAGATTCTTAAATGTTTAGTGCTAGTTCCTAGATTCTTAAATGTTTAGTGCTAGTTCCTAGATTCTTAAATGTTTAGTGCTAGTACCTAGATTCTTAAATGTTTAGTGCTAGTTCCTAGATTCTTAAATGTTTAGTGCTAGTACCTAGATTCTTAAATGTTTAGTGCTAGTTCCTAGATTCTTAAATGTTTAGTGCTAGTTCCTAGATTCTTAAATGTTTAGTGCTAGTACCTAGATTCTTAAATGTTTAGTGCTAGTTCCTAGATTCTTAAATGTTTAGTGCTAGTTCCTAGATTCTTAAATGTTTAGTGCTAGTTCCTAGATTCTTAAATGTTTAGTGCTAGTTCCTAGATTCTTAAATGTTTAGTGCTAGTACCTAGATTCTTAAATGTTTAGTGCTAGTTCCTAGATTCTTAAATGTTTAGTGCTAGTTCCTAGATTCTTAAATGTTTAGTGCTAGTTCCTAGATTCTTAAATGTTTAGTGCTAGTTCCTAGATTCCAAAACATATGGATTCTATGATATCACCAGAACGTTATTGTAGCCGCTTCTCTGGATAACTGGTGACAGAATTCCCAATTTTTCCACTCAATGGAGAGGCTAAGAAGAGAATCAGGATAGAGAGGGAAAGCTAAAGAGAAGAATTTGAATCATATTATTGCTGTACCCTTTAGAGAAAAAACACAACAACAGTGTAGACTGGAGATCATATCGGCCTCTCTCCCAGCGGTAGTGGATTAAAAGCAACGAGACCTAGTTTGAGGGATTAGGGTCAGAAGTGGAAGATGATAAGCAGACAGGGGAGGTGTGAAGTTCGGGCCGTGTGGCCCCTGCTATTGACTGGGCTGCTGTTGACTGTCATGGCCACGGCCTTGGAGTACGAGGGAGTCCCTGGTCAGTGGGCACGGTACGGCCACTGGGAAGCCAAGGCCACAGGCCAGCTGAGCTTCGCTCTGAAGACCAACATCAGCAAGGCCCTGGTGCTCTACCTGGACGACGGAGGGAACTGTGACTTCCTGGAGCTTCTGATCGCAGACGGCCGGCTGCATCTTCGCTTCGCCATCCACTGTGCAGAGCCGGCCTCCCTGCACACGGAGACTCGTGTCAACGACCAGCGCTGGCACCGCGTGCTGCTCACCCGTAACTACCGAGAGACCAGCCTGGTGGTAGACAATGAGGACAAGGTGGCCGAGGTCAAGTCCAAGAGGAGTGAGATGGTGGTGGCCAGCGACCTTTACGTAGGCGGCATTTCTCCAGATGTTCGCCTATCTGCCCTCACGTCCAGCACCGTCAAATACGAGCCACCCTTCCAGGGCCTGATCACCAACCTAAAGCTGGGGGAGACCCTCCCCGTGCTCCTGGATGGCCAGGGTGTTCAGAATGATTTGGAATACCTGTGCATTAAACAGAACCCCTGCAGCAACAGAGGCCTCTGCTCCATCCACCAGCGAGAGGTCCTCTGTGACTGCACCGACACTGGATACAAGGGAAACTACTGCCATGAAGGTGAGCCAAATACAAAATGAGCTGAATGAGTTTTTGGAAAGGGCCTGTTTTTCCATTTGAATGCCTTAGCAGTAAAACTGATTGCTTTGTGAAGTTAAATGATGGTTTTTGAGGGATTCCTTCGGGGTTTACTTGTAATTCTGAGCCATTATCTGAACAGATTTTCATTTTAATAAATTATTTGTGGGAGAGTTGTGTTTATCTACATTTCAGCGCAGCTTGATGCTCTGTTTCTGAATGCTTAGGGGGTTTGACTGAGATTGTTGGATAGGCGGTTGATTATGATGAGTTTTTGTCTGAGTTTAGCTAGGCCCACGTAACTCATTTGTGGATGACTGTTTCATGGCTGAAGGGAAATAAGCAAATCTACAAGCCTCCACCCAGACATTTTCTTCTACTGCTACCATTCTCATATACTGCAGGGTGGAAACCTTATGCTAGTAGAAGTCACCTACTGCGTGTAAGGGAATAGAAATAAAAAGTTGACTTGTTCTGATCCTTTCAGAATGTCAATTAATATCATGTCATTTCATAATGGCGTTAGCGTTCATCATTCTAAACCCATGCTGTTACCTGATACTAGATATCTGCTACCATGGGAACAGAATACTGTAGCTTATTGCAACATAATGACATTTCAACAATAGGCTAAATGCTCACCTCAGAGTGATCAATACACCCAGGGCTCACTGGTTCCATGCCCAAGTATAACATGGCCATGGCTGTCATCCACTGCCTGCATCAGGATTAGACCCTTCCTCCACTACCTTCCCTTTGTGTTCTGATCCACAGAGGGCGGCTTCTGTGTGAGCTGATACTGCACCTTTTTTTCATTTCTAAATAGAGACATACAGTAGAATACCAATGTGGTGTCACACTTTGACTGCAGACAATATTTGTCACCTAGAATATAAAATCAGGCAAGCCAAAAGCTATGAGAGAGAGAGAAAGAGATAAAAGATAACAAGAAATGATAAAGAAATATGACTTATAAGAAATGTACAAATAATACATTTGTGACCAGCCCACTCAATTCGGTCTTCCGTAGCAAAATTTTAAATTGTGTTTTTTAGATTGGATAAAAGTAGAGACTCTGAGCTAGAAAATGCATACACTACAGTTGAGGAACAATGGGAAAGTAGTTCTGCTTTGAAAGTTAAGGAACTTGTAACCTCACTTTCGAGAAAATTGCCTTTGAATATTTTGTACACCTACTGGAGACCTCTTCTTTGTCTACACCTATTCAGCATTGTTCCCACCCTCTTAAAGAGATGGGTGGGGCTAAAGCTTAAGGGTTGGTCCGAGTGTTCTGGCCTAACAACAGCAGTCAAGCACCCAAGCTAACTGGCTAGCTAGCTTGATAGCTACTTTCAGACACAAATGAGAGAACTGCTCACTATGACCATTTTACTCACCCTAACAGAGCTGGTTAGGCTGTATTTCTGTTATCCAGAGTGTTGGTGACTGCAACTGTGCTGCTGGCAACAATGTACCCTTTTTTGACAACATTTACTGACACCAGACATATTCAACGGGTTTGAGCGTTCGGAAATTTGTCAGTTACTCTGCACTCTGGCACACTCAGATGAGAGTGCTCTGAAATCGGAGTAGATAGCGAATTTACCAGTTATGTCTATCAACAGTTGTCGCAGTGACATCATTAACATTCTATTGAAATGGTTACCTTGCATAGTGGAGTCTTTTGTAAAGACATGTAGCTAGCTAACTAAACAATTAACCATAATCCCAACTCATAATGTTACTGCCCTTCATGAATCTGCAGGTAGCTAACCAACCAGGTTCAATGTTAGCTAGCTATCTAACATTAGGCTATAAATAGAAAAGCAAATGGCTCTGAGATACGAATAATATTACTACACAGATCGTACAAATAACGTTAGCTAGCTGACCTAACAACAGCAGTCAAGCACCCAAGCTAACTGGCTAATGTTGGCTAGCTTGCTAGCTACTTCCAGACACAAATGAGAGAAGAGCTCACTCTGACCATTTTACTCGCCCTATTGATATGGATACTTGCATAGTTGTCTTTTATTAAGACATGTAGCTAGCTAGCTAAGCAAGCAACTATAATCCCAACTCATGACGTTACTACCATGGATGAATCTGCAGGTAGTTAACCAACCAGGTGCAACATTAGCTAGTTATCATTAGGTTATAACAAGCAAAGCAAATTCTTCTGAAATACAAATAATATTACTACACAGATCATACACGTAACTTTAGCTAGCGATCCAACCAGCTAATGTTAACTAGCTAGCTAACAGTACACTTAACTTGAAATGAAAACGACTTTCTGACAAAATTAGAAACGTGTAATATCTGAAAATGTAGCTAGCTGGACTATCTTACCTGTATACATGGATGGACGCTTCTCCCTCTAAGTCACGGATGCCCTGGTTGCCCTTAGTTTGAAGATGTAATCCAGAGACAGGTGTTTTCTCCATCTCCTTCGCTATCATACTCTAATTCCACTGATTTCAAAACAGTCCTCCAGAAAGTGGAGAAAAACACTTATGCAGTTCTACTATCGCAATATATTTGTTTAAATGCTGCTTTAGAGATGATTACCTACACATACTGACCAGCTCAAATAGACAGAAGCGTACTACATGGCAGACCAATCCTCTCTCCTCTCTCTGCATGTCCAGCCCACTCATTATCATTCATTTGTAGCCATTCCAAGACCATGCATCGGTCAAGAAATCACATGGCCACGTGGTCATTACAGAGCCTCATTGGCCCATCTCTCTCAAGTGTATCTGGACTAACCTTTACCCCCAGGGCCAAGAGGAGGGTCAAAGTTGATTACAGCGTTCCTCACCAGAGAGGAGAATTAGGACAGGGACGTAAATTTACATTTACATTACATTTAAGTAATTTAGCAGACGCTCTTATCCAGAGCCACTTACAAATCAGACTGCTGTACGCACGTCTCCCTCTGACACACGCCTCATTTGCCAGCCAATCCAGGGAATGGGGGTACACTCATGTACTCTGATGCAAAGACATGGAGAATCTGTATGCCTGCTCTGCTCCCATTCAAATCCACTCATTCTGCTATCCATCCCTCTCTGATGCACCGCTGGCCTTGCCCTACTGACATTTGAAACCGTTTTGTGTCTCCTGACATGGAAGATATGTAGGAAACTCTGTTTTATATTTTTTATTCATGCCCCTTGATTTATTCCACATGTTGTGTTACCGCCTGAATTCAAAATGTATTAATATATGGTTTTCTCAACCATCTACATACATTGCCCCATAATGACAAAGTGAAAACATGTTTTACAATTTTCCTCTCTCATATTTATTGAAAATGAAATACAGAAATACATTTTTTACATAAGTATTCACACCCCTGACTGAATACTTTGTAGAAGCACCTTTGGCAGAGATTACAGCTTTGAGTCATTTTTGGTTATGTCTGTATCAGCTTTGAGTCATTTTGGGCATGTCTGTATCAGCTTTGAGTCATTTTGGGCATGTCTGTATCAGCTTTGAGTCGTTTTGGGCATGTCTGTATCAGCTTTGAGTCGTTTTGGGCATGTCTGTATCAGCTTTGAGTCGTTTTGGGCATGTCTGTATCAGCTTTGCACATCTGGATTTTCGGATTTTCTCCTTTTCTTCCTTGCAGAGTTTCACAAGCTCTGTTAAGTTCGATGGGGAGCGGCGGTGAACAGCAATCTTTAAGCCTTTCCACAGATTTTCGATGGTATTCAAGTCTGGGCTTTCGCTGTGCCACTAAAGGACTTTCACACACTTGTTCTGAAGCCAATCCAGCATTGTTTTGGCTGTATGCTCGGGGTCATTGTCCTGTTGGAATGTAAATCTTCACCCCAGTCTAAGGTCGTTTGCATTCTGAAGCAGACTCATCAAGGATTGGCCTGTATTTGGCTCCATTCATTGTTCCCTCTATCCTTACCAGCCTCCCAGTCCGTGCCGCTGAAAAGCATCCCCATAGCATGATGCTGCCACCACCATGCCTTATGGTAGGGATGGTGTTAGACGGGTGATGGGCCGTGCCTGGTTTTCTCTAAACACAGTGCTTTGCATTCAGGCCAAAGAGTTAATTTGTTGTCTCGTCAGACCACATCATCTTTTGCCTAATGCTCTGTCTGTCACATGCCTATTTGCAAACTCCATTTGTGATGTCATTTGCCTTTTTCTCAAGAGTGGCTTCCATCTGGATACTCTCCCATAAAGTTCAGATTGGTGAAAAGCTGTAGAGACTGGTCCTTTTGGCAGGTTTGGTTAGACGGCCAGCTCTAGGCAGTTTGTCTAGTTCCATATTTTCGATTTCCCAATGATGGAGACCACTGTGCTCTCGGAAACTTTCAACACTATAGAAGTTACGTTATACCCTTCCCCAGATATGCGCCTCATCACAGTTCTCCGGACTTCATGGTATAGTTTTTGCTCTGACAAGTACTCTTAACTGTGGGATCTTCTATAGACATTTGTTTCATTCAAAATAAATCATGTCCAAACAATTGAATTGGCCACAAGTGGACTCCAATGTAGTTGTAGTGACGTCTCAAGGATGATCATAGGAACCTGAGCTCAGTTTGGAGTGTCGTAGCAAAGGGGTGTGAATACTTATTTAAATTAGTTATGTATTTCATTTGAATAAATATCTAAAAACATGTTTTCACTTTGTCATTTTGGGGCATTGTATGTAAATAGTGAGAGAGAAATCTATTTAATCAATTTTGAATTCAGGCTGTAGCACAAATTGTGGAATATGTCAAGGGGTATTGTAACGGTTTTCTGGGGAAAGAGAGGCGGACCAAAATGCAGCGTGATTAGTTTTGTGCATCTTTAATAAAGATGAAAGTACAATCTACAAAACAAGAAACGTGAAAAAAACCAAAACAGTCCTATCTGGTGCCACAAACACAGGAACAATCACCCACAAAACCCAACACAAACAGGCTACCTAAATATGGTTCCCAATCAGAGACAATGACTAACACCTGCCTCTGATTGAGAATCAGATCAGGCCAAACATAGAAATAGACAAACCAGACACACAACATAGAATGCCCACCCAGCTCACGTCCTGACCAACACTAAAACAAGGAAACCACACACACGACTGATGGTCAGAACGTGACAGTACTACCCCCCCCCAAGGTGCGGACTCCGAACGCACAACCTAAACCTATAGGGGAGGGTCTGGGTGGGCATCTGTCCGCGGTGGCGGCTCTGGACCCCACTCCATAATTGTCTTAGTCCACCTCCTTAGCGTCCCTTGAGTTGCGGCCCTCGCTGCTAACCTTGGCCTAGGAACCCTAACAACGGGCCCCACTAGACTGAGGGGCAGCTCGGGACTGAGGGGCAGCTCGGGATTGAGGGGCAGCTCGGGATTGAGGGGCAGCTCGGGATTGAGGGGCAGCTCTGGAAGGTTGATGAATCTAGCAGCTCCTGGCTGAATGGCGGATCCATTCACTCTCCTCCATTCTGTCCAATAACTCCTCGCCAACTGACTGCTGCTTCTGTTGCTTCTCCTGCTGCTGCCCTTGCTGCTGCACCTGTTGCTTCTCCTGCTGCTGCCTTTGCTGCTGCACCTGCTGCTTCCTGCTGCTGCCTTTGCTGCTGCACCTGTCGCTTCTCCTGCTGCTGCTGTTGATGCTGCCTCTGTTTACCACGCCGCTTGGTCCTTGGTTGGTGGGTGATTCTGTAAAGGTCCTGGCAGACTGGCGGCTCTGGCGGATCCTGGCAGACTGGCGGCGCTGGGCAGACTGGCGGCGCTGGAGAGGAAGGCTCTGGCAGTGCTGGGCTGAGGGGCTCTGGCGCCTCTGGGCTGAGGGGCTCTGGCGCCTCTGGGCTGAGGGGCTCTGGCGCCTCTGGGCTGAGGGGCTCTGGCGCCTCTGGGCTGAGGGGCGGAAACTCTGGTGGCGCCGGACAGGCAGGAGCACCTGTGTTGATGGGACCGAGAGACAGCCTGGTGCGGGGTACCGGCACTGGTGGTACCGGGCTGGGGACACACACCTCAGGGCGAATGCCTTGCATACTACGCCAAATCAACTGCTCTCTCTCTTCACACTCCCCCAATTCTATTAACACCTCCTCAAGTGTCTCCTCATCTCCCATCCATTCACTCTCCTCCATTCTGTCCAATAACTCCTCGACCCTCTAAGACTCCTTACGGTAAACAGGGAGAGTTTGCTCAGTACTGGCTCCTGACTCTGCCACACTCTCCCTGTGCCCCCCCCAATACATTTTTTGGGGTGCCTCTCGGGCTTCCAGCCGCTCTGCTGTGCTAGCTCCTCATAATGCCGCTTCCAGCTCGGCTTTGGGGCGGCAATATTCCCCTGGCTCTACCCAGGGTCCTTTCCCATCAAGGATCTCTTCCCAAGTCCATTTCTCCAAATAGTGCAGCCTCTCCCACTGCTGCTGCTGCCTCTGTTGCTTCTCCTGCTGCTGCCTTTGCTGCTGCACCTGTTGCTTCTCCTGCTGCTGCCTTTGCTGCTGCACCTGTCGCTTCTCCTGCTGCTGCTGTTGATGCTGCCTCTGTTTACCACGCCGCTTGGTCCTTGGTTGGTGGGTGATTCTGTAAAGGTTTTCTTCTGGGGAAAGAGAGGCGGACCAAAATGCAGCGTGGTTAGTTTTGTGCATCTTTAATAAAGATGAAAGTACAACAATCTACAAAACAAGAAATGTGAGAAAAAAAACAGTCCTATCTGGTGCCACAAACACAAAGACAGGAACAATCACCCACAGAACCCAACACAAAACAGGCTACCTAAATATGGTTCACAATCAGAGACAATGACTAACACCTGCCTCTGATTGAGAACCATATCAGGCCAAACATAGAAATAGACAAACCAGACACACAACATAGAATGCCCACCCAGCTCACGTCCTGACCAACACTAAAACAAGGAAAACACACACGAACGATGGTCAGAACGTGACAGGTATGAGTAGGGGCACCGTATATTATGAGGAGGGGTCTGAGTCTTACACGGATGTAGTATGCACAAACTGTTGCTGTTATAGAGGTTACCTGACAGAGCCAATCTTCGGCACTGCAGTCTGAATTGTAGAGAGCAGACATCAGTAGAATACATCATTATGAGGTGTATAAGATGGTTAACAAATGAACTGTTAGCCCAATGATTAACTTGAAGGGATTTGAAATGTATTGTGTCTTCAAGTAATGTAGTTGGTTGTCCTCACATGGGACATCATTAATGTTGGGCATTGTCCTCACACCAGATGTTGTTTTTTTGTCATAGAGTAGTCTTTATTGTTATGTAGCACTTTATTTTAAAATAGTTATGACAGCAACTTAAACCCATGTCCTGTCCTGCTCTCGCCCGATTGTTCTTAGAGACATGGTTGAGGAAAAAGCAAGCTCTCGAGAGAAGCTTTCCTAGTTCAAACACATATGTGGGTATGTGTATAGCATTCCTCTCATTCAATGAAAGCTCTTTGGTGTGTCTCAGAAGTCACTTTGAGTTGAATATGTTGTCTGTGTCGACACATTGGGTATTGTGTTTGCTCAAGGTCATTCAGTATTAGATACTGTCTTTGTCTGCCTGCAGGAGATGAATCTAAATGTCAATTTTCATTTCAATAAAAAAGCAATTTATTGGAGCATGGAAGGGTTGATTTTACAACCAACAAAGATGACCGAGTTGTTAGTTGTTATAGCCTGACTCCTCTATTGAAAAAATGTGTTCAGTATACGCACAGACCAGGGTGGTGGGTTTGATTAGCTGAATAAACTCCTATTTTAAAAAGTTTTCTGGATATTTTTGTGCCATGTAGCATTGATCAAAGTGTCCAATCAAATCCCACGTTTTTGATTTATTCTAATATGGTTGAACGGCATAGAAACAAGCTCACCAGGGGTCACTGATTGGCATACACACTGTCTCTAGTAGTTGATGCGAGACACCCATCCAAACAAATCACTACTCACAAACCTTTGTCCCTCGATTGTATCAACTTTAAATGGACCTTCCTCTTTTTTAAATGTTAAGAAATCAATAACACAAGTAACGTCTGACAAGGTATTGGCCCAGCTTGAACCCTACATTTGGAACACTTGTAGTTGCCTTCAAGCTCTTTCAAATGTTCTTCTAGCCATAATGAGTTTCACAGTGACAGAGAAATTGCTTGTTAACGTTAAATTGCCTCTGGCAGTTTAAGCTATAACTGGCATTCAACTCCATCGTGGCCTTTACTATTGTGCCAAGTTTAAAGCCAAAGTAAACAAGTGAAGATTAAAAGATATACGGACCTCTCCATATATTTCGTCAACATTTGCCTGGTTGGGTCTGTTGGTTATATTCAACCCTATATTTTCCATTAACTCAGTGTATCTCACTTCTTGTCAAGCTTCCACCACCGTCATATGTTGAATTTATTCTGCCAACTCTCACTATTCCATAAAGCTGTGTACTGTATTTCACTTCTATGAGCTGCACACATCAATTGGATTACAATTAGAAAGCAGGACTAATGCCTCTGTCTGTCTCATTGTGAGAAGGCTTGACGGAACACAAAGCCCTGTTGTCCTTTAAGGAATCTGGATTCTAGCCCTAGAATTTTGTTTAGCTGAGTCATAGGGCTTTCATTTGCTCAGGACTTAATCATTATAGCTATTTATGGATTTGTTTTTTTCAGAACAGAAGACTGGAAGCATTAGTTGGACCACATTCAGTGGAGGTTATTTATCAGAAACCTTGTAACTGAGTTATCAGTTTGTCATGTCTATTATCTGGATGAATGAAAGTTAAGCTCTGGACTGATACATGTGGAGTATCAGGATCTTTAAAGGTTACATTGAATCTCAAAGTCACTTGTGATCCTGTAACTCTGTAGTTTAGTCTCACCAATATTAGTCATTTTGACCCATATAAGATGTTGCCCTAATGTGGAGGCAGATCAGTCACTGTGCTGGGACATCAACTCACCTTTATCTGAACTCTCATCATTGGGACCCTGTGCACTCTCATGATTTATAGTGACAGTTGGCCGTGCTCCGTAATATGCTCACGCACAGAGACGTTATCTTTTCACTGTTTGGAAGACAGTATATACAATGTGGCCTGATTCTCTCTGAATATTTTCTTCCTCCTTTCAAGTGAGATTACACAGCCACATTTATTCATTTTTTATCTATCACAATTTGGGGAAATTGAATTTACCTTCCTCAAGTAGGAGTGAATGAAAATGAATTTCTCTCTGAATACATTTAATTTTCCCATTCAATCCAATGCGTTGGTCTTTAAACCAGTAAGTGATGTTGGCATTCATATAGCCTTTTTAAGGGCTAGCATCATAGATTCCTTTGAGCCCCAGGATCTTGACACAACACATTGCTCTCAGCCTCTTTCCCCTCATTATCACGATGGCATCGCAGTCTCCAACAAGGAAGTGGAACTGTGACTCACTCATCACCAAGGCAAAGCACTTCCTTGACTCCCACCTTCCCTCCTCTGACAACTCTGACATCCGCCCCGCAGACACTTATTGCTTGGCAATCTGGGGCTTTCCGTGCTTCATTACACACTAGGTCTGGGTGAGGCTGTGTGTTGCCGTCAGGAGGTTCCTGTCGTCACAGGGGAATTGAGTTGATGTGGTCTCGGATCTCTGTGGCCAATACTTCAGAGGCATTGCTAATCAACTACCAGGGGTGAATGGTGGTAAAAGTCATGTGGAATTGAAACTGTTGGGCCTCTTCCAAACCTTTGAGAGACTGTATCAGGTTTCCACTCCTGCCGTTATTGAGTTATTCCATCATTTCTTCCATTAATGTTCCCGCAGAGAACTTTATGTTGGGACCTCATAACTTACAATATTTCCCCAAAGTGTGTGTGTGTGTGTGTGTGTGCATTGTGAGCCAGTGTCGGTGCGTCTTTAACTCTGTTGGCTTGTAATTTGTCTATGCTTTTAACAGTATATCGGTATGTAATGATATGGCATTTATAGGCTTGACTGGGTGAATCATATTTAACATACGGCCGTAACCTTCCCAGAAGACCATATCCTGTTCTCATAATGTAGATTGTCTCGTGTAAATGTGCGTCATCGAAAGCATAGATATCCAATATAACCTCCACATAGCTATGAGGGATCCTCTGATAAAACTGCTTTAGTACAGCAGTGTCAGCCTTTATTACAGTACATATGGGCTAAAATGCGCTAGTATTTTAAAGAGATGCCCATTGCCCACTAAATGTATGTGTTGCGTATCAGGATCATTATTAGAAGTGATATTGTATAGATTAGAACGGTCTATGAAGAGGCCTACTGTATGTGTTAAAGTTAGAGATATGTGTTGTAATTACAGAGTCCTACTGTATGTGTTGTAATTACAGAGTCCTACTGTATGTGTTGTAATTAGAGAGGCCTACTGTATGTGTTGTAATTAGAGAGGCCTACTGTATGTGTTGTAATTAGAGAGGCCTACTGTATGTGTTGTAATTAGAGAGGCCTACTGTATGTGTTGTAATTAGAGAGGCCTACTGTATGTGTTGTAATTAGAGAGGCCTACTGTATGTGTTGTAATTACAGAGGCCTACTGTATGTGTTGTAATTAGAGAGGCCTACTGTATGTGTTGTAATTACAGAGGCCTACTGTATGTGTTGTAATTACAGAGGCCTACTGTATGTGTTGTAATTACAGAGGCCTACTGTATGTGTTGTAATTAGAGAGGCCTACTGTATGTGTTGTAATTACAGAGGCCTACTGTATGTGTTGTAATTAGAGAGGCCTACTGTATGTGTTGTAATTAGAGAGGCCTACTGTATGTGTTGTAATTACAGAGGACTACTGTATGTGTTGTAATTACAGAGGCCTACTGTATGTGTTGTAATTACAGAGGCCTACTATATGTGTTGTAATTACAGAGGCCTACTGTATGTGTTGTAATTACAGAGGCCTACTGTATGTGTTGTAATTACAGAGGCCCACGATATGTGTTGTAACTACAGAGGCCTACTATATATGTTGTAATTACAGAGGCCTACTATATGTGTTGTAACTACAGAGGCCTACTATATGTGTTGTAATTACAGAGGACTACTGTATGTGTTGTAATTACAGAGGCCTACTATATGTGTTGTAATTACAGAGGCCTACTGTATGTGTTGTAATTACAGAGGCCTACTGTATGTGTTGTAATTACAGAGGCCTACTGTATGTGTTGTAATTACAGAGGACTACTGTATGTGTTGTAATTACAGAGGCCTACTGTATGTGTTGTAATTAGAGAGGACTACTGTATGTGTTGTAATTACAGAGGACTACTGTATGTGTTGTAATTAGAGAGGACTACTGTATGTGTTGTAATTACAGAGGACTACTGTATGTGTTGTAATTAGAGAGGACTACTGTATGTGTTGTAATTACAGAGGCCTACTATATGTGTTGTAATTACAGAGGACTACTATATGTGTTGTAATTAGAGAGGCCTACTGTATGTGTTGTAACTACAGAGGCCTACTGTATGTGTTGTAATAACAGAGGACTACTGTATGTGTTGTAATTACAGAGGCCTACTGTATGTGTTGTAACTACAGAGGCCTACTGTATGTGTTGTAATTAGAGAGGCCTACTGTATGTGTTGTAATTACAGAGGACTACTGTATGTGTTGTAATTACAGAGGACTACTGTATGTGTTGTAATTAGAGAGGCCTACTGTATGTGTTGTAATTAGAGAGGCCTACTATATGTGTTGTAATAACAGAGGACTACTGTATGTGTTGTAATTACAGAGGACTACTGTATGTGTTGTAATTACAGAGGACTACTGTATGTGTTGTAACTACAGAGGACTACTGTATGTGTTGTAATTAGAGAGGCCTACTGTATGTGTTGTAATTACAGAGGCCTACTGTATGTGTTGTAATTACAGAGGACTACTGTATGTGTTGTAATTAGAGAGGCCTACTGTATGTGTTGTAATTAGAGAGGACTACTGTATGTGTTGTAATTACAGAGGACTACTGTATGTGTTGTAATTAGAGAGGACTACTGTATGTGTTGTAATTACAGAGGCCTACTATATGTGTTGTAATTACAGAGGACTACTATATGTGTTGTAATTAGAGAGGCCTACTGTATGTGTTGTAACTACAGAGGCCTACTGTATGTGTTGTAATAACAGAGGACTACTGTATGTGTTGTAATTACAGAGGCCTACTGTATGTGTTGTAATTACAGAGGACTACTGTATGTGTTGTAATTACAGAGGCCTACTGTATGTGTTGTAATTACAGAGGCCTACTGTATGTGTTGTAATAACAGAGGACTACTGTATGTGTTGTAATTACAGAGGCCTACTATATGTGTTGTAATTACAGAGGCCTACTGTATGTGTTGTAATTACAGAGGCCTACTGTATGTGTTGTAATTACAGAGGACTACTGTATGTGTTGTAATTACAGAGGCCTACTGTATGTGTTGTAATTACAGAGGCCTACTATATGTGTTGTAATTACAGAGGCCTACTGTATGTGTTGTAATAACAGAGGACTACTGTATGTGTTGTAATTACAGAGGCCTACTGTATGTGTTGTAATTACAGAGGACTACTGTATGTGTTGTAATTACAGAGGCCTACTATATGTGTTGTAATTACAGAGGCCTACTGTATGTGTTGTAATTACAGAGGCCTACTGTATGTGTTGTAATTACAGAGGACTACTGTATGTGTTGTAATTACAGAGGCCTACTATATGTGTTGTAATTACAGAGGCCTACTGTATGTGTTGTAATAACAGAGGACTACTGTATGTGTTGTAATTACAGAGGCCTACTGTATGTGTTGTAATTACAGAGGCCTACTATATGTGTTGTAATTACAGAGGCCTACTATATGTGTTGTAATTACAGAGGCCTACTGTATGTGTTGTAATTACAGAGGCCTACTGTATGTGTTGTAATTACAGAGGCCTACTGTATGTGTTGTAATTACAGAGGCCTACTGTATGTGTTGTAATTACAGAGGACTACTGTATGTGTTGTAATTACAGAGGCCTACTATATGTGTTGTAATTACAGAGGCCTACTATATGTGTTGTAATTACAGAGGCCTACTGTATGTGTTGTAATTACAGAGGACTACTGTATGTGTTGTAATTACAGAGGCCTACTATATGTGTTGTAATTACAGAGGCCTACTATATGTGTTGTAATTACAGAGGCCTACTGTATGTGTTGTAATTACAGAGGCCTACTGTATGTGTTGTAATTACAGAGGACTACTGTATGTGTTGTAATTACAGAGGCCTACTATATGTGTTGTAATTACAGAGGCCTACTATATGTGTTGTAATTACAGAGGCCTACTGTATGTGTTGTAATTACAGAGGCCTACTGTATGTGTTGTAACTACAGAGGCCTACTATATGTGTTGTAATTACAGAGGCCTACTATATGTGTTGTAACTACAGAGGCCTACTATATGTGTTGTAATTACAGAGGACTACTGTATGTGTTGTAATTACAGAGGCCTACTATATGTGTTGTAACTACAGAGGCCTACTATATGTGTTGTAATTACAGAGGCCTACTGTATGTGTTGTAACTACAGAGGCCTACTATATGTGTTGTAACTACAGAGGCCTACTATATGTGTTGTAATTACAGAGGCCTACTGTATGTGTTGTAATTACAGAGGCCTACTATATGTGTTGTAACTACAGAGGCCTACTATATGTGTTGTAACTACAGAGGCCTACTATATGTGTTGTAATTACAGAGGCCTACTGTATGTGTTGTAATTACAGAGGCCTACTGTATGTGTTGTAACTACAGAGGCCTACTGTATGTGTTGTAATTAGAGAGGACTACTGTATGTGTTGTAATTACAGAGGACTACTGTATGTGTTGTAATTAGAGAGGACTACTATATGTGTTGTAATTAGAGAGGACTACTGTATGTGTTGTAATTACAGAGGCCTACTGTATGTGTTGTAATTACAGAGGCCTACTGTATGTGTTGTAACTACAGAGGCCTACTGTATGTGTTGTAATTAGAGAGGCCTACTGTATGTGTTGTAATTACAGAGGCCTACTGTATGTGTTGTAATTACAGAGGACTACTGTATGTGTTGTAATTACAGAGGACTACTGTATGTGTTGTAATTACAGAGGCCTACTGTATGTGTTGTAATTAGAGAGGACTACTGTATGTGTTGTAATTACAGAGGCCTACTGTATGTGTTGTAATTAGAGAGGCCTACTGTATGTGTTGTAATTAGAGAGGCCTACTGTATGTGTTGTAATTAGAGAGGACTACTGTATGTGTTGTAATTACAGAGGACTACTGTATGTGTTGTAATTACAGAGGACTACTGTATGTGTTGTAATTACAGAGGACTACTGTATGTGTTGTAATTAGAGAGGCCTACTGTATGTGTTGTAATTAGAGAGGCCTACGGTATGTGTTGTAATTAGAGAGGCCTACTGTATGTGTTGTAATTACAGAGGCCTACTGTATGTGTTGTAATTACAGAGGCCCACTGTATGTGTTTTAGTTAAAGGTCGCAATTGTACATGCAAACTTGTTCTCAACTTGCCTACCTGGTTAAATAAAGGTGAAATAAATAAATAAAATAAACCCAGAAGAATTAGCATGAACTGTTTGGTGCTGCTCTTTACTCATTTATAGATTGTGAATGTGCTTCAGTCACCAATACTAATGATTCTCTGTCTTCTCTGATTCCATACAGTTTTCCAGAAAGCGGTAGAAGGTAAGACCATTTTTCTTCTGTTTGTTTTTTCCTGCTACTATGAGGTGAACAAACTACAGTGTTATTTTGGGTGGTTTGCACTGCAACACACTTTGACTTACTTGACTATCATCTTCTTTCTAGAATATCTCCGATGTGCTGCATAATGTACTTGGAGGCTGCTTTTTCCTGGGCCATTTTTCATGGCATCTATGTCCAGTAACTTTGCCCTGACTTTGGATTTAGCTGTCTATTAACGTTTGAAGAGAAAACGGCTATCTTTAACCCAACAGTTAATTGTCTGAAATTGGGTCTGCGTTTCTTTTTTGATATAGTGATTTTCTCTGTGAGACTTGCAGACTCACACAGACACACACACAGTAGGGATGTCATCATCTCAGTGATCAGTGCTGCGCTTTGTGCTAACTGTAGCTACCATCTAAAAGAACCCAGCTATTAAGATTGTTGATTACCAAGCCATTGACATCAAGGCAGTATATCACACTGTCAAAAGATTGGCACTGATTACACACTAATGGAAATGCTTTGCTTGCAGACTGAAAATATTTCGGCCAGCATTACTTGTCCCTGTTAGAAGGAAAACACTATTTGTCTTTGATAATGTGATCATTGTCAGTCTGTTTAACCACATCACAATAAAACAAATATAATTGCTCGTCAGAC